>NC_081800.1:4709815-5055232 GCF_963082965.1 Carassius carassius | reverse complement strand
TTCAAGTCAATCGCATAAAATTCAACAATGGATTATGTGCCCACTAAAGTCCCAAATCTAAAGTTGAATAACAAACTTTCCTGCATGCTGTTGAAAGTTTCTTAAACATTTTGTAAAGCACACGCTCAAGCAATTCAGAGGGCAAAAGGCAACTAACAAAGATTGGCCTTCTTCGTCTCATCTTTGCTCGACTTGTGTGCCTAGTCTTTGCCTCCGGCTAGATACTGTCACAAGAACATCCTTCTCAATGCTGAGGCAGCAAGAATGAGACACATTGTCTGGGCTTTAGAAGATGCACCAGTGCAGTCCTGATCTATCAAACAGCTGCATGCGTATGAAAATGTTTCTTCTTAACATGGACAAAACTCTTGTTGATTCGCTCGTGTGCTCTAGGGGTTCATACTAGTGGTCGACGGATATGGGTTTTCCAAGTGGCCAAAATCTGATAAAACACCAACTTACACTAGCAGTCAAAAGACTGGAATAATTACGATTGTTTTAACTGTTTTTGAAAGAAGTTTTTTTTAATGCAAACAATAAAACTATTTTCTATTTGAATATAACTTTAAAATGTAATTTTTGAAATTTCGGACATTGTGTGAATCAGAGGTAAAAAAAACAAAACAGTTGGGACACTGTACAAATTGTGAATAAAAACAGAATGCAATGATGTGGAAGTTTAAAATTTCAATATTTTATTTAGAATAGTGTTGTCAAAAGACCCGATACTTTGGGACCAAGTCGGTACTAAAAAAATGAAAATGTCACAGTACCAGGTTTCTTTAATTACCGATGGTACTGAGTCAACCTGGTTCTTGACGCATACAGCGCTATAATTTCCGCAAAGCAGAAAACGCGGACAGAATCTCAAAATCCAGTCATGATTTACAAAATTACATTTTAATATGGACTGTCACGGAAATTGTCAAAGTTAGCATAAATTAATCAAATCAAATCTCCATATGGACCAGTATCTGTAAATGTTAAGCCACAAAAGTTGGTTAAAAAATGAATCCTGCATGTCTCTGTGTGAATGAATGAATGGCATGCAATGGCAACATCACCAGAACTGTTCTGAGTCACTTCACAAGCATTTTACCGTTTCATTTGAGTAAAACCAGTGTCAGTTTAAAGGTATTTTATATAAAGGCATTGTGCTAGAAATATTACTATTATTTAGTAGAATGTGATCCTGCTACTTCTGTTGAAAAATAATAATAATAAAACATCATTTTTTTAAGAAATAAAATCACACAAAATGTCTTCCATGTTTTAATTTTAATGGCAAATCCCCTTTTTTTACCCAAAAAATACAATGTTTAAATTTCATTAATTAAAAGACAAATTCAATTTGGGTGAAAAATAAGTTGATTTTAAATTTCATGGCATCAACACATCTCAAAAAAGTTGGGACAAGGCCATGTTTACCACTGTGTGGCATCCCCTCTTCTCTTTATAACAGTCTGTAAACGTCTGGGGACTGAGGAGACAAGTTGCTCAAGTTTAGGAATAGGAATGTTGTCCCATTCTTGTCTAATACAGGCTTCTAGTTGCTCAATTGTCTTAGGTCTTCTTTGTCGCATCTTCCTCTTTATGATGCGCCAAATGTTTTCTATGGGTGAAAGATCTGGACTGCAGGCTGGCCATTTCAGTACCTGGACCTCTTCTAAGCAGCCATGATGTTGTAAATGATGCAGTATGTGGTCTGGCATTGTCATGTAGGAAAATGCAAGGTCTTCCCTGAAAGAGACGACGTCTGGATGGGAGCATATGTTGTTCAAGAACTTGGATATACCTTTCAGCATTGATGGCACCTTTCCAGATGTGTAAGCTGCCCATGCCACAAGCACTCATGCAACACCATACCATCAGAGATCTGAATACCTGAATACCCATACCTTCTGAACTGAGCGCTGATAACAACTTGGGTTGTCCTTGTCCTCTTTAGTCCGGATGACATGGCGTCCCAGTTTTCCAAAAAGAACTTCAAATTTTGATTCGTCTGACCACAGAACAGTTTTCCACTTTGCCACAGTCCATTTTAAATGAGCCTTGGCCAAGAGAAAACGCTTGCGCTTCTGGATCATGTTCAGATATGGCTTCTTGTTTGACCTATAGAGTTTTAGCCGGCAACGGCGAATGGCACGGTGGATTGTGTTCACCGACAATGTTTTCTGGAAATATTCCTGAGCCCATGTTGTGATTTTCATTACAGTAGCATTCCTGTATGTGATGCAGTGCCGTCTAAGGACCCGAAGATCACAGGCATCCAGTATGGTTTTCCGGCCTTGACCCTTATGCACAGAGATTTTTCCAGATTCTCTGAATCTTTGTATGATAATATGCACTGTAAACTCCTTTCTGATATTGCTCCACTATTTATCGCCGCAGCATTGGCGGAATTGGTGATCCTCTGCCCATCTTGACTTCTGAGAAACACTGCCACCCTGAGAGGCTCTTTTTTATACCCAATCATGTTGCCAATTGACCCTTATAAATTGCAAATTGGTCCTCCAGCTGTTCCTTATATAAATTTAACTAACTACGTACATTTAACTTTTCCAGCCTGCTATTGCTACCTGTCCCAACTTTTTTGGAATGTGTAGCTCTCATGAAATCCAAAATGAGCCAATATTTGGCATGAAATTTCAAAATGTCTCACTTTCAAGATTTTATATATTATATTATTTATATTCTATTGTGAATAAAATATAAGTTTATGAGATTTGTAAATTCTTCCATTCCTTTTTTTTACCCCCAATTTGTACTGTGTCCCAACTTTTTTCGAATCAGGTTTGTATATAAATACTGTTCAGTTTCTTGCACAGACTGATATTTTTGTGTCTTTACTAGGGGTGTAACGGTACGCAAAAATCACGGTTCGGTACGTACCTCGGTTTTAAAGTCACGGTTCGGTTCATTTTCGGTACAGTAAGGGAAAGAAATGCAAACATTAAACTGCAGGTTGTTTATTACTATACACTTTTTTTTAAAATACTTTTTAATAAAATATTTATAAAATAAAAATAGAATAAGAAATAAAATACTGCTGCAAAGTTCTCCACTAAATAAAATACTCTCAGTCTCAAACCAATATCATATAATAAAATATAATGAAAGATATAAATAAATAACTATGATTACAGTGCAGCATTACCAATCCCAGCATGCTGCTACTCTAGGTGACATAGAGGGAGACCGCTGACAGACCAGGCTCTTGTCTTCATGACAACAATATCTATACTTCATGTTGAGCATAAATATAAAGCCTACTGATAAAGGACACCGTCAACAGTATTGACGGCAAAATAGACTATGTTTGACAGGTGCAATATTTGAAAATCGTTAATTATTAATTTATTTTTTAAATTACATTTATATCTGAATTTATGTCAACCTATAGACTTTCAAACATCAAAGTGTCATGAATTAATATGTATTTGTGTCCAAAATGACATATAAACATATTTTCCTATTCTATTTTTTCCGGAAATGCTTCCAACACGCTTGCGTGTCGCGTGAAAAATAGGCGTCGGTTCTATTTCTAGCATGCATGCGTTTTGCACGTCTCACGCAGGCAGTCTGCAAGCTCTAACCTGTTAACATGGGAGCCAAATTAAAAACGGACACGCCACGCATCCAGTGTGTCGCCAGCCTTAGAATCAGCTGCAGGGTGGGATTTGCGCTGAACGCGGAGACTTCCGCCACTTAATATGCTTGTTTGGAAACACGAAAATGTAAATGTTCCGCGCACAAAATATTGCATTCCGTCATACGGTACACACGTGCACCGTACCGAAAGCCCTGTACCGAAACGGTCCGGTTCGAATACACGTACCGTTACACCCCTAGTCTTTACACATCAATGTATCGTCACGAGCCACAGGGTTAAATTTGGTTTTGTTTGTATATGTTTTCTCACTCTCAAAGCCGTGATTCCCATTCACTTCCATTATATGACTAACAGACTGCAATGGTTTTGTGCTAAAAATCTTTGTTTGTATTCTACTAAAAAAAGTTACCTACATCTTGGATGCCCTGGAGGTAAGCAGATAAACATAAACTTTTCATTTTTGGGTGATTGTTTACTCACCCTCATGTCATTCCAAAACCATATTACTTCTTTAAACATTAAAAAAAAGGAAAAAATTTATCAGAATGTCTAGGCTGATCTTATCCATACACTGCAAGTGAATAGAGAATGAAGCTATTTGGATCCAAAAATGAAGTTTTCTAAATAACATACTAAAGTTTTGAGTGAAGACTAATATATATATATATATATATATAATAGTAAATTTTTCATTGTTTTGTTTTAGTTTTTCTTTAAAATATTGTGAATAGTGAATGGTGAAACTGATCCCTCAGCTATGATCCTACATCCCACTTTTCCAGCTTATTTCCCTCTTCCCAGCGTTAAATATTCACTGGATTGAAACGAGCAGTCCTAATTACAGGCATTCTTTGCTGAATTAGCGTTTGGTGTGTGCTAAGACTGTTCTTGCCTTTGTCTCACTCCCAAACCCGATCCTTTACTTATTTCTGAAAAGATCAAAGGTCACTTGGCTAATTAGGGGCCAATCAGTCTTTAGGCAAACTCATCTGAGCTTAATGTTTTCAATTTTCAAGTCCAGCGGCTCTGCCTGGTACACCTTAGCTAATTTTGCATCGCTTTGGGAAGGGGGCGACTAAGCTAGCCAGAGACAGATAGTCTCAAAGCTTTCTTTTTCTGCTTTCTTTTGATCGCTTGCTCAGTTCTATTCTCATAAAAAAGAGAAGCAAAGCTTTCATGCCCTCTTGTATAACAGGAACTTGTAAAACTTCAAAGCTGTCATTTATAGTTTTCAGTGGGAAACAATTGAATCAATCAGAGCAAAGGTATTTTCTTAGTTTAAAGTGGTTTCAACCATTTATTCACAATCAACTGCACTTTCTCATACTTTATACTTTATTTCTAAATATTTTTACTATTTTCCACTAAGTTTCTACTCACTCTTTCTACACTTATTTTATTATATATTTCTAAGCTCCTACTTATTTTTTTTGGATATTACTTTTTCATATGATAGTTTTTGATGGATATGACAATGTTAATGTATTTGGTCTTGGTGGAATAGATCTGCTACACTGCTGCTGCTGAATTATTGTTGGTTATTGCTGTAGTTGTAGATCGTTGCTGCTGCTGCTGCAAGCAAGTGCAGGAACTTGTTACTGACAATGCATACGGCGATACGGTGCCATGAGTATTTAAGACATACTGCTGCTGCACAAATAGCATATAAAATAACCCCGTAGCAGATCTATACAGGTGGAGCTGGGGAAGGTGGAGGGTTTCAGAGAAACTGAAAGTGCTGCAGGAATCTCTAGTCAATCTCATATAAATGCAAGGTAACTCTCGTTTAACTTTCTGAATATCATCAGTTATGTTAACAACACGTCAGCCTGCGCCATCTAGAGTTTCATGTCTGAACTATATATTTCTAAGTTTCTACTTAGTCTTTCTACACTCTTCTAAATATTTTTTTTTAGAATATTTCAATGTTTCTACTAATTGTTTCTATACTTTTCTAAATATGTTGTTATACTTCTACGTTTCTACTCATTTTTTTTACACTTTTCTTAATACTTTTACTATATTTCTAAGTTCCTTGTCATTTTGTCTTACACTTTTCTCATTATTTGAGCCTTTATTTTTATCTGCTGTATTTGAGTATTTGATGTCCATCTTTTATTAAATATCTTTTAAATTTTTTGACATAGCATTCTTACTTGACCTAAACCTGCCATGAATTGACTGATATATATTTCTGTTGTTGAAATCAAATAAAATGTAATATGGATAAAATATAAACTATAGTTTTCATGATTAGGGTCAAAAATACAAACTAAACTAGCAAAGGAATTTGACCCTTTAATCTCTTAAACTGTCTTCTCTACTCATTTATGAATGAACAGAAATCAAAAGGGAACCATTTTTCAGAGACTTTTGGCCACGAATTATGCATTCACATACTTTTATAAGTACAGTTATACTTAAATACACATTTAACCCGATTTCTTTCTAGTATGTTTTGTATGTTGCTAAAACCAAAACGTTGTGTTTGTTTGTGGTAAGATGAAATCTGAGCATGTTTTTGGATTGAATTCAGTGTCTTATAATAGTTGACAGCCGTTCGATGGTTTGAATGACCAGCACATCATCAGCTTAGCATAAGTAATGACTGAATGAACATAAATACTACATTAAGGTTATGGAGTACATGACATGCCCTTTTATCCTTTGATATGAGCCACTCAAAATCAGATGCTAAACTTTAATTGTTTTTAAACATGACTAAGGGGATTTCACAAGGTTTCAGTGTTTCAACTGTCTGTATGCCATATATTTAAATATATATCCTTTTATTAAACATTCCTATTCCGCCATATTGTTCAGTTAATGTACACTGAAATTTAGAAATTAGTGTTTTTAAAGTACAGTGCACATTTCCTTCATTTTCATTCACGATATAGTATTTGGATCAGACTGGTTGTACAGAAGCATGCTGGGTGGTCTAGATTTGTGTTATCAGCTTCTGTTGACAAGGGAGCGTCACGCATAAATATAGTACATTTCACACGCCTTGCGTGAGAATCAAAACATGGGAACATTAATTGCTTCATAAATATCTCTAAGGTGTTTCAACACTATATGAACAAAATAGAAACATTGCAAAAAAACTGAGTACAGAATCATTTTTCTCTTCAAGAAAATGTCTGATTTTTCATCTCAGCATGTAAAAGAAACCAACAACACTGAAGTGGAAAAATATATAATAATTAAACTGATAATATTAGTGAATCTAAAATTAGGTTTTATTTATAAAATGAAGTAATAGTAAAATAAATAAATAAACAAACAAAAAAAAAAACAATATGCACTGATCTGGAAAAATATGTAATGATTAAACTGATAATATTAGAAGTGCTTCTAAAATTAAAAACAACTCAAAAGAAAAAAACATCATAGTTTGAAAAACGGCATTGAACATGAACATTTTATAATAATTAAACTGAAAATATTAAACCAAACAGAAAAATCATAAATCATAAAAGTAAAAAAAAAAAAAAAGAGAGAGCATGTTAGCTATCTGAGACGTTAACATAGGTAAAAGCCAAACACTTAATCCAGACAAATTCTAAAAATATGTGTCATAGTAATGCAATATCACTATTATCGATGCATTTTCGAACAATCTCTTATACATCATTATTCCTATGCCTATCAAAGACAGCTGGCAATTACTTTTCCCCGAAAAAATGACCAAACGTAACATAACGGCTCTTACCGAGTTACATTAGCACCCCGAATCCTTTGGGATGCTGCAGATTTAGTTGTAATTATCACAGTCTGTGCATAATAGCACAGAAATCAGTAACAGTCTATAGATCCACAGACTAACAAGGAATCAAAGCTATGAAAAGATTTTGAATGTAGCTGAGCAAATAGGATTAAAGATGGCTAATTCCAAGAGGCTGGAGCACAGCATGCATTAAAGAGGAATTCTCTGGGGAAAGATAATCCCCATATGCGTTTTAACACACTTCACTGTCCCCTGCCCACCCCGCTCCCTCTCTCCCTCACAGACAGTATCATAATCAGACACGCTTCAGCTGATAAAGACTCAAGTTCAAGTTGAATTGAGTGAAGAACAAATGCATTATATACTAATGCTGGCACAGCCAAAGCATGGAAAGTTGTGGAGAATGTCAGCATAGAAAACATGGTCAAAATGAGGCTTTGCTGTGAAATCCTGTTCAATTATTTGATTTCACACGCTGTTACAAACCAATGTGTGTCAGAATTCATAGCAAAGTGCAAGTATTTGTGGCATTCTCAGTGTCGCCACAAGGCACTATAGCGAGCATTAGCATAAAAAGTTTGTTTATGAGCGGTTTTCTCTTTCAGGTCAACTACTGTCAAAGTGAAGCAAGAGTTTGAAAAAATATTTGTGGGACATGTAAAGCGCTACCATATTAGACAAAATTTCTATGTACACTATCATTATTAATTGCATTGTTATGTACAAAACTAATATTCAAAAGTAGTGTATTATGCACTTTTTTATTTAAAAGTACGTACTGCTATATGAACAAAAGTGCTATAACATTTGGTTTGCAAACACTTTAAACAAATAAGGTCCTTTTTTAACAGTAATATTCCTTTTACATAGTAGCAGTTAACATATTTATTGTAAATCTCAACTTATAACATTAATGTAATTAAAATAAGCCTTTTGTCACTACCAGGACATTAAAGTTTAGATTGTTATAAAAAAAACAAGTTATGCTCTGAGTCCAGAGACTCGATCATAACATTATAACAGGCACCTTCCTAGTAGAGACCTGCACTATATCGCGGGACCCAATGCAACACAGTGCAGCGCAGGACAACACTTGATGAGCGGGTACAGACTTGTGTGTGTGGGATACGGGAAAATAATTAGGGTGATCGAGTGTGTTTGACACCCAAAGCTCGGTTCATTTGACTAGTGTGATCGCCCCGTGCCGCACTTGGGCGTGCTATATTTAGTATACGCTGGTTCGGTTGGAAGAGGTGGGCCAGAGCACAGTTATATATAGATCAGTTAGTGTGAGGGCTAACCGCACCAGAGTGTGGAGCATCTGATACATGCTGCATATTTGCGTGAATACTTCTAAGTGGCAAAAGTGACAATATATTGTGAGAGGGCCATGTGCCATCGCGTTCCAAACGACTCAAAATAATAAACCACAAAGTAAAAAAAAAAACAATGCACTCCACTGTCCTGAGCAAGACCGCTTCTCTTCTGTCTCCGTGTGCTATCAGAAACTTCCTATTTCCCACTTATGAAGTCGTGATTACAAGCTCGCTGCATTCTTTTGTGGTTTTTGTATGTTGATGCTTAGCCTAAATAATTTGATCAGAAGCATCCCTTCCTGTGACTTATGGTTGTCTGTATGTGCATTCAGAGCCAGTGAGCAATGGACTTTCATAATAATAAAAAACTGTGTTAATGTGCGATAAAATAATTGTTGGCATTATTCAATTAATGAGTTAACGTGATAATAACGTGTTAACTTGCCCAGCCCTAATATATATATATATATATATATATATATATATATATATATATATATACATTTTATTCACGTTTAACTTAATTTGCCCGATTTTGTGATTCAGATTCAGTCTGATTTACAAGATCTTGATTCACATTTAATGTTATTATGAAACATTTGGGAATATTTCAATTATAACTGGGCTATACCGGTCATGTTGTATGTTTTTGATTCACTAAAAATCACATATTTCAGTTATAATGTTGAGCAATTTTAGTGCACAATATAGGGCAGTATTATAAAATCAATCAGATCTTTCTGAACATTTCATTTAAAAAATGGCTCATAAGAGTAATTTATTTTGGAAATTGGGCAGCACTGGCCACGTTGTATGTTTTTGATCCATACACGAGTCGTTAGTACCTAACGTTAGTACGTTAGAATCTTACCATATTTTTCAGACTATAAGTCGCACCTAAGTTTAAGTTGCATCAGTCCAAAAATACGTCATGACGAGGGAAAAACATATATAAGTCGCACCAGACTATAAGTCGCATTTATTTAGAACCAAGAACCAAGAGAAAATATTACCGTCTACAGCCGCAAGAGGGTGCTCTGTTTTCAGTGGTAGACTACAGAAGCTCTGAGCAGCATAGAGTGTCACAGGATAACACATTTTAATAATGCACGCCTATGTTCTACATTGGCTGGCCGCGAACAACTTGACCCCACCTACAAACATGCCATTCTACTGACGACTGCTTCTCTGTTGAACAATGGATCAGTATATATTTTTCATAGAGCGTTAAAAATACAGAACTAGTGCTGAACGATTAATAGCATTTTTTGATAATATCGCAATATGAAAAAAAACCCCACTATTTTTATCACAGAGGCTGCGATTATGCTCGGTCACATGACACGCGAGAGTAAAGAGGTGTGTTCGACTGGACTTGGAGATCGATCAGTGTATGACATCAAAGTACAGCAAGAGAAAGCATAAAAAAAGGTCTGCTCTCAAAGTGCGGGGGCACACGAGTAGCCTAATAAAGGGTGTGCGAGGGCCATCAGCAGAAAAAGAAAATAATAAAACAGTAAACAAGGACGTAACTTAGAATGGGAGATAGATCGGTGTGTGAAAGGGAAGAGAAAAGCCATAGATGATGTCGCACAGTACCAGGCAGGTGCTGGTCATTCAAAAGCTAAATGCAGAAAATATGACGAGGCATATCTTGCTCTCGGCTGCACTCACTGAGTCTTTACCAGATGCTACAATTGTTGCGTCGCACCGCAACAGCTCTACTGTACTCTGGATGCGACAAAGCGACCGTTGCAAATCAATTTAACTTTGTGTCAGTACATCATAAATAGAGCAAGGCATCAGGTTGGTTTTGTCGAGTCACGTCGCTCCACGCTGCATCCAGTGTAGACAGTGTCACGGGTTCTGCTGTATTTTGCCATTCATGTCCGCTATAGACAGTGTTTAATGTCATTGGTGAGGAGGGAAGCCTGTGTGTTCTATGCCTTAGCTGACAGCATGAAACCCACAATAAATAAAAAAATAACAGAGAGAATAATAATAATAATAAAAATTATTCTCTCTATACTATTTTCAATGTTTCAAGTGATGCAGGTGTTTTTTCCCTGTAAGTTTTTTACATTAAAAAAGCATTTTTCATAATGTTTCGTGAAATTATTTGGCACAGACAGTTAACAGTGTTTAAGAAGTGCAGTCCACATGTTTACATGTTTAATACAGTGACTTTGAATTACCAAAAGTAGTGTGGTAAAGCAACAGATTTTTTTTTTATATTTCTGCGATTTGTATATTTATATTACACCAGGCTTATTTGTCAGTGTTTTATGTTGTCATAATTATTACATGCTTTCAAGGTTGGAAGTTCAACAAATTAGTCAATATACTACTGTGATTGTTAGTTGTTTAATAAAAATGTCATTCATATAAATTTATCCATCACCTAATTTCATTGTAACATAGGCCTGGTCTACAGAAAACAACATTTCTGTTTAATCTATCTAAAATTGTTGTGGTCATACTACAGTGACTTTTAGCATATCTTTGTTGAATAATACAGAACATAAAGAGCTTAAAAAAATAATTGCATATTATATCGCATTCGCAATATTGGGAAAAAAATTTCAGATTATTTTTAATTCATTCAGCCCGATACAGAACTATTGAAACAGGCATATAATTTCTGACACTGCTGTTTGCCGTAGACCAATCACAACATACTGGGCCACTCAGGGCGTGTCCAAATCCACCGAAAAGCGGTCCGTGCGCCGGGGTGCATTTTTGGAATGGGTTGTCCCTATTCTCTTAATGAGTAATGGGCATAACCTTCAATACACCAATCAGAGTGTCATCTCCCATTCCCTTTAAGAGCGAGATGCGCTCGTCCCATGGCGGATCGCTATTTACATGGCGGAATTTGTTGGGGGAAAAGCTGAACGCTTCTCCAGTGAAGAAACCGATTTGCTCGTGCATGTTAAAGTGTGCGAGCAGATTACCTATGGGACAAGCAGGAATCCACCAAAGCTTCCAGAGCTGAAGAAGGCGTGGGATGAAGTAGAATTTCATTCATCATTATAAGTATTGAATTGCAAATAGGTAGCCTAATTCTAATACACGCAATGACTATCCATTAGGGCTGTCACTTTTGAGAAAAATCTAATTTGAACGGATATCGAATATCATGCAATGTATTCGAATATATTCGAATATCTACGTTCCACCCCGCCCCCATAAAAAAACACCGTAGCCTAAGGGGCCGTTCACATATCGCGCCTAAAAACGCGTGGAAAACGCTAGCCGCGCCGCTTTCTCCTTCTCCAAAGCGCTCAGGTAGTTACACTCCTGAGGCGTCTGCAGTTGCTAAGCAACCATGACCTGCTCTCTCCATGAAGACACGGAAATTTCAGCAAAGGATAAATGGATTTGCAGCACTGAAAATCGCTTTCAGTAGCTTTGCTACTAAATTTATTTCAAAATGGCAATCCATATATAGCTATGGTCAGCTGTTCCTTCATCTTGGCTGAGATTTCAACGTTGTTACGGGAAAGGATGAAGCTGATTGGTTAGTTCTTGTCACATGACCTGCGGTGCGCTTGCGGCTCTCTGAAAAGTTGAGATGTTTTTAACTCAATGCGGTGCGGACGTGCCTGGAAAAAACGAGCGCGTCGCGACTGCATCGTTTCCATTATGAGCGCGCATACTGCGCGCCTACATTGGAAATAACGAACATGAGCGCACAAAAGACGCGATAAGTGAACGGCCCCTAATGGAGATTCAATCACAATGTTTAACAGTGAGTCATAAACAGGACTATCTGGATTATTATTTTTTTTACTTAATGTTTGAAACAGCAGGTTGTAAACTTAGAATATCAATTTATATGAAGTGCCACTATGCATATTCCACAACATTAGGCTAAATGAAAAAAGAAAAGAAAAATCATTCAGAACAGGCAGAAACAATAGCGTGAAAACTTAAACAGCAGCAGGAGTAAAGCATATAGCCTAGCCTAATTCATTTCTTAATATTGTTTGCAAGAAACACCAGTCTATCAACTTGATCTGGATTAAGTGCGGCTCTCCTTTTATTTACAATGTTCCCCGCGGTGGAGAACACAGGTTTGGAGCGCACAGACGTGCCTGGCTACTAGCTCTTATTCGCTTATTCGCTTGATCCTACGCTACAATACATGTAGAGTGCCCTCTACTGGATAAGACGGCAAAGAATAAAATAAAAAAAACAAACGGTCTAATCATAGACTGTAAAAAATGCGCTACATATGGCATTTTAAAAACCAGATATTTTATTTATAGTTCGATTACAGATATTTCACGTCATGTTCGAACGCATATTCGAATATCGAATAAAAAGTGACAGCCCTACTATCCATCATTACATTTTTATATTTATGTAGGCACATAATGTAGCCTACACAATAATATTCTTTTACACTGTAATCCTTTTGTTTTTAATATTTGGCATGGCATCCCTGTGTGTAATAAGCAAAGTCAACGCGCACTGTGGACCCGCCCAGAGGTGCATTTTCTACCACTGTGCTCTTTAAATAACAAAAAATATTGCGCCATTGACTTTAGACTTTAGACCAGGTTTGAGTTGGTCTATGGCACAGTCTATTTTCAGCTCCAGCAATGCGCCTGAACACACTTCTTTTTTTAGTGGTCACAAATGGGCCCAAATGCATTTGCTAATTAAACGACGTGGCGCTGGATGGGAAAATGTGAATGGCGCCGGACTGAAACTAGCAAACACATTTGTGTTATTGAAACTACAATAACACATTGCATTGGGTGTATGATAGGGCCCTTAATCTTTGAACTACTTCGAAACTAATCTTTTGAGTATCGCTGGAAAATAAGGTGATATTAAATGCATATTTTAAGAAAACAAAAGATTTTTTGACCTTGCATGCATGTAATCCTATTGTAGGAGACTCCCAAAACAATATTAGGAACCGAAAAAATTGCATAATAAGGCCACTATAAAATGCTCTAGTAAAAACCTTCTGTTGACTAGCATTTACCTCAGTTTGTGGAATAGATACATGTGATGTACGTGTTTTCTTTTTTACCACCTGTGTTTTTAAGGTGGTTGTCAGTATATTACGAAAACAAATTTTAGTAATTTCAGATGTTAACATTATTTCAGTTAACAAAATTTAATTCTGAAAAATGTGCTACCTTTTCAATCTAAACAACTTGTTTAAAAATCTTTCTGCCATTTGCTGGTGGTTTTTTTTTTACATTCATTTTACAAATAATTTTTTTTTTTACAGTTTATTTAATCCAGCTGTGTGATGTTTTTTCACACTCAATACAGACTTTTAATTCACTTTAAAACTTCATAATCTCAGTTGCAATTTGAGATATTCATGCCAACATTCTTAGAAACTGAAGCGCCTATAACATGAAGGCAACTTGCAGTCAATGGAAAAAGTGCTATCAATAAATCCTAAGGAGATGTTTATGATTAGCCTGCGTTACCTTCAGCACTTCCATGGGCACCTGGGTGGCACTGGGCAGGCCGGCGGGGACACTGACGTTGATGGCAGGGCTCTGGGTGATGGAGTGCTGTGTGTACGCTGAGCTTTGCTGTCTCTGCTGCTCTCTTCGCTCCTGCTCTTGGAGCTGCTCGCGCATCAGCTGCTGGCGGAGCAGGATACGAGAGGTCATGGCCGACGAACCCAGCGGGGGTTTAGAGGAGCCATGCTGCTGCTCAGATGGATTACTGCAGTCAGACAGAGATGCAGAGAAAGAGAGAGAGTTTACTCAGGGAAGAAAGTGGGGCTCTGTAGAGGGACAATGTTTGATGTTGGATAATTTAATTATTTTGAGATCCTGGTAGTGGTTCATTTGGAAGCATAATGAGTTTGACCACAGGGATTAGAATTTTTACCTATTAGACGATATTATTAATGAAGAAAATCCCTCAGATTACACTGAAAATGGCCAGTAATTAATCACCTTGCAAACCCTTTATGACACCATCTTAGCAACTGCACAGCAACACAACAAAAATTAGACACATCAGCAATCACATAGCAATGGTCTACCAGTGTGAAATAAACACTAGAACATACTTTTAAAAAGAGCACTTGATGTAATATTTTCGGACACTTAATTGGATGAAAATGTATTATATTGTACTAAATTAATATTAAATGCAATTAGTTGAACTTTACCTACTTAAGTGCATCTTTATATACAATTTCATAATTACATTTATTATACTTTTAATGTACTGCTGAATGTATTGACAAGCATTCATTGGTAAACTAAAATATACTTTAAAGGAGTCATATGATGCGATTAAAATTTTTCCTTTCTCTTTGGAGTGTTACAAGCTCTTGGTGCATGTGAAGTTGCAAAGACTTAAGTCTCAAATCCAAAGAGATATTCTTTATAAAATTAAGATTTGTCCACGCCCTCCTAAAACGAAGTGGATGAAGTGGAGTCCAGCCGGGGGTCATCATCACATGAGGTTGCCGCAAGTCCGCCAGCCACTCAATCTTCAAATCCACCAGCCACACCATTCTCAAGTCCGCTAGCCGTTCCTCACTCAAGCCCACTATGTATGATGCAGTGTGATACATTTTATGGAGGACTGTTTCCTGAACCTGCAGAGTAGCCTACAATAGGTCTGTGCTCAAAGGCTGTTCTATAAAGTGGGGCAGTTCCAACTTTGCAAGGACAGTCTGGTGCTTCTGACTCACAGTCTGTAAGTAAATTTTTTATATTTAAAGAATTTGCCACTGATTCAAACACGATTTTTAAGCAGTGTAGAGTAGCGCTTGTTGTTTGTTGTTCCTCTGATCACAAATGCAGACATGGTTTTATGTTTACGTGGCATGATACCCAACGCAACGCAATGTGTAAAAACATAGTAAAGTCATTATATTCAGTAATTATGTCCCCATCGGATGCAACAAATTCCTCATTTGTAATAGGTTTTATTGTATTTTGTTTGCCGTGCCAGGACACGCATCACAGTATGTTAAGGGGTGTAACATTTCCGTATTCAGCCTATCACAACGCACTGGATAGCTGGCCAATCAGTGTACACCTCGCTTTTCAGAACGATGAGCTTTGTAAAAATCAACATGTTTCAGAAAGGCGGGACATAGAGGAGAAACAATAATGTAAATTATGTGGAAAATAGTATGTGTGTGTTTTTTTTTTTACCTTAAACCGCATAAACACATTGCATTACACCAAATACACAACAATGTTGTTCCCTTTCAAAAGCTACTCTCGATGCTGCGCTCAATAGCGCTAATGAGAACATTCTTTGTTCGACCGGTTGTGAAGCACGTGTGTCAAACAAGCCAAGAATTGGCTTACATAACCTCGGTAGGTGACATCACTGATAACGTGCACCTGCAGGTTATAAATAGACGTGAAATGGAAACATCCTCAGGTTTCTTTGTCTTCAGAGACCGCATTGTGTGTGTCACGCTGATGAAAGTATTAGTTTAAAAGAAAGTATTTTGAGAGTTATAAAAAGAAAAAAAGGGAGAAAGAAAGTTCTAACTATTCTTGCTGATTCCATATGAGATGTGTGCCTCGCTCTCCATGGCCGATTTCTGAAGAGAAATCGCATGTTAATTGTTTAAAAAAAAAAAGGGTGCTTTTGCGTTCTAGAGTGGCAGTTGTAAGCACCGCGGTTCACTTTCTATCCGCGCTATGCTCCTTGCTCTCACGAGGAACGAGCTGCTTCCCACTCATTAAGATCGCGCTCCGATCTGGAAGATCAGACGGTTCTCGCGCCCACCTCCGAAGCGTGCCCAAGCACTTCTTCGGATTGGGCAGAGGCTGCTGTAGCTCTAGCTTCTGTTGAAATGGACATTGAGAGTGCTCTCTCCTAGCGCTCCTCTTGCGATTATAAGCACATGAGGAGTTACTAGGTGGTGACTCGTGCAGTGACCAGATTAAAGCCTTAAAATTCGATTTTGTATATTATGATTCAAAGGTGAGAGAGACGCTAGCTGCTATCTCTCCCCTATTGGAGCAACATCATTTAAATAAAAATATAAATAAATGATGATGAAAATGATGATGATTATGATGATGAAAAATATATATATAAAATATATATATATATATATATATATATGAAAGGACAGCAATTGTTTCCTGCCAAGCCACGTACTGCAGCAGCATCTGCACTTGGATGGAACACATTTCATGCTGTGGGTCAGACTAGTACTGCCCTGCACACCATAGGTTCTGCAGGCGTATCAGGCTGATTAAAATAAATAAAGAAATAAGTCTGAGTGCCAGTGTGGCAGGGGAGGTGTGGTTCAGCGAGGTCTGCGACGGGAGAGAGAGTGAGGAGATCAGCGGTGGTAAGTGAGTTAAGTGAGAAACAAGTGACACCTGCTTCTCATTGCAGTGATTGGCGTGGGGAAGCAGTATTTAAGCCGGCTGGGAACCAGAGGAAAGCGAGAGACCTGAGGACTCGTGGGAGAAACGACCGACGGAAAGCGAGAGCCTGAAAGTATCAATGTTGTGATTCATGCGCATGTGGCGCGACTGTGTGTTTCGTTCATTTTGATTTAGCGTAATAAAGTTCCCACGAGCCTCAGTACGCCGACCCTGGTCTCCTTCCTTCTCTGCCATACGAATCTTATCACAGCCAGGAGGAGACTTTTTATATGTTTCTCACTCACTGTGCTCAAGTGTCGGGGCTGTCAAGAAATAAATAAATAAACAGCCTTGACTCGATCCAGCTCCTCTGGGATAGGAGGTTCAAACAGAGAGTGTTGCGAGTTGTGCGCCCCCTCATAAGACTGGGGAGCAGCTTGTAGCACTTGGCAGCCGCAGATGGAGCTGGACTAAAGTACGGTCATTACGACCAAAGCAAGGGCCTTAAGCTGTGCCCAGGACAAAGGGTGTGTCCCCTCAGGAAGGGCCCTGGAAAATTCTATCAGAAGTATAAGGCTCCTCCCTGGCACCCTTAGGGGATCACTGAACAACCTCCGCCACCACCGGTGTTTCGGGGGGCAGTGGCCTCCAGTAAAATGATACATGCTCTGTTGCTTCCTGCCACGTTTCAGGACACCAGATATCTTAATCCCCCCCCCCCCCCACACAACAAACAAAGTGTCACAATTAAGTGCTCTTTTTGGAGAAGCTGGCAGCGTGGAAGATACTGCCAAATATTTCCCCATGAGTCGAAAGAACTGGAGTGAAGGGCTACGGGATTCAGTTTGCACATCGTCTTCTGCGTTTCAACAGCGTGGTCTCCACCTCTGTGAAACCGGCACGTGCATATCTGTTGACACAGGAATCACAGACTCTGCTGGTCAAAGGGGCCATAGAATGTGTTCCCCTGCCAGACAGAGAGTCAGGCTACTACAGTCTGTATTTCTTGATTCCCAAGAAAGACGGGGGGCTGCATCCAATCACAGTTCTATGGACGTGTATTTTCATTTTGAAATATTGCCACAACTTTGGAGGTTCCTGAGGTTCGCTTTCGGGGGCGAAGCTTACCAGTGTCAGGTTCTTCCATTCGGCCTAGCTTTGTTATCCCGCACTTATACGAAATTCATGGATGCAGCTCTGGCTCCTCTACGACTCCGGGGCATCCACATTTAAAATGTATATAAACGACTGGCTGAATCTGACCCAGTCTCAAGAGCTTGCGCTTCGACATCAGCATGTCGTCCTAGCTCATCTCGAATCTCTGGGGTTGAGACTCAACGGCAAGAAAAGCGTTCTCTCTCTGGCTCAGAGGACAGCGTATTTGGGTGTGGTATGGGACTTGATCATAATGCAGGCACAGCTGTCTCCTGCATGCATCAAATCCATTCTAAACACCCTAAAGAACATCAAGCTAGGCCAGAAAGTCACTGTTCATCACTTTCAGAAGGTTTTAGGTCTCATGGCAGCTGCATCCACGGTAATACCTTTGGGCCTCCTGCACATGAGACCGTTTCAGTTGTGGCTCAGAGCCAGGGGATTTCATCCAAGGGCCAATCCCCAGTGGCAATTAAGGGTTACGCACCAGGGGCTTCGTACCCTATCTATGTGGTTCAGACCCCGGTCTCTGACTTTGGGTCCCACTCTAGGTCCGTGTTGTCATCGCAAGATGCTAATGACAGACGCTTCCCTCATGGGCTGGGGAGCGGCCTTAGTTGGCTGTCCAGCCCAAGGGATCTGGAGAGGTCATCTTCTCGAATTGGCACATCAATTGCCTCGAAATGAAGATTGTATTTCTGGCCCTGAAATACTTCCTCCAGCAGTTCAGAGGCTACCATGTCCTAGTGCGGGTGGACAACACATCTGTAGTCTCTTAAATAAATCGCCAGAGCGGACTGCAGTCGCGCCGCTCGAACGAGTTAGCGCACCAGGTTCTGCTTTGGGCACAGGACAAGTTCCTGTCCCTCAGGGCGATTTACATTCCTGGGCATATGAATGTGGGAGCAGACTTGCTGTCCAGACAAGCTGTGAAACACAGGAAATGGAAACTCCACCCCTAAGTAGTCAAATCTGGGAAAGATTCAAGTAGCAGAAGTGGACCTCTGTGCTTCACAGGAGATGGCACAATGTCCCCTCTACATCTCTTTGACTCATCCAGCTCCCCTGGGTCTGGACGCTATGGCCCATGCGTGGCCAAGACTGCGTCTTTACGCCTTTTCTCTGATTGCTCTGCTCCCGGGAGTCCTGGCCAAGGTCCGTCGACAGGGGTCACGCCTCTTACTGATAGCGTCCCGTTGGCCGACCGGAGTTTGGTTCCCAGATCTAATATCCCTCCTCGATGGCTCGCCTTAGGCGATTCCAGTCAGGAGAGATCTTCTCTCTCAGGAACAGGGGACAGTATTTCATCCCCGGCCTGAGCTCTGGAACCTTCACCAACCACAGATGCTGGCCTTCCAGCCACAGTAATAGAGACTATTCTAAGTGCTAGTACTCCCTCCACTAAAAGAACTTATGCCCTCATATGGAGTGTTTTTGAGGGCTGGTGCATGACACACCATGCAGACCCAGCTCACTGCCAAATTGTTTCAGTACTGGAGTTTCTGCAAGAGAAATTGTCCTCAGGCACAGGCCCTAGTACTCTCAGAACCTATGTGGCCGCTATTTCGGCTTGCCATGTTCTGATTGATGGGGTTTCTGTTGGAAAGCACCCTCTAGTCGCCCGCTTCATTCGTGGGGCTAAGCGGTTGAGGCCACCCACTAGAGCTACGGTCCCTTCATGGGATTTAGCCATAGTGCTCGAAGGGTTGGCTGGCCCCCCATTCGAACCATTAGAATCAGCGCCTGCCAGGCTTCTGACTCTAAAGATGTTTTTTCTTTTGGGCGTTACCTCTCTAAGGAGAATTCGGGATTTACAGGCTTTGTCAGTCCTGCCATCCTGTTCCGATTTTGCCCCTAGGCGAGTCAAAGCTATTTTGCATCCTCACCCTAACTATCTTCCAAAAGTTCCTTTCTCGACCATACATCCGGTCATTCTCGAAGCTTTCTGTCCTCCGCCATTCACGACACCGGAGCAGCAAAGACTTCACTTACTGTGTCCAGTAAGTGCTCTTCAGACTTACGTCCACCGCACTAGCCAGTGGCATAAGTCAGAGCAACATTTCATATGCCATGGGGGCCGCAACCGGGGGGGGGGGGGGGGGGGGGGCGGCTGCCTCCAGGCAAACAGTTTCACATTGGGTGAGGGATGTTCCTGCTCAAGTGTGTGATACGGCAGGTTGGTCCTCTCCGCACACATTTGTCAGGTTCTATAGTTTGGATGTCCATCCTACTAATTCCAAAGTCTTCTGTCCTCTACCATTTACAACACCGGAGCAGAAGAGACTTCACTTACTGTGTCCACTATGTGCTCTTCAGATTTACTTCCACCGCACTAGCCAGTGGCGTAAGTCAGAGCGGCTTTTCATATGCCGTGGGGGCCGCAGTCAAGGGTGCGGCTGCCACCAGGCAAACAGTTTCACATTGGGTGAGGGTTGCTATTGCCCTAGCCTACGAGGCGCGTGGTCAAACTTCGCCTCTAGGAGTTAGTGCCCATTCAACCAGTTGGGTTGCATCTTCAATGGCTTGAGCAAGAGGTGCGCCCTTGCAGCAAGTGTGTGATGCGGCAGGTTGGTCCTTTCCGCAGACATTTGTCAGATTCTATAGTTTGGATGTCGATGCTACTCCGGGCTCGCATGCCCTTGAGTCCACATCCCAGAGTCATGTCTGAGACCTCTTCGATGTTTGTGCACACATACTACACAACCTTGGGGGTCCAGACACTTACAGTGCGGCGGCGTTGGTATTCTCGTTCCCATTAGCGCTATTGAGCGCAGCATCGAGAGTAGCTTTTGAAAGGGAACGTCTCGGGTTACTTGACTGTAACCCTGTTCCCTGAAAAAGCGGGAACGAGATGCTGCGCCTCAATGCCGCACTGTCGACGTGTCCGGACGTCTCTTCAGACAAAGGGGTAACCTGAGGATGTTTCCGTTTCACGTCTATTTATAACCCGCAGGTGCACGTTATCAGTGACGTCACCTGCCGAGGTTATGTAAGCCAATTCTTGGCATGTTTGACACACGTGCTTCACAACCGGTCGAACAAAGAATGTTCTCATTAGCGCTATTGAGCGCAGCATCTCGTTCCCGCTTTTTCAGGGAACAGGGTTACAGTCAAGTAACCCGAGACGTTTTTAGCAATGTCATATGACCCCTTTAATGTTATTTTTATTGAAACGTGCATGTCATGTATTTAAATATATTTGTAATTGAACATTTGTAACGAAACGGCAATTTAGAATATATAAAAATGTATTACATGTAAATGTAATACTGAGCAACAAACTGCAGTTAAAATTACAAGCACATAACTTTACATGTGCTTTAGTATGTTAGTCAACACATTCAAATATAAGTATACTTTATTTTGTATAGGTCTTTAAAACATAAAAAAAATATTGTTAAAACATAATGGTTTAAAATGTACTTGGTTTTAAAATGCAGTCAAACTTTTAATTTGACATTATTACAAAGTGCACATTTTAAAAGTGTGCTTAAGTATTTTAAGAAACTGTCATTAAAGTGAACTTTCTGAACTTTCTTAGGTGGCCTTTTAATTCATTAGGCCACAATCACATAGCAGCAGAATATGGTTGTCAGTCCTGTATTTGAGTCCTTAATACAGTTATGTTCACACACAGTATGGTTATTTATGAGCGTGACAACCGCATTCTGTAACCAAACACACACCCGTAAATGTTCAGGACTCACAACCACATTCTCGGAAAACACGCATTGTGTGAAAGGAACAGGACTGGACAACTAATTTTCTGTCACGTCATAGACAGAGCCGCTCTGCCACACATACGCGAGTCTACTGTGTGTTGCGTGTTTTTATGTGTGGTTTCAGTAACTTGCAGTGATGGAGAAATGAACTGTGTGTCATCTGAAAGTTTTAGAAATAGTTTCCCTGTTAGTCGTCAGTCTCCACCCAAATATAAAGTCTGCTGTTGGTTAATGAAGATTTGACAGATGAACTCGCCGCTCGATTGGACTCTCGTCGTGTCAGAAAGTGATAAGACTTTCATTTTTATGGACGTCACCATCTTTGTTATTACTTTGGTAGCAGTTGCTATGGTAACTGGTACGGAATGCGGAATTGATTCCCATTGCACATTCATACAGACAGTATTTGAGATGTTACTTTAAGGTGCTGTGTGAACAGGTCATTTTGAGACTCACACCTGTATATGCGTAAATGCGGTTGTCAATCCCAAAAACTGACAGTGTGAACGTAGCATTATTTGAAAGTACAGTATTTTCAAAAATTTATTTCTGAGATTTGAAGTTTGCTACAAGTGCACATTCAATAAAATTAAGCACAATTATTTTTTGCAGGTTAGCAATGAAACATGGCATCCTAGATTCATGGCAAGCCATTTTGCATTGGCGAAAATGATTGATGGTTTCTTCAGATTTTTATTTTACTTTTATTTTTTGCCTTTTATCCATGGTAGAGAGTACAGCAATTGGTGGAGAAAAGAGGAGGAAATGGAAATAGGAAATGACGCAAAGTGGCTTCAAATTTGTGACACAGGTCAACATGTTGGAGTAAGCATGCTAACTGCTAACTGCTCCAAAAAGTTTTTTTTTTTTTTTCTTTTACAGGTTTTTTGTCTGTCCGTGTTAATACATGGTGTGTAGCTGATGTGTGTAATCACAGAACTGCGCTGGACCTTGCTGATTCAATATGAAGAATCATAACAATGATTCAAGCTACTAATCTCTGCCTTACATGACTCTCCTTCTCTCTAGAAAAGCTATCTGAAACTCCCAAATAATGCAACAAAACTGGGCTTCCTCTACATCAGCTGATGTTCTGAGTTTTGCGGCTGTTTATGTTTTCTTTCTCCTACAGTTTTCCTCCCACTATTTCGACATCCGTTTCTTCTACAGCACCGCAAATATCCCAGTTCCAGCTGACAAACACAGAGGAACTTACACAACGCTCCCTCATGCACTTTCAGTTCTCTTCATCATTCAATAGAGGAACTGCTCGCTCCAAACGCCACACGTTTTTCTGACGAGAAACTCAGATGATATGCCGGTGCAGAAGCTGCCGACATGAGGCCCTCTCTATCCACTGATCCTTTTTTATGCGCCCTCCGTCGAGCAACAAGCCAATCCAGCTGTGCAGTAATCGCTCTAATTAGCCTGTCTGGGCCTTTCAAACACTAGTCTACAGCACTTGCTTAGCATTATGGTTTAAACATGTGTAATCTCATTGTCTACAACTTTACATTTCTGTTTTTGACATTCATATTTAGAGGCCAGTGTTCATCAGAGCTACAACTCAAGTAGCAACAATTTTCCAAATTTTATATAGCTAGCTAGCCAACAATATAGCTATAGCCAGCTAGAAACATTTGAGAAAATTTTAGTAGAAATGTGCAAATAATCTAAGTGTGATTTAAAATAAATAAATAAAAGCCAGGTTTGCTGTACTTATACTTAAAGCCTAGTTCACACGGCAGGATAATTAGGCCGATTTTAGCCCCGATTGACACCTTCCGACAATCTTAAGGATGCTCCGATTATCGTAAAATAATCTGATCAGATATTCCTGCCATGTGTGGTGTGTTAAGACTGCTCTCCTCTGCTCGGAAGAACGTCAGGACCGCTCCGATCTCAAATCGGGGATATCCACCATGTTGGATTTATTTGGCCCGATTTCTTCTCGTGTGTGGTGTCCCCCGAGGACAAACGATCACGCAGCCTTTGGACTGTGGCGTGTAGCCAATCAGAAAGCGAGGTGACGAGGCGGCGAGGAAGTACCGGGAAACAAAATCAAAACAGCCGGCGGCTTGGCGCACCAGAAAGTCCGGTGGACGTCGGAGATGGAGGACTTTGTCTCCACTTATTTGACCATTGCCTTTTCTTGTTTTTATTATGTTTTTTTTCCGGTTACAAACAAAGCACAAACTATGGCCACTGCATCCTCTTCGTCCGCCATGATTGTTTACTCTGAAGTCACGTTTGATCTCGAGGGATTTTGCGAGATTTCCCGTCTGACCTGGGAATGCTCGGGAGTCAAATCGGTTCGTGTGTGATGTGTTGATTTTGCCGTGTGGCTGCACACCACACACTGTATGACCAAAACTGTTAGACCCGTGATTTTTTATCGCCGTGTGTGGGGTCTCTCAGGTTTGGAAAATCAGCCGACAATTTTAAAATCGTCCCATGTGAACCAGGCTTAAGACTGCACAATTCGGCAAAAATTATGATATTATATATTAATATATTTAAAAATAAATAATTATTATTATTATTATTATTATTATTATTATCATCATTACTACTACTACTACTACTAAATAAAAACAAGAAATACTACTATTGTAATATTTCACTGTAAATTTAAAAAGCATTTCATGTCAAATATTATATTTTTAATTAACAGCCCTTAAAGCTTCTCTTTTGTTGATAAAATACATACAATTAAGTACTCATAACAAGTATAGTAAGATGGTTGAATCATGTTGATTTCCCAAATGCATGTAAAAGCATCCCAAACTCAAAATGCAAACACTGGTGGATAATGATCTGCTCATGTGTAAATGAACACAGTGCTGCACTTCACTCTGAAAAACACAGCGCATATATTTATTTAATTAAATCATAGCTTTTGCAATTTGATAAGGCAAGCCAAGTGTATTTATATAGCACATTTCATACACAATGTTAATTTAAAGTGCTTTACATAAAAGGAATTAAAATAATAATAAAATAATCGTAATAAATCACAATAATAACACAAAAACTAAAAACTTTTAAAATAAACTAAAATTGATTTAAAATGAATAAAAACAGTTAATTATAGAAAAAGATTATACATAAAATACAGTGCAATCAGTTCGGATGTAGCACAGTGTGAATTCACTAAATGCACAGCTATGCGTTTTAAGTCTGGATTTAAATGTGGTAATGTTTTAGCACATCTGATCTTTTTTGGAAGCTGTTTTTGAGATGATAGTATGCTGATTTAGTTACTGCTTTGACATGACTACTGAAACCAAGGTCTGACTCCAGAATCACACCATGATTCCTGACTTGATTTTTAGTTATTTGACACCTATGTAGAGTCCAGGTATGTATTCACCTTGAGAACTTCATCTTTGTTTCCAAATGCAATGACTTCAGTATTCTCTTTGTTTAACTGAAGAAAGTTTTGGCTCATTCAACTGTTTATTTCATCAATGCATTGACAGAGGGAGTCAATGGGGCTGTAGTCATTTGGAGATAAGGCTATGTAAATATGGGTGTCATCTGCATAGCTATTATAGGCAATTTGGTTATTTCCCATTATTTGACTTAGTGGAAGCATATACAGGCTAAACAAGAGCGGTGCAAGAATTGAGCCTTGTGGGACCCTGCATTTCATGAACATCCACTTAGTATTATGCTCTTCTTTACGCACATAATAGCCTCTCCCTTCTAAGTATGACCTGAACCATTTTGATTACCATCCCAGAAAGCCGACCCAGTTTTCCAGTTGCTCTAGAAGTATGTTAAGATCAACTGAGTCAAAAGCAGAACTGAGATCTAGTAGTACCAACACAGATATTTTGCCAGAATCAGAATTTAAGTGAATATCATTTATTATCTTTATGAGTGCTATCTCATTGCTGTGATGCGGTCGGAATCCAACCGATAATTGCACTAGGCTATAATCACGATTTCTATTTTAATTCAATTATTTGTTTAGCCCTAGGTCTATGGTTATGGGTCAGGATAGATGTCTACTAAACTATGGGATATAATGCTGACATTTTCCTACTCTCTTTGGAAAATGGAAAATTTTCTGTCAAGACATATTTTCAATGTTTTGTTCATTGAATGATCAACATCAGTTTACACATCGCTTCGATTTCATTTGAGTCAAATTACATATGGCGTGCAGCCTGACAAAATTCATTAAAATCTTTACACAATCAAACTTATGAAACAGTTGCAAAAATTGGGGAGGAAAAAAAAGAAGAAAGGAGAGAAAGATAAATGCAGGAACATTGATTCTGGGTAAGCAGTGTGTAACGCGTGTTTGATGCATCATAGTTCCTCAGTTTAAAAACTGATCATGGCTCGTCTGGCATGAATGAATCATGACTACTGAATCAAAGTATTCAATGAGTGATTCACACAGGACTAAAACCACTTCACGGCACTTTTAACACTCTTTACTGATGGTGCTTTAATATTCAGTGACAGTATCTGTTTCTATATTATATTATATTATAAAAGTGCCTGTTTGCTTTGCTAAAGCCAAATTCATGAAACATACAGTACATTAACCAATCAATTATCATGTTACTAAAGTTTGAAATTATCAAACCAATTTTTTGCAATCTCTTCAATAGATCCTTTACAATGTGGCCTGCCTCTTATATTAAGTGTGACAAATAACATGTACATGATTTGTCTGTGATTTGTCACCAGTTTTAAACCCCTTTTAGCTTTTTGCGCACATAAATGGTCAGTGTAACAGATTAATTTTACATTTAATAGTTTCTCAACGAATATTTAGTGTAAAAACTTTGTCCACAGTCCAAAGCATATATATAATTAATTGGTAACACTTTAGATTTTATGGACCAATTCTCGCAAATAACTATTGCTTATTATCATGCATACTACCAGCATACAGGCTGAATACTAATAAAAATGCTGGGTTGTTTAAAACCAACTTTGGGGTTAAAAATTTAATTTAAAAAAATGTAACCCAACGGTTGGGGTTGAAACAACTCAGCATTTTTTAGAGTATATTAATGCCTTATTCTACATGACCAAATTTTAGATCCTCCCAATCCAACCCTATAACCTGTTAACCCGACCGAACAGGCCGGTCTGGGACTTCAAGAATCGGGGAGTTCAACGGAGTTCAAGAATCGTGTCTTGTTTGTCTCGTGCATGTCGGCCAGTCTCAGCCATAGAGGGCACTCCTGAACCACCATAGTGGACATCGAATTGCCCAGAGAACGCAAAGTGAACCTTTGTCGCTCATAGCGCAAGTTCTTTGAGAACTTCTATGTTGTGACCACCCTTGTGCAGGTCCTTCAGTGCCTTGGCCTGATGAACCTGCAACAAAGGCATGGTGTTTAGAGCAGAGTCAGCTTCTCTGCAGGCCGCATAAGCACTGCTGGTTGGGCCGACGAGTACCTACAGGGCCGGGAGGGGAGTAACAGCTTGCCCCACCAGGTGGCAGCGGTATTTGGACACAATTACATCGTAACCAACTGCTCCACCGGAGGGACTTCAGTATACCCGTGAACTGCACCGCCATCAAAGGTGGTGAGGGACGACAAAAAACTAAGCCAGTTTCTGGAAGTGAAAGGTGCCGCCCATGACCCAGTGAGCTCATTATTCACCTCCGGGAATAAAGGCACCGGAGTGGGGCCCTGAGAACCAGCGCGAGCCACTTCGAGAAACCAATCGTCCAGCCTCGAGGGTTCGGGGTGCCGTGGAGGTTTCCACTGAAGCCTGATGCTCTCGACGGCCCAGGATAACACAGTCATTATTTCCGGATCTGAATCTGGAAACGCTGGCCACCAAGATCATCCTCTCCAGAAAAGTCTGGCTCACCCTCTGATGCAGCGATCGTCAGAGGGAGCACCGAAAGATACAAGTAGTACCCCCTTGAAGGCTCCAGCCTGTTCTCTCTGTGGCTCCAGTGCCTGCGAAGTGCCGGCAGAAGGAGGAGCCCTCAGAGGGGAATTCTTCACTGTCACCATAAGACCAGTCCGGAAGCTGCCTCCAGGGGGAACCCTAGATCTGGGCAGCGGCACAGGCACCCCGCCCCTTTGCAGGAAACAAAATGTGGTCTGCAACTCCATCCATGAAAGCCACCTCAGCATGCTTAATGCCCAGACACGAGAGGCAGCGATCATGACATCACCCAGCGCCAGCTAACCACCGCATCCAGAATGCTCTTTTAGAACTGCTCTTTTAGTGTGCTGAAGCGCAAAGGGGAGATGGCCTCCTGCAACACAAACAGCCTGATGTGTGCAATCCTCTCATCATGGGAAGAACCATCGCCTTTTTTTGGGGAAAGTTTTTTGCAAAATTTTTGTGAGTAAATGCAAAGATTATTGAGGGAACATAAAAGTTTTGTGATTAAAAGCAAAGTATCAGCTGCAAACTTTCTGAGGGAATGCAAACATTTTGTGAGAGAATGCAAAGTTTCTTAGAAGAAAGAACTTTAGCAAAAGCACAACAATTTGTAAGCAAATGCATCATTTATAGCGGAAATTTAAGATTTTTATATATATAAAAAAAGCTAAATTTGTCAGAGGAACTCAAGCCATTTGTTAAAGAGAGCAAAAGTTTTGCAGGAGAACATAAACGTGTTGCTAGGAAATGAAAGGATTCTAGGGAGAAGGCTAACGTTTTGTGAGCAACTGCATCGTTACACTGAGAATATTTTATTTATTTTATTTTTTTTTTTACAGTAAAATGCAAAGTTCGTCAAGGGAACACAAAACATTTATGAGAGAGTGCAAAAGTTTTGTAAGCAAATGCAAACTTCATAATGGAATGCAAAAATTTTGTGAGTGAAAGCAAAGTTTGTCGGGAAAACAAAACTTACAACAAAAATACAACATTTTGCAGCTAAATGCAATATTTTTAGCAGGAACTCTAAAAGGAAAGTTTTGAGAGCAAATGCATTTTCAAGGGAGAATTTAAGAGTTTTTTTGATCGAATCAAAACGTTCTCAAAGTAACACAAAACATTTGCGAGAGAGCACATTTTTGTTTTTTTAGATTAGATTAGATTCAACTTAATTGTCATTATGCAGAGTACAAGTACAGAGCTAATGAAATGCAGTGAAAAAAAAATTTGACGCAGACGCTGAACACTTCCAGTCGGTTCGAGTGATCCGCTTGTCCGCAGTGATCTCTGTAGCTCCGACAGGAGTTCGCTGAAGTCGAAAGGATGAGCTAAAACTATGTTGGAACACCGATTGTTAGCTGTAGTTCGCATAACTGAATCGAGCGAACACGAAGGAAATAACCAGGTAAATTAACACTATTTCCTGAAATCTGGTAAGATGCAAAGCCTTGTGATGTGTTCACACTCAGTGAGGAAATTTTGAGATTAAATACAAAATAACGCAAAACCTTTGCAATGGTACAACATTTTACAAACATTTTACAACAAGTTTAATCTTTTGGGGGAACAAAAATCTTTTGCAAGAGAACACAAATGCGTTGCAAGGCAAATATGTTAAACACCAAGAACAAAAATTTTGCAATTTAACTCAGAGTTTAAAATCTAACACAAAGAAAATAAAAAGTAATTTTACTTCTCATCTCATAATTTGTCAGCCCCCATGCCCCCTTAGCGGCACCATAGAAACATAGCATGATATAAAGTTACTCATACCATTATTTACAATTTCCTTTATATAGGGATTTAGTTTTTAATACAGATAAGTTTTCAATATTTAGATACAGTATAACGAAAACTAGGGATTCTGAGCCATAACCGAAAATTATAAAAAAAAAATGATTTTTAATAATAATTCATTATTTTATTAAATAATATAAAAAAATTACGACTTTTTAATTTAACTCAACCATTTAAATGAAACTGAATTTAGAAAATACAAGCTAAGGAAATAACCACTCTTTTACTAAAAGTAACACAATAGAATTGGACAGAAAATATATTGAGTATCAATATATTATTTTTATTCAGTTCTTTGCAACTTAATCAGATTTAACAGTTGTTGTTAGTGTACTACATTATTTGACAGCACTTTGCTTTTCCGGTGAGCATGAGCGGTACACAAGATTTTTTCTCTTTCGGCCAGAAACAGAATGAAATGAAAACCACACAATGTTCATGTGTCTTTAACCAAGAGCGTCTAAACTAAACGCCAGCTCTACTTCTACACAACAGATCTTATCATGACAAGCAAATCTCTGCCGCTCAAATGGCCACTCCTAGCACATTTTCTACTGTCATTATAAAAAGAATGTGTGTGTGTTTGCAATGCTCGGGGTAATTTTCCATTTTGGTGTGTGTGCGGCATAAGTAGATGTGTGTATGTGTGTGTCAGGAAAAACAATGAGTACACAGTCCTTTGTGGCCACACCCCCAGACCGGACACTGGAGTAGCCAATCAGAGAGCTCCGTCAGAAGGAGGCTGACCTCCTCCACTCACCTCAGCTCAGAGCACTGCCATGTACTGTTAGAGCACTACATACTGCTCATTCAAGACCAGTCCTATGATTGCATATGAAAACAGTACATCAAAAAATTAGATTTAAGTACTGCAGCAAAAACACTGCATTCAGGGAAAGTCAAGAAATTATGTTCTCAACTGCTGAATACTAAACGATAAAGCAAAACTAATGCTGATATATATATATATATATATATATATATATATATATATATAAAATCACCATAAAGGGACCCTCACACTGATTCTGTCCTTAAGATATTTATAGTCGTGGAAAGACTATAACGCACTCAAACAAACAGGCCGTCCCTCCCAAACATACTCAAACTCAACAGACACAACCCAGCATCACTCCTCCACAGGTACTCACAAGCGGCTGCAGCGAAAAGCGCAGGATCTTTGCACATGGACGCCCAGAGCTTCCATCTTTATTTGGTGTGCTGAAGGTGCACTGTGCGCCCTTGGACAGCTCTGAGAGTCACGCTGCCCCGTGACTCTCAGACACACACACACACACACGTCATGCACGAGCCCACAGCACACCGCTGCACATGAGGAGAGAACATCTCATGAAAACGGTCAAGACTATGTCCAGACCAGTAGGACATTGCATTTTCCTGTACATTTTCCCTCCAAATAATCATTACCATAATGGAGAAATATATTTTAATGCAACAAATATTTTAAATGTCTTATATTTTATTAAATGAATATGATTTAAATAATAAAACATGTATCCATCATGGTAGTGTTTGTTTTTTTTTTACTTATTTTTAATTGAATTCTTTAATTATGAAATAAATCATTGTATTATGATACATTCTACTGTAATTCATTAATATTACTGTAATAAAGTTTTTTAAATTATAAAATATTTATACATTTTGGTTGTATTTTTTTATTTTTGACTTGAATACAATGTAAATTATAACAAATAATTATAGTAAATATTTATAAGTAATATGTAATACTAATATTAATTATATGTAATATTACATATATTAAATAATTTCTACTGTAATACATTACTATTTCGAGAATACATTCATGTGTGTGCTACTTTATGTATTATTTCATATATTTACTGTATTATATGCCACTCATGTTTGTTGTAAATGTTTTACTGTATTAAAGGACTTGACTTCTTATGTAATACGAGAATATCAAGAGAATCACCTTTGAAAATAATAGCAAATATAAAAAAATGAATAAAATTGAACTGTCATTAAAATAAACTTCACAGTTGCATTTTTTTACTTCGCATATTATCATTGATTTTTATTGCAATCTTTTTTACTGTATTACATGTGTATATATAATGTTTTGATTTGTGACGAATTTGAAAATATTACCTTTGAAAATAACCGGAAATATAATGTTAAGTATATAAAAGAATACACTTAGTTTATTTAATGCAATGTATGAATGTATTCAACGTGTGTATATTTTGCTTTTGGAGTCAAATATGGACAAAAATGGACATGTTTTCATGAGATTCATTATAAAATAGGACATAATAACATGATTTTGGCGACTTAGTCTTTATATTGACAAAGCAATGTTTCTACACAGGACAGTGTAGTGGTAATGCAGTCCTGTCATGTTTCTGAGGTCTTCTTTGAGAACAGGTACACTAGAGGGCGCTTTCTCAGTCACGCTTCACCTTCACAGTCACCTCCTGTGAGAGACGCCGGTCATTACAGGTGCAGCTGTCAGCTCTCTGCAAACTCACACACGCTCTCTCCTGGCAAACAGTGCTGTGTTAATTATAACAAAGCATGTTAGAGAGCACCCTTTCCTCGCACAGCTCGACAGGCCTCCACACACACACCCACAGAGTGTAAAGATGTGAACAAGATTTTGGATTCAGAATGCAATACTAGCACACTGCTTACTGCATACTGAGGAGTTTACTCTGAAACGGCTTAAAGTGGTAGAACCCCCACAACAAAGCACCATTGTTGAAAGTAGATTCAAAATCTCTAATAGAAGAATTTAAGGTACAGGGAAATTTATCTTAATTTTCACTTATATGCACAACAAGCAACGGGGCACACAGGGGCGTTTCCTGGTGGGCGATGAAGTATCTTGCTCCGTCTATTCAAATATTGCTTCAACCCTGGAAATATGAGGAAATATGATGAAGTCTATAAACAGGACATTAACAGAGGCTAGAGACGGGACACTGGAACATTTTGCAGAGGACAGAGGAAATACTGCAGAGGCTGAGCGAGCTCACTGTTTGTGAAGCTCCAAATTTAGAAGAAAATTATAAACACAGAATTTGGGTTCGCCAAGGAAAAGCTATACTGCATATATAATGCTGTTCTTTTTAAAACAATGACAAAAAAAGTATATTCTATTCTATTCTATTCTACTTTATTATATTAAATTCTTAACACTTTCACCCACTTATGTATATATGAATAGAATAGAATAGAATAGAATAGAATAGAATAGAATAGAATAGAATAGAATAGAATGTTTCTTTTGGCAACAAAAATAATGTTTTTTTTTTTTCAGTAAAAAAATAAATAATTTACATCAGGCTGTACTAAAAAGACTAAAACAAAAAATAAAAAATTAATCAAAATTATGCATACACATAAAAAAACTAAGAAAAAGAAAATAAATAAAAAATTTGGAACAAAATTGATGAAAATATGAAAATAAAATTTAATTCAAAGCATTAACAAAAGCAACACTAGTGATAGTGAAATAGCACGGTATGTTAGCAGTATGCTAGAATGCTATTCCGAACAGAGGCTTTGTTTCAGAAGCACTACGAATCAAAATGACTGAAATGAATCTTTCCCAAACGAATGCAGTTTCTGTGAAAAAATAAATAAATAGAAATGCTTTGCTGTATGTTAACAACTGGAGGAGCATTACAGAGGAAGCAGCTGTTTTCAGTCATGTTTACCGTCTGTTGTCAGCCGTCACAGCTGACATATACTGGGCTGGGCCCTTAGTTGTAATATTTCCAGGATGGGAGGGGAGCACTTCATTCAATTTGTTGCCTCCCATTTCCATAATTAGGTTTTATTCATTCTCTCCTCACTTGTTTGCTGGGCTTGAACTCTGTTCGGTTCAGACTCTACGGAGGCCTAGACAACACACAAGCTTAGAAAACATGCAACAACTAACTCAGCTTTGCTACTGGACAGTGCTGGAACTAGACTTGTGCCGTATTCGCTAATGCGGTATATCACGGCAATGAATATGCACAATATTGTTATCGTGGGCACTTCTAAATACCGTGAATAATTATATATTACAAATTATTCCGAATTTGGAATGCATTTTAACAATACTATTCCCATCAACTGGTCAAAATGCACAACATCGCTGTATGCTGCGTGAAAGACTCTGTGCACTCTGATGTAAACAAGCACGCATGAGAAGCACATGAACACATGAGCGACGCGCTGAATCAAAGCACGTTCACTCTCTGACAGCAGATGGCGCTAAACTGCAGAAAATGCAGTCCTTACCCTGGAAACACCACAAATAAACCAGCTGCCTTACTTTCTAAAACATATTTAAGAATTTTAAATAGCCAATCAGATTTGTGTATTTGCTATGATATTCATCACAGTGCCAAATACTTAAGTATTAAGTCTTAATATGCTATTTTAATCTGGACTACAACATGACATAGAAATTGTTTGAAAGTGTTTTGATTTTTTTTATTGTTAATTTATATTTTACATCAGGGCTTCATTTTTAACATTAGTTAATTCATTAGTTTACATAAACTGCCACATGAAAAATTATTCTGAACATTCATTAATCTTAGGTATCCCAATATTTAATAACAAGTTGATAAAACCTAAAGTTGCAACTGCAACTAAAACTTTTATTTTTTAACAAAGATTAATCAATTCTGTAGCAAATTCTATTGTTCATTGTGAATGTTAAAGGCGAACTAAAGAGATCTTATTGTAAAGTGATACCTATGTGTATTTATAATTCTTTTGCAACTTTAATCGGTGCAAAACTTTTAACTTTATATATTTTTCTGTATTGCTTTATTGTATTTAAAAGTTCAGTTATTTTTGTTATAAGAAAAACAGTTTTTTAACCTGTTATACTGTATTGTGTGCACTTTTTTAAACTAAATTTCAATACCGTGATAATACCGTTTACCGTGATAAAAGCATGAGCAATTAATCGCAACAGGAAAATTTGATTTCGGCATATCCCTAGCTGGAACAGACTTCAGATCTCATTTTCATCCTCACGATCACTAGAGCTGACACTGAGTCAATCGAAAAGTTACGTCAAACAGTTCCGCGTTCAGCATCTCTAATGGAAACTAAGATTTCTAGTACATAAACACAAACATGTCTTTGTTACGCTCATCTGTAAATCTCAGCGCTGAAGACTGTAAATGAACAGACTGAAGTCTTACCTCTGGGCTCGTGTCATTTACCGTGGCTCTTCTTTACTCCGGTTAGTGACTGCTCTTCTGTTCACACTGCATTTATGCTCCGAGTCTAATGACACTAACATGACTCAATCCGCTCTTCTCCGTATGTGTCCTCACTCACTCAACACTCAACTTTTATCAGCTCCACTGGAAACACTGACACACTCACACTTCACAGAATGAGGTGACGAGGAGGAAACATTTTGGGTGAACGCGGCTCTCCAGAGACTGTATCTGATTTACAGCAGCTCTCGGCGATGATTCGTTGATTTGTCATCAAGCTTCTGCTACTGAGAGTTTTAAAACAACATGATTTTTGTAATTGTTTACTTAAATAGTCATCACAAAATAAGAAAAATGTATGATTACAAAGCAATTATTTTTAAGTATTGCAAAATTTCTCCCATTATATTGACTTTAAAATGAAGCAGGGCATGAACTGCTCAATGCAAACTTCTTAAAGGGACAGTCCTCCCAAAGATGTAAACTCTGCCATCATTTACTTATCCTCACAGTGTGAGCGTTTCACTGGCATTTGCCACTAAACATAAAAGTGTGTGAACTGTATAATATAACAAAAGTCCTGAGGTGTCAAACAAAAGTCTTAAAGTCTTAAAAAGTCTCAAACAATTCAGTTTTATAAAATTTAAGGTCATGAAAAGTCTTAAATATCTTGAATGGTGTAACAGATGTCTTCATTATCACTTTAGGAGGTCTTATATATATGTCGATGGAAAATCAGGAATAAATAGACAGTCTTATGTTATTTAACTTAATAATTAACTTCAACAGTAAAATAAAAATGAGCATTTCAAAGAAAAATCATGGCACTATTGCAGGTTGTAGAGAAGTTAATAATCAACAAATATTGCACATTTAAGCCAATAGATTGCTTATGATCTATGTACTGTTGATGAATTATGATATATATAGCATCTACTCCATGGTGTGTATTATATATATATAATATGTTGTAGATGGCTGTAAAGTGAATATTTGATCTCCCTCATGTTGTTGAATGAGCAGCCAGATATAGAAAATCATAGACATTTCAAAGTAAGAGCATCAATATATAATATTTTTTTTTATCTAACAGAACATATATAAGCAACTTGATTATAAATGATGTGCCTGTTACAGATCACACACACACACACACACACACACACAAAACCTTCAGAAACAAATATTACTGTACATCTTCAGTGAAGTCTGCTTTACTTTCTCTGGTGGCAAAATACGTTTCTGGTTTATGCATAAACCCAAAAAAGTTTTGGGTTTTCATTTTCTGCACTTTGCTTTTTTGCAAGAACATTTATCATGTTTTAAGGATGTCTGACTATATTTACTAGAAATACTGTATGCTGTAGACTTTAACTATCAGTCTGCTTCCTGTATTTTGTGGAATATGTTATGTATGTGACTCAGTCTGCTCAGCCTGTTTTTAGCCATTTATGCTTACTAAGGTTTTAAAGCTACATGACCTTTCAAAAGTCTGCGGTTGTGAATTTCTTTTTAAAGTTATAAATAAAAAGTCTAGATATCTAGTATAAATAAAGTCTGTTCTGCTCACCAAGGCTCAAATGCATTTATTTGCTCCAAAAAAAACAACAACGTAAAATTGTGAAATATTTTTTATGATTTAACAACTTTCTATCGGAATATATTTTACAATTTTTATTGCTGTGATCAAAGCTGTATTTTCAGCATCATTGCTCCAGTGTTCAGTGTCACAAGATCTTTCAGAAATCAGTCTAATATACTGATTTCCTGCTCAAGAAACATTTATTATGATCATCAATGTTGAAAAACGTTATGCTGCTTCATAGTTTTATAGAAATTCTTTGAGGAATAGAAGTTGAAAATAACAGCATTTATTTTTGTAATAGAAATCTTAGTCTAAATGCCTTAATTGTCATGTTTGATCAAATGAGTCCATCTTTGGTGAATAAAATTATATATATTTTTTTTTTTCCAGGGAAACTAGGTCACAAATAAAACGTGCACACCAGAGGGAGGTTAACATGAATGGGTGTTTGAAGGTTCACGCCTGAATCATTTTGGGGAATTTTGGGAGGGTCAGAGAAAAAAAAACAAACAACAGGAACACTTGAAATCTGACTAAGGAGTTGCGCTGATGACCACCTAAAAATACACTCCACCGTTCCGGTTCTTGTGTCAAACGCCCAACCGCAGTGGCCTTGTAATCGTCAAAGCTATGAAAAAATCAAACCAGCTTGCACATCCTTATCTGTTATTTTGCAACTAATAAACTGCTGAGAACAATCATCTTCCGTCTCTGCCCTCACAAGAGCAGAAGTATCTGTTGACCGCCTCACTGTAATCACAAAACTATTTCATGAATGAAGAGAAGAGAGGATTGTGAGGAGAGCTGGACTTCATCCAGTGAGCGAGTCGAGGATGTGAGGATGTTCTCGCTGATCAGAGTATGGCACTTGACTGTAAACACCTGCTCCTCTCGGCCTCCTCTCTGCTGCCAGATCCATATCAGGAGCGCAGAGCTCGCTCCGACATCCAGACACCAGCCACTACAGGCTGCAATCACACCAGCCTCGGAAAACTCATCTTAGTAACTTCTGATCTATCTAAATGAATGACCTCAAAACCAATGCTTGATGATGCATTATAATGCTGCATAAAGAATTACAGAACTTCAAGCTTTACATATTCTGTTTACAACAACAACAGAGAACAACTGGCTATATATAGCTTCAATTAATAAATACATTTAAAAAACTGTTGCTACATTATTTTGGGGGGGAAATATATTTTTAATATTTATTATTATTATTTATTTATTTATTTATTTTGTTTTTACTGATAAAAACCATGACTGAGATTTAAAATGCAATTTTAAAAATATCTATAGGTTTGCTGTGCTTGTCTGTGAGGTTGCACAATTTGGCCTAAAATGCTGTTATTATATATTAATATGGCCATAAAAGCTAAATAATAATAATTATTATTATTATAACATTTATAATAATAATAAATTAATTCTAAAGTATTATTATTACTAAACAAAATAGATTATAAGTATTTTACATTATAACTATAACTTTATAAAACTAATATTCACGGGTGTCTTAAAGGGTTACTCCAAAATGAAAATGTTGTCGTAATCACTTACCTCCATGTCGTTCCAAACCTGTGAAAGCTTTGTTCGTCTTCGCAACAAATGAACAGCGAAGGATCAACCATAATGTTATGAAGCGACGAGAATAATTTTTGTACTAGAAAACAAAAATAATGACTATATTATTCAACAATTCGTCTTCTCGGTGTCTCTCCACTTCACCGTAGCGCCATTTTGGAGAATATGAGCTGAACGCAAGCAGCAGCGTACACTCTTCAGCGTACGGTTGAACCACTGATGGCAGAAGGACTATTCTGACAATGTCTTTCATACTTTCCTGGACCTTGTCACTATTATTTACTTGGCAGTCTATAAGAAAGTCACAAGCCTCCCGGTTTCATCCAAAATATCTTAAATTGTGTTCTGTGAGATGCTCGCGTTGCCCTTCTATCATGACAACTCTCGGATGATTTTAGCATGTTAATGAATATGACAACGTTATTGCTGCTGCTGCAAAGCAAATACAGGAACTTGCTACTGCAATTACATACGCAATACGGTGAGTATTAAGAAATACTGCTGCCGCATAAGTAGAACATAAAATAACCTGTAGCAGATCTATACAGGCGGAGCTGGGGAAGAGGAAGGGTTGCAGAGGAACTCTGACAGCGGTTTTGTGAAATGCTCTAGTAAATGCTCAGCCATTTACAAATCAGTAAGCTCACTGGAGGAAGACTTTTCCAGTGGATTTAGATTTTAAAAAACGCACTAGAAACAAACAAACCAACAAATTAAAAAATTATGTCAATGTACAGTAAGAATAGAAATGTACATAGTTGGTAACATTTCCAAAGTTTTTCCATGCTTGAAAATCACAAAAATCCCTGATTATGGTTTTCAATGATTGTGGGAACCCTATAAAAAAACAACAACAACGCAGATCCAAACTTCATCACCAAAACCAAGACAGATTATACAGTCAATTCATTTCAGTGCAATATTTTGCTTCCTGCTGTGATCCAACACCCCCCTTATTACACTAAATATTTTGGCATCAACCAAAAGAGCCCCCAAAATTCACTCAGCATCTGAGGTATTATCCTGCGCTTCTAAATTTACGATGCTAATTTTCACCTCATGGCGGCCAGAGCCGTCTGCCTCATCTAAATTAAGATCTCACTGTCTGCCAGTGAAGCTGTCATGGTGAAACAGTTTGATGTAACTGTAACATTTCAGGAAAACAACTTCATCAACATTCAGAAAGCAAAGCTTCAGAAACTGTCGAAAGTGTGACTGCATGCACACATATCAGAAAGATCTCAAAGGTTACATCAACTTGCAGCTAAAACACGTGACATGGCATGAGGAGTGCACTGCAAACACACAAGCATGAACATAAACATGATAAAACAATGTAAAATCATATAAAAATCCAATATATCTCATTAAGTTTAGTGCAATCTCTGATCTGGTCAAACTTTTGCCTGGACAGCGTAAGAAGCATTTAAAATAAAACACTTTGTCAGGGTAAAAAAAAGGGTAAAAAAACAAGTTAATACAATACAAAACTGTCACCTATACCTGTCCATAATAATAATTACCAAGAGTCTATTATATATATATATATATATATATATATATATAAATTTGTAAACTAAAAGATTTTGTCAAAAGTATGAATGCACAAATGTTTCATTTCTCTAACAGTGGTTTTAGCTTTGTGTTTCAAACACACAGTTAAAAACCCTCTTAAATTAGACTAATTTATGATGACGTATAATAACAGTAGATTTAACCAAAATATATGACAAGTTGTAGTTGTCCGGTGTTGTTAAAATTGATAATAATAAATAAACTTTACAATGTATTACATTATTTGTTAGCTAAAACGAACACACATACTTTTATTTATTTATTATGCATGCTTATTGCCTTTTAAATATGTGCTGTTTACACTCTTACTATTTCAGTTTTGCTGCAAAACATGCACTGCTGCTGTCACAAAAGTTACTGTATGTGTTTAATGGAGTGACTACAACAATAGTGGAGATGTTCAATATGTTTTGATACAAAATACAATAATCCCACTCTAAAATATTAACCGGGATAAAAAGTGCTATCCAATAACTAGAAGGACTTGGCCTACAGATCAGCTTTACATAATGTTTATGATAGCCATTAGAAAGTGTCGCCAAAGTTCAACACACTTTTAAAGGTGTTTCACGAGTGAGGTCTTCATACAGACACAGGCTACTGTACACGAGTAAATATTTGATGATGGTATTGTATCCTGAGGCGTTGTCTACTGTAACACAGTCTATGGTAACACCCATATGCGCTGCACGCAACTTGTGCGCTTCTGTTATAATAAGCGAGGCTGGCACCAGTGCGCGTGCATGGACAGAGCACTCAAACACCTAACCAGCACAATAACTAATAAAGCATTAGACAAGTTTTTTCTGTGCATACCGCAATTTTAAAAGTATGCAATAGAGCAAATGCATTTGAGAGCTGCCAGACGCTCCATTCACTGACCTGTTTTTCAGCGGCTGGCTCTTCAGCTCGTAATACGTTTTAGGCTCCTCGTGAAATTCCTCTCCGACTTCAAAGTCGGCCACGATCCCCGATTCCGAATTCATTTTTAAAGCTGTCAACTTTCGTGAGCAGTGCACCCAGGTGGAAAATTATAATTCAGTTCAGAGCCGTACTTTCAGAAGCACGGAGTGTCTGATGTCAAGCTGTCAGTCCTCCGCGCGCTCCAGTAGTGCGCTGGTTTCGTTTTGTAGTCCGTTAGGAGGGCTGTTCGACTGTGGCGAAAGCGGCCAAGTGAAGACTGGAACTACAAATCCCAGGAATGACGACAGCTTTGTCAGAGACTTTTTATTGGCTGGCACCGAAAAGGAGGCGTTACCCTCAGTGAACAGTAACATTTGTTCAGTTATCATGAACATGGAAAAAAAAAAAAAAAAAAAAAAATTTATATATATATAATTCACCGCGGATGATCATTGCATTTTTTATTTATTTATTTATTTAATAATTATTAACTTTTTTTTTTTTCTTTTTTTTTTTATAAATGGAGTTGCTGTAAAATTTTACTCTCCAAGTAATTTTGTACACAGTACAGTTCAATGTCCACGCGATGGCAGTATATTCAAATCAATGAAATAACATTATCACCTACTTTGACTTCGGGTCTAACATCACTATTATTAGAAGTTTCAGTTATTCTTCTGTCAAAATAATTAGAAATAATAAGATTCGAAATTGCATGATAGTTAAGTTTAAATTTTAATTTTAATTCACAGTTTGTTTACAAACACTATTTTAGTTGGTACAGGAAGTTAATTTCAGACAAACCACTGAAGTGCATGATGGACACCCTTGGTAAATATGATCAATGAAGGCTGTGAAAATTAATCTGCATCGTTAATCCTTTTGATCTTTTATTTAAAAAAAATCTTAAAAATCTAACCTTTCACTGAATAATAAGAATTTAAAATGGGGGGAAATAGCATTATGAAATAAATGTTTTTCTCTAATACACATTGGCCACAATTAAGGACACCCCTAGAAATTATTATGAGTAAAATATATCTGAAGTATATTACCATTCATATTCACAATTCTGAGTACTACAGGGTGATTATGAACATGAAATTATCCAGCCATTGATTCCTGTTTCACAGAAACATAAAGAGGAGGGAAAACAAAGCCCAAATGCCCTTAATCATCCATCAAAATGAGAAAAACAAAAGAATATATTTCTGATGTGCAGCAAAAGATAACTGAGCTTCACAAATTAGTGAAGTGTCTTTAAGAAAAGTGTTGGAGCAGTGAAAATTCCGATTTCCACCTTCAGGGCAATAATTAAGAATTTCCCTATCAACATAAAAAGTTACGAATCTGCCTGGAAGAGGACGTGTGTCTATGTCGTCCTAATGCATGGTGAGAAAGAGAGTTTGAGTGGCCAAAGACTCTTCAAGGGTCACAGCTGGAGAATTGCAGAAAATAGATGAGTCTCTGGTTCAGAAAACCTTTAAAAAAAATTGTCAAACACCACCTACATCACCACATGTTGTTTGGGAGGGTTACAAGAAAAATTCATCCCAAAACAAACTAAAGCATATTCAGTTATCAGCCATGACTGTAACTTTAAATGGGACTGGCTTCTATGGTCAGATGAAACTAAAAAATGAGCTTTTTAGCAGCAAACACTCAAGATAGGTTTGGTGAACACAGAGTTAAAAAGTACCCCATGAGTATAATTAAATATACTGCTGCATTTTTAACATTGTGGGCCTACATTTCTGATGGAGGTCCTGAACATCTTGTTTAGATACATGACATCTTTGATTATATCAAATACCAACAGATAAAAAATCAGTAAGTGACTGACTCTGTTAGAAATCTTATAATGGGCCATGTTTGGATCTTCCAACCGTACAGTAATCCAAACACAAACCTCAAAAACAACACAGAAATGGGTCACTGAGCTCAAAACCAAGCTTCTGCTATAGCCATTCTAGTCCTATGACCTGAACCCTATAGAAAGTGATTAGGGTGAACTGAAGAGAAGAAGCTGGGAATCTGAAGGATCTGGAGTGATTCTGGATGAAGGAATGGTGTCTGATCTCTTGTCAGGTGTTCTCTAAACTCATCAGGCATTAGAGGAGAAAATTTAGACCTGTTAAACTGGCAAATGGAGGTTTAAAAATGAATTCGATAAAACGGTGCCATTAAATGTGGCCAATGTGTATTAGAGAAAAACATTTATTTCATAATGATATTTCCCCCCATTTTAAATTTTTATTATCCAATGAAAGGTTAGATTTTTGTGATTTTTCAAAAGGATTAACAATGCAGATTCATTTTCACAGCCTTCTTTGATCATATTTACCAAGGGTGTCAATATTTTTGGGCATGATAGTATATTCTGTATATTTCTGGTCTTAGTCTCATTATAGTACCTGAATCAGAATTAATTAATACATTTATTTATTTTTAATTCATGCACGCCTTGTACGTATTTACTGTAGCATGCACATAATTTGTAAAAACTGCCACTACCGCAGCCCTCTCCACTAATATCACTTGTTCCCACACTCCTTGTATGACTGGGAGGGGTGGAGGTACTGGTCTCCTTATATCAAAGAATGGAAATTTGATCTTCAGCCATCACCTACAGGTAACAGTTCATTTGAATCACATGCCATTACTGTAACCCACCCTGTTAAAATCCCCTTAATTGTGGTAATTTATCGTCCCCCAGGTCAATTGGGAAACTTCTTGGAGGAGTTGGATGTGCTGCTATCAAACTTTCCTGAAGATGGTACTCCTCTGGTACTGCTTGGTGACTTCAACATCCACCTATGTGTCTACTACAGCGACTCACAAATCAGGCAACCAACTGGACCTCATCTACACGCGCTGTTGCTCTGTGGACAACTCTTCAGTTGCTCCACTGCACACCTCAGACCACTTCCTCATTACTGCTAACCTAGCACTTACTCCTGAAGCGGCTCACACTCCACCGCAGGTCACCTTTAGACGGAACCTACGCTCACTCTCTCCATCTCGCCTTTCTTCTGTGGTTTCTTTGCTCCACTTTAACATCTTGCTTGGACAACTTTTACCCACTATCGTCTAGACCAGCACGCACCACCCCATCTGCCCCCTGGCTGTCCATGGTTCTCCGTGAACATCGCTCTGAACTCTACTGACCTCAGCGTGTATCAGTCTCTCCTCTCTTCCTTCTCTGCAAATGTCTTCACTGCCAAAATATCCTACTACCACAACAAAATTAACAGCTGTTGTGACGCTCGGACACTCTTCAAAACTTTCTCTTCTCTTCTCAATCTGCCTCCACCACCTCCTCCATCGACTCCTACAGCGGATGACTTTGCAGTTTTCTTCACAAATAAGACAAGAACCATCAGTGACCAATTCTCCCCACCGCAGACTGAGGACAACTTCACAATGACCGACGCACACTCTTTCTCCTCCTTCTCCCCACTCTCAGAGATGGACGTTTCCAAACTTATTCTGTCCAATCATCCTACTACTTGTCCACTTGATCCGATCCCCACTCACCTCCTTAAAGCAATCTCTTCTTCAGTCATACCTTTGCTTACTCACATTATCAACTCCTCTCTTCACTCTGGAACATTTCCCTCAACACTCAAGCAGGCTCGGGTAAGCCCACTGCTCAAGAAACCATCTCTGAATCCAGCGCTTCTTGAAAACTACAGACCGGTATCCCTTCTTCCATTCATTGCAAAGACACTTGAGCGAGCTGTGTTCAACCAGCTCTCTATGTTCCTTGTACAGAACAACCTCCAGGAAAGCAAACAATCTGGCTTCAAAAACGGCCACTCAACTGATACTGCTCTGCCTTTGGTTACTGAAGCCCTGTGACTGGCAAAGAAAAGCTTCAAATTCCTCAGTACTCATCTTATTCCTCAGTACTCATCTTACTGGACCTGTCTGCTGCTTTTGACACTGTTAATCACCAGATTCTCCTGTCCACCCTCAGAAAGATGGGCATCTCTGGAACCGCACTCCTGTGAGTTAAGTCCTACCTCTCTGACAGATCCTTCAGTGTGTCTTGGAGGGGTGATATTTCTACATCACAACACCTTGCTACTGGGGTTCCTCAAGGCTCAGTACTTGGACCACTTCTCTTCTCAATCTACATGACATCATTAGGATCTGTCATTCAGAAGCATGGCTTTTCTTATCACTGCTACAATGATGACACCCAACTCTACTTCTCATTCCAACCAGATGGCCCGACGGTAGCTGCTCGCATTTCAGCCTGTCTGAGTGACATTTCTAGCTGGATGAATGACCATCAACTGTCATCAACTTCAGCTTAACCTTACAAAGACAGAACTCCTGGTGATATATATATATATATATAAACTGGGGCTTATGAGGTGATGAAGAGCTAATCATTAAATAAATCATAAAAATGTACAACTAAAATATATATATATATATATATATGAATAGTTCAGATGCAAAATCCTTTAAGTGCCATCTGAAATGCTCATAAAAAATTAGAATTTTTTTCAGGCTTCTATGTTTATGTTCCTTTAATTCACTTTAATGGCATTGAAAATAACAGAAATAACAGAATAGAAAATTTCAGATGACACTTTTAGGTTTTTGCATTTGAACTCTTCATATATATACACATATCATTTTATATAATACATAATTTTATATTACATTATATTTTTATTTGTTTACATGTCATGTGACCATTAACTAACATCAGTGAACATGTGAGGGTGCTGTTAAAATATTAAAATCTCAGGGGTATTTCAAGTAAATATTTTATGTCAGAGGTTTAGCTGACAAAAAAAGAAAAGAAAAAAAATACTGACATTGTTTGAATATTATGTATTCATGTAATCAATTTAAAAAGTATCTGTGTTGTGATTATGAATATTTTAAAATGTATTGTGAATATAAATACTTACATTTTGGAATCGTGTCATGTAATCCAGATTATATTTAATAAATTACTAGCCAGCACTGAGAAGAATCAATATTCTGATCAACCAAACTGAATCTTTCAAATGTGAACTGTATCTTCTGTATGATTCCTCAACATCTGCTCTGTCCTGTATTGAGTGTATGATGACTTCACTTTCTAATACCAGAGATTTCACTTAGAGATCCTCATTAAGAACATCTTTCAGGGCCAGACAAATGTTTAACATTTTGGCAAATTGGTGGCTAATTTGTATCAATCTCATTTGTGAAGTATAGGATCATATTAAGCTCCAGTGACAGTTATATTAAGGTGCAGACATTCTTTTATATATATATATATATATATTTCTTTCTAAAAATCATATGTTTTTTTTACAATTCACATCGTGATTTCGCTTAATTGCGATTATGCAGTGGGTTTCCGTATGCTTGTGTGATTTTAGCTTCTGGCTGGAATGAACATTGAACACTGAACATTGAGGGAAGGGGGATCCCATGGGCACTGAGAAGATACAAATAAACCACTTTGTTCAGATGTCTGGGATATTGTTGTCAAACCCAAGATCCTGAGCCTCTATCCAGTTCAGTTTGGCTATACATGGAAACCTTTCAGCAGTTGTGTACTGTACATGAAGAGTAATGACTATGAATTACAGTCGAGAATTACAGAGAAGGCGCTTTGCTTGACTATCGTTCAATAATGCCAATGTATCTTCACATAGTGTGCAGCTTTATTAAATTATAGTGGAAAAGAAAAGATTTCCTAATTTACCTCTCTAGATCACAACTTTTGGCAAGTTGCTAATGTTTAATGTAAATGTGATTTGAGATTGTTTGGATTACATTTATTAGTGCATGTTACACATTTCATGCATAATTAATTACTAGCCTAACAATATGCAAATACACACAGTACAATAAAACAGGCTGATTAGTATGTTTAGTTCAGTATGATTATTCAGTGCTTGCTGTAAAGTTAACATATGACAGTGTTTGAACGATTATGCTAATTCATCAGCACTTATCCAAAGTTATTCTATTTCAAAGAATGGTTAATTAAACGATTAATTGAATATAAATGACTAACTGGATTAGTTAGCACAAACCATTCATAACAAAAATACTTTCTAAGAATATTTGCCAGTGTTCTTAGGTTGTTCAAAAATGTAGGCTAAAAAATATTTTAAGGTGTCCTTGTTGCACTGTAATTATACATTTAAGTGCTGAGTTATATTAATTAACTACAGTACATGTAGGCTAATAACTATGTTAGGGTTAGGATTAGGGTTTGATTTAGGGTTACTTGCATTTTATTATGCATAATGAATTGACATTACATGTAATATTTAACAAGAATACCTTAAAAGTGTTACCAAATGTTATTTTTGAATGTTCTCGAAATGCTCAAACTTCATTTTTTTCTTCTTTTTCTTTTCTTTCTTTTTTTTTTAAACGCAAATTTCAAGGGAACATTCCATTTTATCATTTTAAAAGATTATAGGAATGGTGCTTACACTCAAAAAAATAAATAAAAATAAATAAATAAATAAATTGCGCTGTTGTTTTAACCCATACACTTGGGTTAGTTCATATTTAACCAAAAGTTGGGTTGAAACAACCCAGCATTTTACTTTTGAATGTTCTCTGAATGCTCTGAAACAAGTAGTAAACAAGTTGGCTAGTAAAAAAAACAGACAAACAACCAACTAAAACGTTTCAGAAAAGTTCCATATCAATGTTTAACCCTCTGGGCTTCTTCGTAAATGGGTCACACTTAGCTTCCTCCCGCCCGAAAACGGGCGAAGCCTTAAAATTGTACTTTACTTTTCCCAGGATAACCAATCAAATATATTTTTGTTCTATAATGTTTTTTTATTATTATTTAGAATTTTTAGATTTTTTTATGATACTTTGCATTAATTATATAATTTTTATGAGCTATTTTTTCCATTAGAATTAATATATCATTTTTTATTTTATATTTATTTTTAAAACAAAATTCAATAAATGCAGCATTTCACATCAAAATAGAGTGCCAGCCTAAAAAAAAAATGTTCCAGGAGAAGAACTTCATCTAGTGGCTTTAAAAAATAGCCACTTTTGTGTAATGTCCTGTACCAGCCTGTAGGCTGTCTATAGCTTCCTATATATCCTATATAGAAAGGCTTTTTGATTCCTTTTGTTGTTTTAGACATGATTTCTCTATCTTATTCGTTTTTTTTATTTAGATATACATTTAGATATTCTAAAAGATGATTACTTTATTTTCTTATACTTTATTTTCTTTCTTAACTATAGCATTTGGTTAGAAAGGGAACACAATGTGTGTGTGTGTGTGTATGTGTGAGTGAATGTGTGTGTGTGCGTGTGTGTGTGTGTGTGTGTGTGTGTGTGTGTGTTGCATTTGAGCGAGAGTCTCTTTTTGTATTTTTTATTTATTTATTTTTGCATATTCTCAAAATTTGCTGTTGCAGTCTTACCAGTCTCTCTCTTTCTCTCTCTCTCTCTCTCTCTCTCTCTCTGTGTGTGTGTGTGTGTGTGTGTGCATTTGAGCAAGTTTTTTTTTTCATTTATTGATTTTATGTGGAATATTCTACACATTTGCTGTTGCAGTCGCCAGTTTATCTGTGTATGTGTGTGTGTGTTTGTGTGCGTGGGTGTGTGTGTGTGTGTGGGGGGGTCTTATTTGCACTCTTGATGTTCTAGAGTGTCACCCCTTCATTGCTGTACACTTTTTTTCAGCACAGTCGCTGATCTGTAGCTTGTACCACCAAAAGTTTCTCTGAGTTTTCCTATTTTTTTGTATTTCCCATTCATTTCCTATGTCGCCCGTTTTCGGGCGGGAGGAAGCTAAGTGTGACTTTTTTTTTTACGACCCTTTAACATATCAGAATCATCTCCTTGATTTTTTTGTGTGTTCATATAGGTAATACAACAAAAGTCACCAAGTTTCATACCCATCCGATGAAGCAAAAAAATTAAACATTTCAAAAGTTCAAGTTTTCGCCCGTTTTCGGGCGAAGAAGCCCAGAGGGCTAAATAACATCGTGGCAACGTAAGGTGCGGTCATATGAATTGCAGTTTCGTGTTTACAGTGTCTATTGTCCATTGTAGCGCATTGCCCAGGAGTCAATTCCAAACCAAAGCAGATTTCTGATGGTCAGCGCAGAACTTGTGGACATGAGAGAAATGTCCGTGTGCTCTTACGCCAAACTCACAAACGCGCAAAATCGGCAAAGATGTTTGGCCGCAAAATTTCGCCGAGCATCGATAAACGTGAACGCTCCTTAGAGCACTCATCTAACGAATCAGTGAACCAAGTGATTTAATTCAAACGATTCATTGAGTCAATTATCACGTGTTCTATATTATTACAGCCTAATCAAATATCGCGAATTCGAAATGCACTCTATTTCCGGACAGCATTAGTCTGAGGATCTGTAATAGCGAGCTGTGTGTGTGTTGTCAGTGAGCGGAGGGCGTGTGTAAGAGATCCACACACACACACACAGACGTGAGCGGGTGTGTGTGGCCCGGTCTGTGTCTTTGTCGCCGGTAAGGGGAAGGCGTGGTGAGTGAGTCTGATCACAGAAGCCACTGATGAGGGAACGAAGCAGATGCGAGGACACATCCGACAGCGAGAGAGTGAACCGAGCGGAAACGCCCTTTAGACAGAGGTGAGATTTATGCGCTCGTGCATTAATCAAATGAATCTCTTTTATTTCTCGTTTTCGTCTGTTATTCGGCTTTGACAACAGGCTGCACCGGAGCACGTGAAAGACGACAGATTAAAGGGACGATGTTCAGGCTTTTTTCTCTTTTTTTATTCTTCCCTTCTTCTGATTGAATAGGGTTTGTGTAAGCTCATATGCAGTATTCAGCAAAACGACGATGGGATAGGCTATATGATTTTTATTTTTAGTTATTTATTTATTTTTCTATGAGGGGAAATAGAAAGGTGGAACCTGTATTTAACCGTTCATTTCAGCGTTGATAAGAAAATATTAATTTATTAATTTAATATGGTCACTATGTCTTGTTGAAGCATCTTTACATTACAAGGCAGTTCACTGGGGTTTATTACCAGTGTGGCTAGTTCTTCTCTAGTTATCTGTTTCTGAACACACACAGTATCACAGACATAGTGGTCTGTGAAATTAATACCTCTCTGATGAGGAAACAAGAAATTGCATGAGATTTCCAAATGTCATTAAGTAAATATTGCATATATCGCCTAAGCAGATTTGTATTGGTTACTACTTGTGCTAAGCTACAGTGTTAAGTTATATAAAATTACAATGAAACTGTAGTAATTGTCAAGTCCTTTTTATAATTCTGTTCAAGAACACAATAATGCTAGAAGCAAGCTTAGTCATTTTTATGATAAAATTGTTCTTTTTCCAACCCAAAATAGAAATACATGCCTGTGATGACATTTGTGCAAAATGATATTATGTTGCTTCTTGCACGTTTTGTGACACTTTCAAAGTGAAATGTTCATTAAAGTGGCACTAAAAGCGTGTTAAGTTTCAACAGATGATCATGAATCTGACAAGTTTTTAATATATTGGTTGTTGCATGTATCGCAGAATGCTAAAAGGTTAAATCTCTTTAGCAATTTAAAATACCATACTACCTAAACCCAGCCCTACTCTAAACTCAATGAATAATGTTAACAAAAGTAAACATGAGATGAAAAGGCATTTGCTGAAGCAACCATGGTATTTAAGCGTTTGAGCTCTTTTTATCGTGACCTATGTTTAACAGGGCTCGCGCTCCAGTACTTCACACCTCAAGTGTACAGCGCTGTACCAGGTGCGCTACCGAGCAAGTTTACTATGTCAAAAAACCCATAGATAATGAACTGATTATCTGATGCAAGTCAATATATTCATTTACAAATTATGCACTATAAAGGGGTTTTGAGGTCATAAAATATTATGTGTAAGGAACCACCAAAAAGATGTGTTTATAAAATCGATAATCTGCCCTTTAAGCATAATTTGTGTGAAAATGATTGAAACTTGTTGGTGTTTTACTGCCTCTAGTGTTCATTTCCCCTGTAAACTGCAGTGAATTGTAAATACAGGATATGTGCATTTCTGGAGTTTAGGTAGAGTCCTGTTTTTTCAATGAGCTAGTGTTGTCATTTTTGGGTGACCTGTTCCTTTTTAGAATCTAATATAATAACCTTTGTCTTGTCTTGTTATTTCTAAGGTCAGTGTACAGTAGCTGTGTACAGTCTATATAGTTTCTTTACCTTTCTCTATTTAACCCTGCTGAAAAATACAGTATATGCTGGTTAGGTATGTTTTGATGCTGGGATGCTGGTTTATGTTGGTCCTTTACTGGTTTGAGCTGGTCCTTTGCTGGTTTATGTTGGTCCTTTGCTGGTTTATGTTGGTCCTTTGCTGGTTTATGTTGGTCCTTTGCTGGTTTATGCTGGCCCTTGCTGGTTTATGCTGGTCCTTTGCTGGTTTATGCTGGTCCTTTGCTGGTTTATGCTGGTCCTTTGCTGGTTTGAGCTGGTCCTTTGCTGGTTTATGTTGGTCCTTTGCTGGTTTATGCTGGTCTTTTGCTGGACCTTTGCTGGTTTATGCTGGTCTTTTGCTGGTCCTTTGCTGGTTTATGCTGGTCCTTTGCTGGTTTGAGCTGGTCCTTTGATGGTTTATGTTGGTCCTTTGCTGGTTTATGCTGGTCTTTTGCTGGTTTATGCTGGTCCTTTGCTGGTTTATGCTGGTCCTTTGCTGGTCTTTTGCTGGTCCTTTGCTGGTTTATGCTGGTCCTTTGCTGGTTTATGCTGGTCTTTTGCTGGTCCTTTGCTGGTTTATGCTGGTCCTTTGCTGGTTTATGCTGGTCTTTTGCTGGTCCTTTGCTGGTTTATGCTGGTCTTTTGCTGGTCCTTTGCTGGTTTACGCTGGTCTTTTGCCAGCATATGACCAACATAAACCAGAATCCTAGCGTCAAAACATACCTAACCAGCATTTGCTGTTTTTTTCAAAAGGGTATCTAAGTTTTTTGTTGATTTAGCTTCAGAATTTTGAGGTAATTTGGGGAGCAGACGGGGCACACATGTTTACAGGACACTAGCTCATTCATATTCGAAGTCTTACCTGAAAGTAAAATAAGGTCAGGCTGCTGGAGGAATATTTGCACCACTGCATTTGCATGCCATGGTGTTGGTGCTCTAAAAACGGGCGATACTTTCTAAAAGCATATGAAATCATGCTGTTATGATTTTTAAAGTATGTTTCAAATTCCCAAAATCATTGACTGGAAAATTAGCAGCTGCACCAATAGCACTGCACAAACCTAATGAGACATACATTTACATTGACACATTTGGCAGATGCTTTTATTAAAGTACAGTGATTTGGATATACTGTGAGTGCAACCTGATGTCACCAATAGTTTATGTCGGTTTTCATGTAACAGAATGGTTTTCAATTTAAAGCCATTTTAAAAATTGTTAGCTTTTAGGAGTACACTAGCCATTTATGGCCTCAAATTTGGACATGAACAATAATGGGATCTATAAAAATTCCCATTCGTACATTATTTCTGTATGCCCTTCACCTGTTTTTATAGCGTTTTTGTTTTCCTCATATCTCTCAGGGAAAGTCTCTTTGACGTGTAGTTTGTCAGTCTTCTAAACAGGAACTGGTAGTTAAAGAAGAGTCTTTGGATGTGGAAATAAGCTGCAAGCATCTTTTCTGTGAGAAGCCACTACAGGAATGAATGTTAGGAAGCCCTGTCACAAACAGACCGCAACTAATTTTAAACACTAAATTAGGGAAGGTACTGTAGAGCTCATTGTTTCTGTGCTGGGTTGCCCCTGAAGCAACAGCAAGTCAGTGGAAGTGACAGTGTTTTTTTTCTGTGACTGTACATTATCACATCCTTTTCACTAGTAGCATATCTTCCTTTAAAGTGTTTACATTTCGCGCTGTGCTTTTAAGTATACATTTAGTTAAGAGTAGATGACCTGGTGTCTGAGCTGATTTTTAGTTCTGTGTCATTTCTCCTTTCTATCTGATGAGAGCTTCTTGAAACTCTACTTCTCTCGGCTCAGCTGGACGTGTGCGTTTCATAGCTGCAGGTACAGAGTCTGCACTCACAGAGGCTCATGATAGTCATAAGGATTTTCACAAAGCCCTAAGAAATATCAGTCATATTTCACTCTAAAATCAAAAGAGAAAGTTATATTTTCCAACAAAGGACCATGAATGGAACCACTGACCTATAGATGAGAAGACCGCCATTATTTACACATTTAAATTTTAGAAAAAATGTTGGTTCTTTACCATCAGTCTGTTGACCCAGTTCACAAATTTGATTTAATTTGAATTATGTTTATTTATTATTTTTTTCATTCAAGTTTTGGATGACATGAACTATCCTTTAAAAGTTTGGGTCTTTTTAAGTTTTAAAATTTTAAGTCTTATATCATTAATTAAATTAAAAAAATGCAATTTAAAATAACTGTTTTCTATTTGAATAGATTTAAAAATATAATTCCTGATATCGTTACTCCAGCCTCAGTGACACATGATCCTTCAGAAATGATTCTGATGTACTAATTTGATGCTCGAGAAACATTTATTATTAATATCAATGTTGAAAATAGTTCTGCTGCTTCATATTTTTGTTATTTGATGAATAGATAGTTCAGTAGAACAGGTTTTATTAATAAATATATATATATATATATATATATAAAATTATCTTTACTGTCTTTTTTATCGATTTAATGTGCTCTTGATGAATATTAATAATAATTGTTAAAGAATAAAATATGACAACATTGTAACAATATTTATTTGACTTTTTATGCCAATTTTAATAAATAATAAAATATTAAGATCGAATAAAGGAATAATAGCATAACATTTCTTTATTACAGTAATACGATTTTTTTGCATTACAGTAATTATAATTTAGTTGCAAATGTTCTTAATTAGTACGCATATAGTCCAAAACAAACAAATGAACTCTAAAGATTGTAAAATAGGCTTCATTTTCTTTATGCAAAATGTTCTTTCTTTATGTGTTTGTTTTATTTTATTTTCATGATAATCAGTATTTCACAGAGCCTAAAACCAGTTCCAAACCCAAAGCATTTAGTTCCCAGTTCCCATGTGGATAATCTCACACCTGTGGGAGACCTCAGAAGAAAAGTGTAGTGTTTGGAAGAAACATCCGATAATCGGATCAGCATTTGGATTTAAATCGTTGTTGTAGTGCCACTGGCCTTCAGAATCCAGAATAAACCCTGTTTCTAGCAGCTTCTGTTTAGACTATGAACCGCAGGTGGATTTACTGACGTCCCTGAGGTTTGCAAACATACCTAATCTCTTGCCCGAGCAGCTGGCAGACAACCAGCTCTAATCACCATAGGATATGAGCTGCCGGCAGCACAGTGTGTGTGTGTGTGTGTCTGGGGCTTGATCCTATGCTGTGATACCAACCTCTATTGTTGAGAGAAACTAGAGACAGTGGTCTAGCCTCCCGTATCTGTATGATGACCAGTACAGTGGAGCATTACACCGGCTGAGGATCTCACCGCTAGTGTCTGCTGAGTCTTACTGAGACTCAATATAAAGAATTCATGTCCTTATTAAAATAAATATATCAGCATCTTATGGGGATGTTAAATGAATCTGGCGAGCAGCTTGCTTTCTTCTGCCTTGTAAAATGCACTTCAATGCTCTGTTTTATTATAATTTATAACTGTGTTATCAGCTGCTGTCTAATGCAGCATCAGAATTGTTATTAAACTTCATAAGTGACTGATACTCTCTAGTAGCAATTCGCTTAAATATTCACTGTAACTTTTTATATAAATATTGTTTGACTTGGACTTTGCAAGCCTATCCCAATTTTTGGCTAATAAAATTATCTCTAGAATGAGAATTTTCCTCACCTTAATGCTAATAGCATTAGAAAACATAATTAGCATTATCAAGAAGTTAATACGTTTTTTTTCCCTATTTTATTTTTTTATTTTTTTATCTTTGAAATACTTTTACAGGTTTGTTAATATTTTAAATGTAGTTTTATTTCTATTTTCTTTCATTTTAATTAGACATTAGTATGTTTCTTATGTCTTTTAGTCATATTAGTTTTCATTCACTTTTTTTTTATTAGTTTTAGTTCATTTGGTTTTATTTATCTTAGTACTTGGTTAAACTAAACCAAAATGTGAAACATTGCCTTGGTTTATTTTACATGAAGTGAAATGAAATCAGTGTTCAGTTTAGTCTCTGTGTGTGTGTGTGTGTTTGTGTATGTGTGTGTGTGTGTATATATATATATATACACACACACACATACACAATATATACACATACACTGAAACAGATATATATATGGTGTTTCAATACTGTATGCCAAAACAAGAAAGAACACAGTTCATCAAGCCAATCATGAGGTGTATAACTCACATGCATGCACAAATACATAATAATAAACAATAATTGTTTTCAAAAGAGTCTGCAGTCAGCATGTTGCAAAGCTAAGAGTGAAAGCTCTTTAATGAGCTCTGTTTTTACTAGATACTTTAAGCACTTCATGAAATACACAGTGTTTGTAATCGACATTCTTCTCAGGTCCTGAGTGATTTATTTCATTGATCGTGAACACTGCAGCACTGCCTTAGAATGGGGATACAAGTGGACTATCTTGGTTTTTGGACAACCTGATCTCATGAGTATTTGTTTTAATATAAATCTGAATATGAATCCAAACATTTGTAGGTGAAACATCACCATGAAAGCGCCAACCTAAATCTAACACTAGAGATTATAAAAAAGCATACAAATAAGTTTGTAAATATTTGCAGCTGATTCCATCATAAAATGCTTAGAAATTGTCATTAAAATCTATTTATTAGATTTATTGTAAATGCAACCAGCATATATAAAGGCGATACGAAAAACAACAATATAATGCTGTAAAATGCATTAGCAGTACAAGCGTACATGTTGATCCACCAGTCACAGGTTTCACAGATGAAGCAGCAGTGCTGCTGTCTTTATTCCCCAATAATGGCACCATGGCCCATTGGAGTAATGAAATATTAACCATTCAAGCTCAAAGAGCCTTGATTGAGCCTCTTAACCCCTAAACAGCCTCTCAGTGGACGTCATAACGCACCACAACACCAGCAGTGTCCAGTTTACCAGAAATAAACCAGCTCAGAGCAGTGGCTCCGTCTCAACATACTGTCTAATGAGCTGACTCGATGTCTACCGCCTGCATGGACAGATGTCTCCATCCACAGCAAAAAGTGATTTAAAAAGGGCAGGATGCACAATTATCGGGATAGGTCTTGGTATTTAAATCTCTTAGATTTTTGTCTGCCTGTACCAAAATCGCTGCCAGGATTTTATGGTGTGGGTGGTTTGCAATTGTTTACTGGTGCACCATCAAGCCTTTATGATATTTTGGTGTAAAGAGGCTCAGGTCCCTCCTTCATTTAATGGCAATTAATGTGCAGTTTTGTTTCTAAAACATTACATTCAGTTCGTAAACAATGTATTCTTACCAGTGCTCACTATATGAGGCACATAATCTTTCTACCTATGTGTGTTTCAGTTCAGCATCTGCAAAATGCTGCACATGTGCACAGATCGGCTGTCAGCACAGGTTACAGATTGGTACACAGCTGGTTACAGTGGTTTCTGCTGCAGTCCACTTCCTCTATCAGATCTCTGCATGATGCTGCTGTGGAGCAGTTCCCCTCCGATACGAGCCCAGCATCAACATGGGATCACTACTCAAAATAAACCGCTTACTAACACTGAAGCCTTAGCATACTCATTTCAGTTTAACCCATGATAAACTCCACCAAAGTGTCTCACTTTCTATGGTTATTAATTCATACATTAACAAATGAATGAAATAGATTCTGAAGCTTCATATACTATGATCAGTTTGTTATAATGGTAGAAACTGTTAATGTTTTCATAGTTTAAGGTTATTTTTTGTATAATTTGAGTTTTCTATTTTTATTATTATTATTATGTTTTAATTACAACATAATAGTATGCATTTATAGACAGTTATCAGTTATTGGCCATAATTATTTCCAAGAATTTAAATATCAATACATGTCAGTCATTGATAATTAAGTGAAATAGATTTACTTTAAAGTGCTTAAATTGATACAATAAAAACTGAAATTAAAATAAATTATATATATATAATATCCAACTCTGATTTGAGGGTCAGAGGTCATGATCGAGCACTTGAAGAAACCAAAGGAGTGTTAAAATCGGACTATAGAGAGAAAGAGAGAGTGCCACACACACACACACACACACACACACACACACACACACACACACTATGAACCATAAGAATTCAACAGAAAGGCAGCTCTGTTCAAGAGATTTTCTTCAGAATTGGTTTTGCGGTAAACATGAGGTGCACAAGCACTTGATTGTTTGAGAGTGTGTCCTGAGTGAGTGAGCATGTTTACAGGGATGTAGACTGACAGGAAGACATTGTATTGGTCAGAGTCAGACAGAGACAGAGACTTGATAACATCACAACGTGTGTCTGTGCCGCGAGTTCAAGACCTGGGAAAAAACATCCGTGAAAAGATGAACTGAGGGTCAGGTGTATTTTTAAAATAAAGGAACCGAATGTTTTTCATTACACTCACTTCCATTAGTGATTCAGCCAGAAACAGCGTTATTTTAGTTTTACCTTAACTAGATACTAGTTCAGTTTTATTAATGTTTTCGGTTAGTTAGTTTATATTTTCTGTATTAATATTAATAACGGTTTTACTCATTTTGTTTGTGTTTATTTATATATATATATTATGCCAACATTTTTATTTCAGTTTTAGATTTAAGTAATTTTAATATGCTAAATACATTTAATAAGTTAAACTAAACGAAAGCTGACATAAAATAAGTTATGTAATGGCAGATGTTTAAGAAATGCACAAAAGTTATTTTGTTTAAATGGTGCTTTAAATAATAACACCAATCTAATTTAAATGTAATATTAATCGATAAATAAAAACAAACAAAACAATGTTATTTTTGGTAACATTAAAAGCATTATTTTCGCTTAGTGTATAGTAAAAGTAGTAAAACAATAATGTATTTATTAATGAGCTGTAATCATTAATCAGAGTCAAAGTTAAATGTTGTTTCTTTGAAATGTATTTATTTCTATGTATATTATATATATTTTTTCTATTCCCATCCGTATTCACCGATCTAGTAATTAGTAATTGCTTTGTATTTATTTAATAGCTTTCTATGTAATTCTTTTAAATCTTGAGTACTACTGCATGTTGATTTACATAACATTTACAGTCATATTAAAGATACATGATGCAAAAAAACAAAACAAAAAAAATTAATTTTTGGGCAGTGGAACTGATAATGTTAGATATGCATTTAGCCTTGATCTTTAGACCGATTCGAATTAAAGAAATGTATGTTCAGAGCATCAGAAGAGCATGTTCAGAGTGTGTCTCTGCTCGAATCCGCACAGACCGTGACTCAAGTGCTGTTCAATTATTCATCACATGTAAACAGAGATAAACTGAACACTGACTGGGACGGGGTTTGATAAAGACTCCCGCTTGAGTTCACTCACACATGATATCTAACAGAGATGCGTCTGTGTGCTGGCAGATTGCTGGATTCCTTCTGAATGCAGTTTCTACCAGAACGAGTCTTGCGGTGCGGAGATGAATTTTCTGGGTGTTTTATCTGTTTGGTCGTGGTGAGGCGTAACAGCGTAATTCAAGCCATTACGAATGTGGAAACACATTCAGTGTGGCTTCTCGTGCAAACATGGGTGTGCCATAGTCATTTCATACTGTTTGTCAAGTGCTCCTCATGTGGCAATATCCTAGAGATTTATGTTAATGGGGGACATACTAGTGAAGAAAGTCCTTGATTTACTGAAGCATGTGTTATGGTGCCATGTTTCATACTGTATCATTTGCTCGGATTTTTATGCAAATGTTTAAAGTGAGGTACCTGAGGTATCTCACACCTTACTGAATGTGCACTTCAAATCTTAAAAAGCTTATTTAAAAAGTACTTGCAGATAATATAATATTGAAATAAAAGGTCACTTAAATGAATTAAAGACAGACACTCATTACACTTTCTTAACACACTTAATTACACTTTGTAATGTTTTTTTTAAAAAGAGTACTGTTTTCATTTAATTGCAGTTAACAAGTGTCTGAATATATTACATTTTGTTAGGGATGCACCGATATGAACATTTTGGCCGATACGATAATGATAATTCTTTATATATGAAAGCCGATAACCGATATTCTGGCCGATAAATCTAAATCCAATATGTTATATCATTTTTTTTTTTTTGCCTGATTACAAAAAAAATCTCACCGTTTAAAGCCATTAAACACTTCAACATAAATCAAACATAAAGCTGCCTTACAAATTGATAAAATGATGCAAACAAGTCCCTAGACAGCACTACTACTAAACAATCTAAAATCATGTGCCATGGATAAATTAAACGGAATAGACTCCGCACTGACAATAATGAAATTAATTTAAACCATATTGTTGATGAAAATAATAAGATAAAAATAAAAGTGGCCGATATATCGTGCATCACATTAATTCATGAATTCCTTTAAAGTGTATTATTTCTGAATTTATATTAAACTCAAATAGCTGCACTTCAGAGTTTTTGTCAGTGAACACAGAACAGCTGATAGCTGTGTCTTGAATCTTGATATTGAAATATACTGAATGCAGTGACAAGCATTCATGATTAACTAAAATATACTTTAATGTAATTTCTAGTGAAACTTTTATGCCAAGTTTTTTATAATTACAAATTTGTAATGTTGAAGTTGCAATTTTTGTACATTTAAAATATATTAACTTTAAATGTAATATTGAAAAACACACAGTTAAAATTATTGTCAAGTGTACATTAAAATATGACAAAAGATAAAAAAGACTTAAAATGTACTTTAAACTTTTAATTTGACATGATTACAAAGTGCGCTTACACTCGTGAGTGTTAAGAAAGATTGTAATGAAAGCGAACACTTTTTAAGTAGCTTTTATTTCATTAATATTTTATTAGTAATTTCATTAATATTTTTGACATGTACTTTTAAGACGTTAAGTACACCACAAGTGCACATTCAATATAATTAAGCCCTTTTTAACAAGAGAAAGCAATAATTTTCAGTAAAGAAAGTAGGTTTAATGTGCAACTGAACCAGCCTGAAAGAATGTTTTGAACATTTCTATGTTACATTTATGATTGAGCTGATGTCAGATTTTATTGCTGTTGCAACATGTTATGGAAACATATTTTGGTCTTTCCCATTCAAGCAGATGGAGCGGCACTCCACTGTCTGTCACTGTATGAACCCACTCACCTTAAAGAGACTTAGATTTGTATGGAGGTGTTTTTGATAATGGGGCTTCAGCTGCATGTATTTTTTTGCTATCTTCAGTGAAGCTAAGTGGACAGGTACACCTTTCCTCTCTAAAAGAGGGTCTTCAGTCCATCCCATCAATGTTCAAATGATGAGACAGTGTAATATTGTCATCTGTTTAAGCCGAGTTGTTTCTTTAGATTCTGTATTTGACTTGTCTTCCGAGTTTGTAAAGGGTTTTAAATGTGTCTACACTGGGAAACCTGTAAGTCATCCGACTAAATTAGGTTTCTCTGGTTAATAAGTTGGAGAGCTCTGATAAAAGGACAAAAGGGTTTTGTTAGAGGCTTTTCCTGGATTTACTGGAGTCTAGAGGTCGTCTGCTACTCAGGACAGACAGTTTAAAAGTGTCCTTTAACTTTACACAACCCAAGGGTCACGTCTTGTGTGTCCTCCCCGGTGGTGTACACACACACACACACACACACACACACGTGCTGTGCATTTTTGTAGACTATATGCATGACTTTTTTAAACTTTATTCCTCGCAAAAATAATGTTTTTATGGCTTATAAATGTTCTCTTTTTTTTTTTTTTTTTTTTTACAAAAACCATAGCTGCTGTTAATGTGGGAGCATAATCAAGTTCAAGGATAAAAATCCATGTTTCATTTTCAAAATTAAATTTCCATTTATTAACGTCTCACATTAGCATGTTACTAATGTGATTTGTATCAAGCTTTCAGTCAGCTGCCGCAAGCTGAGAAAGAGACTTTCAGTCCTCTCTTTATTATGACCTACTGACCAGAAAACAGGAAGAAACAAGTCCTTTTATTTTCTACTCTTTATTCACTGTGTGGTGTGGTGAATTCAGTCGTCACAGATGATAATTATCTTTGATAATCAGTAAAACTTAATTGAAGTAAACACACACACCTTATTTATTTATTCTTGATGTGCAGGTCTTGGTAGCTACATATAAAGAAACAATAAATGTGACCCTGGAGCAGAAAAGCAGTCGGAAGTCTCTGGGGTATATTTATAGCAATAGCCAAAAATACATTGTATGGGTCAAAATTATCGATTTTTCTTTTATGCCAAAAATCATTAGGATATTAAGTAAAGATCATGTTCCATGAAGATATTATGATGAGTCAGCTGCCTCCTCCCTGATTGTCACCGGCACCCCGTCCTAAATCGCCACCCTTCACCAGGCTCCCGACTGGAGTGGGTGTGTGAGAGGAGGGGCGCTGGACGAGTCAGGGCTGGCGGCGTGTGATGGGTCACACCTGAAGGAAATGGAGCCTCATCACCGCCGCTGCTTAAAAGCCCAACGCGCCTCTCCTCGGGAGACCGGTCTCTTCCCCGTGCATGCACACTGGTGTCCTCGTGGGTCCAGGAAGGGTGCGTTGAGGGACTCCCGCGCCACCAGAGACGTGAGCCGCCGGACCCGCGATCCGGATGGGAACCGCACCCGTTTACACGGCAGACGGGCCAGGATCCCGCCCGTCCATCCCCTGCCAGCGCCGCGGCTAACGAGAGAGATGCCGGACTTCGCCCCTTACCTGGACCCTTACTCCATGAACACTGCCTGACCCACACGAACCCCGCAGCACGACAAGGACACCAGATTCTCTGTTTATTTTGGACACTCTTCCCCTTTGGCCACTTTTATCCCCTGTTTTATTTGATTTCTGTTAATAAAAGCCTCTCCGAGGCCTGACGCCACGCCCACTGTGTCTGTCTTGTGCTCCTCCCCAGACAACAAATTAGGTCTTGCCGACGTTGGGGCGCATGTGCCTGCCCGACATAAAGTGCCTCGGTGAGATGTCTTATGGAGATCGGTAGCTAATCGGGAAGACGGTGGCATTAGAATGATCGCCGACCGTGAGCCAACGTAAACCCGAAATAATTATGACCTATGCGGCGCGATCCTACTAGAGCGGCGAAAAGCATTCAGACGCCTCGCTCCCTTTGACTTAACACTGGAACAGCTGATTTTCGGCTGCATTGCGGGAAACGCCACAGCATGCTTGAAAATCAGCTGTTCCAGTGTTAAGTCAAAGGGAGCGAGGCGTCTGAATGCTTGTCGCCGCTCTAGTAGGATCCCACCGTTATATTAGGTCTTATGGATTTGTTTAGGCTAACTGCTGTCAGATTGTGTTCCAAGGACACAAGTTTCCTATTGTGTATCAACAACACTCAATAACAGTTTATGTGATGTGTTAATCATAAAATGTATTCCCTAACAATTTGTCAAGAGCTAGTTGAGAAGTAGGCAACTAGCCCACGCATGCGAGACTCCGTGGCTGTGCAGTCTGCAGCCCCTTCCTTATATTTGAGTTGCCAGGTTTTATGACAAAAAAAGTTGAAATTTAAAGTAAGTGATTTGTTTATGTGTAGGGTGTATTTCATACATAATCTGACAACCTGGGAAATGTCAGTATAACCTAAAAAAGAATGGATCAGTGATTTTAAAATTAAGTTTGATGGTTATGCAAATTAGGCTACAGGAGTTTTCCAGGAGAAATAACAAAACAAAATAAAAAAACAGGAGGGCACCGGGAGATGACCTTGAAAATGTATTTATTATATTTTTTATATTTATTTTTTATTATATTTGTTACTTTGTTTTAGCAAAAGCAGTATCATTTATTTTAACACTCTACAAATCACACAGAAAACAACAACAAAAATAAGAATTAAGAAAATAATAAATAAAATAATAGAAAGAAAAATCAGTCCAATCAATTATCAATCATTTCCCTTAAGATGCTTGCTCGCCCCGCCTTTGCCGCCCCCCATTCCTGTCCCTGCTCAGCCGCAGCCAGTTTCTCACGGTCATCTCAATGTCAGCCTCGGTGGAATTTTGTTGAGCCGGATTTCTTAACACAGCACCTAAACAAAAAATAAATAAAGCAACAGGGGAAAAAATAAGACAGTAGCACAAAAGTCTGTATCTTCGTTTCTATAAAGACAATTCCGAAAAGTCAGAGCATTTTACACAAAAAAAAAAAACCAAAAAAAAAAAACCTTAAAAGACATTTGGTTGAGAATAGTGTGAGGACAGTATATAAATAGTGACAGAATGTTGCTTCAACACATTGTAGGACTTACTCAGGAGTACCTGATGAACAGGCCGTGATTTAAGGCCTGTCTTCTGACCCCTACCGCACCAGTTCATCTGGGTTGAAAGATTCTGATCAAATATTTTTGTGCAGACTTTCCAAACGGTTTCCTTTTAAACTCTTCCCACCAGACAATGACAGTTTAGTTATCTGTAAAGTAAAAGATACATTTAACTAATCCCATTTCACAACCTGCTGTATTACATTGTCTTTGACTGCTCTCCCATGCCCACATCCATGGCTGACGTGCCCTTGAGCAAGGCACCTAACCCCTCACTGCTTCCCGAGCGCCACTGTAGCACTGCTCTGGTTTGTGTGTGCTTCACCTCACTTCACCGTGTGCTCTGTGTGTTTCACTAATCATGGATGGGATAAATGCAGAGACCAAATTTCCCTCACAGGATCAAAAGAGTATCTATACTCTATATAGAGGTGTCTTATCTGACGATAAATCAGGGCTTTTGTGAAAATATTTAATACGCGAACATATTAACAGTCAGTTAATAATAACAAACCAAGTCAACAGTTAGCCTAGTTAAAACAACTACCTTAACCAAGTCTAAAAACACGTTACGTTAGCTGCTAACGTTTGTTAATCCTCCGGCGCCAATTTCTGTCATCCGTTTATCGAAAACATTTCTCAGAAAACTCGACGTTTTTCCAACAAAAGAATATTTTTCAATTAAAAAATAAGTACACAAAACAAAATAAACACATACAGGCCTGAAAATTTTGTGTTTGAAATGGATAAACATACCTGAACACAAGAGAGTCCGTTATTACTACCGAGGCGATGCTTCTGTGTAGATTTGATCACGCGCATAAAAACGTGCGCGCGCGCGCCACCTAAACACCCCCTTGGTTAAAAAAAAAAGGCAATTTACTTTTGTAAATCACACTTGAAAAATTCTACTCAAAAGAGATGCAGTATAGATTTTGGCCCGCGCTTGAAAATTAATTTATATAAAGATAACATTAAATCTAAACAAAATTTCTCACAAAGACTATATGTTTACGTTTTTTGAATCAGAACTCATTTTGTCGTTTTAATTGCAAACGTTTTTATATCTTTTTTTCTGAACCTGTTTTGGACGTCTCATGTTTGTTGGGTATTATCATCATATAAATTGTGGCATACAGATTTTACAAAAGTTCAACACCTTCGCGCTTACATGTGGACCAACGGTTAGATCTAGGCAGCAGCATTGTGAAAAAAAAAAAAATTTGAAAAAAAAAGAAGCGGGATCGGCAAAATGGTTCCTCACGGTTCTTCCGCCGATCTCCAGAGTGTGCATGAATTGGAGTGGCTGTAGACTCATCCCGCCGATGGTTTACCCACCTAAGTTTTTTGGTGTGCAGGGGGAAAAACCCCTTCCGATACTTTGCCGCTGGTGCCCTCCAATTGACAACGCTGGTAAGACCGAACGTGCTGTCTGGGTCCCGTCACAATATTTAGTAAATTTCCTACCGTAAATATATCAAAACTGAATTTTTGATAAGTAATATGCATTGTTAAGAACTTAATTTGGACAACTTTACAGACGATTTTCTCAGTATTTAGATTTTTTTTTTGCACTCGATTTTCAAATAGTTGGTGCTCGGCCAAATATTGTCCGATCCTAACGAACCATACGTCAATGGAAAGCTTATTTATTCAGCTTTCATATGATGATGATGCATGATGATGTCTTTAAAAAAATGTTTTGTGGTCCAGGGTCACATATTAGGAAAAATCTTACAGATAACAGATTAATTTAGTCCAATTTCCCAAACAGTTCTTGAAACAAAGGCACATTTCTTTCACCTGTTTTCACATTTGCTCAATGTTTGCTCAAGACTAAGAAACTGCTCTAGTGTGACAAATAACTAATACATTTTTTACATTTTTATTTTTTCTGTTGTCATAATATTCTACTGTTTTCGGAGTAGATCGTTTAGTAATAGATTTGACATAGGTTTGTCAGCATGGCAGGCAGATGACAGAGGACTGACCGGTTTAATGTTGTGTAAGTTGAATGTGAAATGTTCTGTCATCTGCTGGCAGCACATGTAATTACAACATGCAGAGATCCTCGACAGCATATGAGCTCTGAGCCGCTTAGAAATAGAAGATCGCCATGTCCATAGATAAACATCTAATATCTGTCATGGCAAATATCATCCACGCTTTCAAAACCCTCGCAGGTTTATCTTCTCAACCAGCGGGTTTTATTTGAATGAGTGGTTTCAAGCTGTCATGAATCATATTTTTATGCTGCTGGAAACCAATAAAGACGCAATGGTTGAAGATGAAAGTTATTACCAAAATAGTGTTCTGCTCGCCCCTCATTTGCTGCAGAGAATATATAATTGACCAGGACCATTTTCTCTCAAATGAGCCCAAACAATGAAGATTGCTTTAGCGTGTTGGGGACAGGCAGCCGGCTCTTGATGGCTAGATTATAATAAGGCTGTTGATTGGGGTGTTAATTGTTGTGGAGGCGTAATGCTGGTCACATGCTTTCTCTGTTCTGTATCTGATCTCTCACTCTGTATCTGATGAGCAACATCATCTCTCATATACATGTATCTGAATTATGTATCAAAGCAGAACAATAAATCGTATAAATCCGTTTCTGGAAACCCTGCTAATAAAATGCAGTGTAATGGGTATAGTTGGTCCATGCATGTCCTGGTACTCATAAACCGTTGTTATGAAGTAATGATGAACCATGAGCCTGACAGATGTCGTGTCGTAGCACGCCGAGTCAGTTCACCAGAGGAATTTGTCTTCCCTCACTGGAATCATCTGCATCCAAAAATATCTCTGAACATCAAGACACAGATGTGTCGCATCAAGAAAATATTCTTCCAAGATACTGACTGTTAGCTCAAGAGCCGGGCCTTTTTCTTCATTATGATATCAGGGCAGTTCCATATCACTGACATTTCTGACTTCATGCAACACAAATATCAAAATGAATTTAAAAACATGTCATTTTTACATGCATGCTTTTTACATGCATTCTAATAGTGATGCACTGAAACACTGAAATGGAAATTAAAGTTTGGGTAAATATTGTAAGTTGGTATTTAATCTCAGTGTGCTTTTTAAAGTGTCGTGTTCTTAGGTGATAAATGAAATCAGTTGTAGTAAAGTTCTTCAGCAATGAGCTGATATTTCAGTCAAATAATTTGAACCTGTGTTCACACTCACCTGTATTAGATTATCTACTGTTCATTGTGTGCACAAAATAATGCTGATACATTACAAATGTGTGATTTGATAGTGGTTATTAAACACTCTGACCAATTAAGGTTTCTGCTAGTTAAAACGATCTTTAAAAGTCTTTAAAAAAGTTCGAAATCAGAGAAAAAATATAATAAAATTCATCATTTTTTTTGTCTTGTTTTCCAATACAAATACCTACAGTAAACAGCCTTCAATCAAAATGAATTTACTTGAAGTGCAAACATTTTTCTGAGGCATTTGGTAGATATTTGTTATTTTTTTAAATCATTAATCATAAAGTTTTACAGAAAACATCATCCTTATGTCATATGATTAAATAATGTATGCATGCACTGGAACATAGTACAGTAAAGCTTTTTTCTAAAATGAATTAAAAAAATAATGGAGATCTGTTGGAAGTGTATTTTCAATTACAACTACTTCCCTGCTCCTTCGACATTTACATTTAGAGAACAAAGTTTTGAGCTCCCTTCAAATTGGTCTTGAGGGTTTCTTTACTTGGTTTTAAAAAGGGTTTAACAAGAATTAAACTGGCCTTGATAAACCTGCAGAAACCCTGTCATTGTTTTTTTTCTTCTTATCCCTCAAAAAAATTGATTTCCTGTTTCAGTCAAATATTTTGGATGACAAAATCTCGGTGCATCACTTATTTTTAGATAAGATGATGGAGAAATGATGCAGGCATTTTGGCAAAGAACATAGAGCAGAGATCTCTAGAATCTCTAGAGTGACAGTGAAACAGTAGATTTACATTAAGCAAAATCTTCCTTTACTTTGCATTTACTCCCATAGCTGTTTCAGAGAAAGATGGTCAAACCCAATAAACCTCTCACTGTTGAATCCCACAGACATTTTGTGGCGCTATAGGATTGTTATGTGTATTTTAATCTGTGTTTTAAGTCCTCTGGCTTCAAGTCAAGCAGTAAAGGAGGGACGGCAGCAGTGTTTCGGACACGTGGACAGGCTCGCAGAAAGCGATGTGGCAGAGGCAGGTTTACTTTTGGAAGCAAAATGGCAGGACTGTGTATGTGTGTGTGTGTGTGTGTGTGTGTGTGTGTGTGTGCGAACAAAGCTGTCCTTTAAGTTTCATGTGTGCTCGAAAAAGTGCAGTAAAATGGTGAGCTAAAATTGTGGCTGGCAGTGCAGCCCACAAACCTCAGCTCTTTCCTTCACTGCCTGGCTGCCCTCCCAGAGTCTCCGGCTCTAACCTCGAAAAGAAATTCCCCTGCTCTTTTCTCCAGGAGCACGGAGGAGTCTCCACGCACATGGGGAATGTAGTCGAAACGCATGCCACCTACTTGTCGATCTTGCACGAGGGAGCAAAGATCAGGAGCTGGTGAAAGAAGGCTCTGTGGAGAGTTTGACCCAGACTAGGTTTGGTTGTGTAAGGTGGGGGCGAGCCGGGGAGCAGCCGGTGGCGGAGCGGCCATGGCTTGGGGTTTAGTGTGTGGGCTGGAAGCTCTGCTGCTGTGGAGTGGCACTTTCATTTGGCAGATGGTTGTGTGGATGATCCGGAGGTGTTACCTGCAGAGGATGAGGTCATGTCAGCAGTGCCTACCAACCTGCTTCTACCTGAGCGACGTATATCAGGTATCAGCTCTTTCATATCAGCTTCAGGTTGGAGTTTGCTTTGGCACCGTTGCAGTGATTTGGGTCAGGGTTTACGAGTCCTGTATCAGTTTTTGATTCTTTAAGTGTTTTACAGAAGATCATAGTTTGGTCTGCATTTAATTTCAAATTTGTTCATTTCAAGTCTGCTATTTAAAGTGCGAGATTTTCCAGGATGAGTGATCTGATCTATACACAATAACAGCTCTATACTCTTAACTTTGACAAAAATTGTCTAGTTTTGTCTTTTTAGTTCTCTTGGGATAAATGTTCTCCTAAGTTTAAGGTGAAACACCTAAGACAATGCTGATGCTTTGCTGCCACTGTAAGGTTTTATTTATTTATTTATTTTTTGAATTACAGTTGTGATTCACTTGCTGTCTTCATGGCGCAGCTGAGAGAATGGAAACATTTTTTGAACATTCATATTTTCTGTGTAGTTCAAAGTCTGAGAGCATATTGAAAATCTGTCTCAAAATAATCCGAAAGCTTCTGGATTTAAACAAAGAAGAGTTGTGTTGTTAAAGAAGAACTGTTTCTGTAAGAACAGTTTTTTTGGACACTTGCGTTACATTTTACATGCTGAGACTATAAATTGTAATAGGATAAAAGATATTTGAATTAAACAAATGCCAAATAAAGCTTTTTTTCACTTAGTGGTCTCTGAACTGTGTTGAAATGCAGACAGAAATTACTGACTTAAAAAAAGAGCATTTGAAACTTTCCCATATTAGTCTCATAATGCAATAATCCTGCGCACAAATTTAGCCTCAGGAGTTCAACCCAAAGATCTGTGCTAGGAAACACATTTCCATACCAATAATCTGCCATGAAATCGAGTCTGCCAATAAAACTTAAAGTATTATTTTCCACATTTATCCTGACCAAAGCTTGTATCATATTTTGAGTCATTTGGACTGGACTTTTACAAGAACACCTCAATAGTTACATTAAATTATACATCATCTCCACCACAGCATATTGTAAACAGACATTTTTGGTATTGGTCGGTTTATAGCACACAGTCTTTGAGTTGAGCTGAAAAACAAAGCAATTTTGTGCCGTTTTTGTGGTTATGTAAGATTCAACTGGTTTGTTAACAGATGTTTTATCTTTTTAAAAATGCACCAACTTTGTTTCTTCGTCCAACATCCTGTTGTTATTTACAGTGACCGAGAAATAACTAGTTTCTGGTTTGTTCTGCACACCGACTGTGTGCTTTTCCACTATAATCCATGTGCATAGCAAATGCATGAAGAATCTCTACAGTCCTTTTGAAAATAAAGAAAAAAAAAACAAAACGGTTTAAATGCATCTTATAAAAAAAAAAAAAAAAAAAAAATTCTAGAATTTGTCGACAAATTCCCTTGCATTAGCAGCGATCCCAAAAACAAAATTTTTACAAAACGCAGAGACATTTTTTTTTTTTACAAACTTTTAACACTGTAACTCAACTCATGGGTGATTTGTTCTTTGTTTGTTTGTTTATATGATTAATTGGCTGTTTGTTTGTTTGTTTGTTTATTCTGTTGGTTGAATGGTTTATTGCTTGGTTGTTTATATGATTGGTAGGTTTGTTAGCTGGTTGTTTGTGTGTTTAGTTGGTTGTTTAAATGGTTGATTGCCTGTTTTTTCAGGGGGCTCTTTGTTTGTTTGGTTGGTTGTTAGTTTATTTTGTTTGTTGAATAGTTTATTGCTTGGTTGTTTATATGGTTGGTTGGTTGGTTTGTTAGCTGGATGTTTAAATGGTTTATTGTCTTGTTTGTTTAGTTTTTTTTTGGGGGGGCTCTTTGGTTGGTTATCTGGGGCCCGTTTCAGAAAGGAGATTAAATGAAAACTATGTTTACCCTGAAATGAGGGAAACTCTGGGTTTTTTGTCTCAGAATGGGAGAATTTTTGTCAAACCCGAGAAAGCAGGGTTAGTCGAGCCCGTTTCTGAAAGAAAGGCAACTTAGTCTTGTTAAGGAAAATTATATGCCAATGTGGTAATAAAAATAATCTTTATGCAAAAGAAAAACAAGATTATTCGGAGTGTCTAAATGCAAATCTACTGTAGATCCGCCCTCCAGTGTCACACAATGTTAAATATGACGCATGTGAATAACAGCTTCAGTATAGTAACTATGGGCAGTAATGCGTTCGGTGTGGAGAAATAGCTTATAACACGATTACTGGGGTAGAGTCTGACTTCTGTCGAGCTCGTTCTTCACACTTTTCCCATCACATATCACATTCAAATTTATTTTCAGCAAAAATAAAGAAAATGTTCTAAAACGAGTGCTTAATACCCTTACGAAAAATAAGTTTATTCAAGTGTGCTATTAGTATACTTCTTTTAAACTAAAAATAGGAAAGTATGCTTTGTTTACTTTTTATGTACTTCTCAGAAATGGGCTTTATGTACTGCTCATAAATATACTTAAAATGATATTTAAGTATACTTGACTTACACTTACACGGTAGAGGGTGCTAGTGCTGTACACATCTTCTGCACAGAATTTCCAAAAAAAACACAAGTGAGGAATAAAAAATAAACACCAGATACTAACACATAACACGATCATCTGACATGAAACAGCATCAAAACTGTAATGTTGTGGAATAAATTGTCGATTGATGAAGAGGTAATAATTACAGTCAAGCTTTGGGGTGTTGATCGACTCCATCTACGTTTTGATTATCATTCTGAATCCAATTCATAGTTTTTTTTTTCAGCTCTTTGTTCAAAATTTTATTTCTTTATTTTGTATGTAACACATTAAAGTGTTTAAAAAAATAATGCATCAAGATAGAATAAAATATTTTTGTTTACAAGCAAATACTGTTCTTTCTTTGGATGTTTTGTATGTTCAGAGATTCATGTATCAAAATATAAACAAATTAAAACCTAAATAGGGACATAGTAGTATATATAAAGTATGATGTAAAGTTCCCTTAATGAAAACTTATGAGTATACTTGGAGTATAAATCTACTAAACTAGTAGTTTACTGAGACTATACTTTAAAGTGTAGAAAGTATTTAAATAGTAAACTATGACTATACAAGTATAAATATAAGTTCACTTTTAGTATAATTGCAGTACAAACTACAAACATAGAAGTAATCTACTCAAAGTTTGCTACAGTTATACTTAAAGTATACTTAAAAGTATACTTTAATATACTAGAAAGTGGGTCAGTTTAGTCCCAAGGAGTATTGAAACAGTACACTTATAGTATACCACTAGAACACTGATATTTGAATAATTGCTACCTAAAGTATACTTAAAAATATACTTGGACTTTACTTAAGTTTACTTATTAAAATAAACTTGAAGTATACTACTTTTTCATAAGGGTAATGATAAAAGTATTCATAATTGTAATAAATATAATCATTTACAATCTGTTATTATTGCATCCTTTTATTGTACAAAAATACTGAGGTGCAAATAGTATGTATCTGCCAGTATAAATAGCATCTAATTATTTACACTTAGCCTGTTGCAAATAACTGCTACTTTTACATGGTAAATAGAATATATCATGATTTTCACTAAGTGTATATAGCATCTCGAGGTATTTCAACCAAAATCAGTCAACCAAAGAAATGCTTAGTCGACCAAAGTCCTGTCCTGCGCAACGATCAGTCGACTAAAAAAAAAAAGAAAAAAGAAAAAAGACGCGATGTTTTGATTGAAAATTTATTAAACAATTGTCATAGAGTATTTATAAAACAACAACAAAAAAACATCAATAATACATAAAACTATAATAATAATACAATTCTTATATTCTTGTATAAGTGATTTTTTTTAACTGCAAAGTGAGGAGCTCACGTCTGGCCACTGACCGGATCCCTTCAGTAATTCCACCGAGAGCATGTTGACAGCGTTGTCTGTTACCACTGACACCCGCTTCTCTGGTGGAATGTGGTAAGCGTCCGCGACTTGAGTGACATTTTCTCCCGTGTGCGCTGCTTTGTTTCTAACACAACGCTATTCATTTTACAGTCCGCATCGATAAAATGGGCTTTAACTGTCATGTATGCCTCCATTCTAAGCGAAGATCACAAATCAGATGCGAGACCTACAGCCAGGGAGGATTGGAGTAACGGTCTTGTCGTTTTTTGTTTTTTTTTAAATGCGGCCAGACAAAAGATTTAAATTCCTTGGACATTTTGTCGACAAAAGCCAAAACAAGTAGCGTTCTGACTGAATGAATACAGCAAACCTACCTATATTCCTTACTGAGCGCGAAGCAGCAGTGCAGCCAGCCACAGGCACGGTTCCCGAGTGTTCACGTGGTGCGCTAAACTCTGGCGCTGTTATGTCTAAATTAAAGCATTTAAAGTTTGGGATAAAACATAGGCTAATTAGATTTAGAATGCAGTAATATATAACTGGTAATAAAAGGAATAAATATCAAGGAGTAAATCAATGAAAATTTCTTCATTGGTGAAAGAAAAAAAAAAAAAAATGGTGCAACAGGTCGACCAGTATAAATGTCAGTCGACCAAGACGTCATCGACTGATTAGTCGACTAAACGACTAAAGTTGACAGCCCTAGTAATGACGTCATATAATTTAAAATGACACCCGATGAAAAACTTGACAAATTTCTGGACTTTTATAAGGAAACAGCCAAGCAAACAAATCTACATAAATGTTATAATAGATAGATGAAACAGATAATAGATACATGTTTTTATTTTATTAGAATTTTTTTCATGATTCCCAATTATTTATATTCGCAATTTATAATAGTTGTACAGTCTTTACATTTTTATTTCAATTTAGAAATTATCTATTCATTTCATTTTATAATTAGACATATTTGTTACGTGACAGCATTAATGAAAGTTTCTTAAGGGTCAATATCATGTTATCTGCATCTCCTGCACTCCATCAAGCAACTCTTATAATAGCAGACATCACTCAAAATAATGCACGACTCTATTATCTTTATAGCATGTGTGTAAGACTCTAATACAATTATGAAGTAATAATTTTATGACAAATAAATATTTCAGTGAGTAAAACTGGCTGTGTCTATAGTAGGCTGTTATGGACTACACAGCATTTTTATATTATTTTTAAATAATTTTTTAAATTATTATTATTTTAAATTATTGTCCCTGGATCAGTACGATACACTTGTAATAAAGTAGCGGTGGTAGCAGACATATTTTGAGTATCAGTTCTGGTTGAAAAGAAGCGATCTAATCCTGTTTACATGAAATAAGCCTGCTCCCGAGCAGGTTTAAGCTTATGGACCTGTTGCTATGACAGCAGCTCCGGGATGAAGAACCAAACGATCTTCGCTTCGAAGCTTCGAAGAACCAAACGATCCAAGATCACGCCAAATTGTCAACAATCAAATCCAGCTGAGTTAGCGATGTACGAAGAACGGGCCCCTGGTTGATTGGCTGGTTGTTTGTTTATTTTGATGGTTGAATGGTTTATTGCTTGGTTGTTCATATGTTGGTTGGTTTGTTAGCTGGCTGTTTGTTTGTTTGTTTGTTTGTTTAGTTGGTCGTTTAAATGGTTGATTGGCTGTTTGTTTGTTTGTTTTTTGCTCGTTTTTGTTTGTTTGGTTGGTTGGTTATCTGGTTGTTTGTTTTAATTTTGTTGGTTGAATTGTTTATTGCTTGGTTGTTTATATGGTTGGTTTGTTAGCTGGTTGTTTGTTTAAATGGTTGATTAGCTGTTTGTTTGTTTTTTCCCTCTTTGTTTGTTTGGTTATCTGGTTGATTGACTGGTTGTTTGTTTTTGGTTAATTGATTGTTTGGTTGTTTGTTTCACATGTAATATGTGGCACAGATCAAATTTTGTGAGTGTACAGGCACTTCACTGACTGATGCAGACCAGCGTCAGTGGTCACCAGATTACATTAGTGTGAATTGGCCTTATACATTCCAAACTTACTAATAATATAGGTTAATTTGATATATATATATATATTGAATTTGAAAATAAGAATAACAATGTCTAACACTGAAATGAAATGTATTTTCAGGCATCTGAGAATCAATCTGCCATTTGCAGAAACATCTCATCTGCAGAACCTGGTCAATATGCTGTCATAACTGATCTGTTCTGGATTGTTTGACTGTTTCTGAGAGTTACCTTGTGCCTCATAACTCTGCTCTAGATGATAATTATTATATACAGTGGTAGTGAAATATTTCTGTCTGTATCCTTAGCTGTGTACCAACTAAAAGAAAACATTGCACAACTTGAGTTTCAAACCTAATATGTGAAGTAAGTGTTCAGTTGGCGGTCGCAGTAGTGAGTGAGGAGGTGGAGCTAGTGCACTGTCAATCATCTGATGTCATCCCTGTGTCCACAGATGACCGAGGGACGGCTCTGCCAGGTGCAGCTCCTGGACGACAGGAAGCTGGAGCTCTTGGTTCAGGTAGAATGCTTCACAGTTCTAGTCTATTATACCTCCCACTCAAGGGTAATGGACCTCAGTAAACCTCACTGTCTCACATCATATTGATCAATGGATTTTCTCTCGCAGCCAAAGCTGTTGTCCCGTGAACTCTTGGATTTAGTCTCATCCCATTTTAACCTGAAAGAGAAGGAATACTTTGGGTTCACCTATGTGGATGACATGTGAGTACCTCTTTTAATGATAATGTTGTGTATAGAGGCTCCTCATTCCCATGAAACATTTGTACAAATCTAGTTTATGAAAACATAAAGGATGAAGGAACATGGCAAACCTGAATTTAAAGGCATAGTTCAGTTAATTCTGTCATTAATAATCACTGTTCGATAAGTCGCAATCAACTTTTTTTTTATTCAATGGCAGATACAAACTTCCATATAAAATACATAAAAAATGTTTTTGTTAAATACCTCTGTTTAACACTGTTTTATGATATGTAGATTGCATACGTGTCGTTTCCCTTAGACAATATAATGTTGTGGTACTATAATATAGTATTGTTTTACATAAATATATATTTACAGTGTCACTATTGTGTATATATGGAAAACATGGTATTGTCAAGGTACTATATAAATAAAACTATTAATACAATGGCACTTTTTATTAGTGTTATTATTCCAATGCATCTCTCTGCTTTCCTCCCTAACTTACTTTTACTCTTTTAGAGTCAAATGTTATACAAACTCTTTACAAATTGGTTTGAGTGAATCATTTAAAATAATCTCTATGAGGCAAAATCTCTTGTATTTCTATTCAGTTCCACTTCAGTCCTGTTGAAGTCATTTCTGTGGAGAAGATTTTCATCTATTAGCTAGCACATTTCAGTCAGATGACCTTTTCTCTTCTAGTGGTCAGTGCAAATGGCTGCAGCTGGACCGCAGAGTGCTGGAACACGACTTCTCCAAGAAATCTGGGCCTAATGCGCTTCAGTTCCTGGTGAGGTATGTGATCTCTGCCTCCTCATGATGTCTGAAGTCACATGACCACAGCCACCACAGAATGCAGCACATTCCTGCACTCAATCACTGCTCCAAAAAAGCACCTTGTTTTAGATTTGAAGTGCGTTTTTTGTCTACGGCTGTGACTTGCCTTGTTTAGAGCTACGAAGTTGTGATTTGTCATTTGCAGGTTTTACATTGAGAGTATTTCACTTCTGAAGGAGCACACAACTGTGGAGTTATTCTATCTGAATGCCAAGTCGGCCATCTATAATGTGAGTACATTTGTGTCTGTTTAGCCACTGATTCATTTCTCACCCCTATAAACAATTAAGAAGCCACAGACCTCAGACAGTTAATTTGAGGAATTGCATCCCAGGGCCATAAGAAGGGAATGTGTCTCTGATTGGCTTGTCAATCAAGAAAAAAATACATTCTTGCAAGATTCTTCATAATCATCAAGCCCATCAAGATTTTTTTCCCACTGTTCATTATGGTCCGGGTTTTCCTCACCACTTGCGGCAGAACTGTATTTAATACAGAGGCAAAATGTAATTTGTGTTTGCACTGAAGTCTTTTATTTTTAATTTGTCGCTGCTGGTTGTTGAGATTGGCAGAACGCGACAGCTGTTTACTTTATAACACTTTACAATACGGTTCATTAGTGAAATAACATGAACAAACAATGAACGACTGCATTTTCATTAACTAAAGATTAATAAATACTGTAAATATTGAATCTTATCCTTAGATCGTGTAAGTAAATACATTAACTGATATTTACTAATGATACCTGATTGTAAAGTGTTACCGTTTTCTTTTATAAATGTAAGATTTATGTATTTGAATGGTAAATAAAATTTCCATCCATTTGGATTAAACATTATACAGTTAAATCACATCATATAAATATGTGTCTCGTGTACGGTGGTAATTTTCCTTTATTATAATGAATGTTTATATTAGGGCAGTTGGTTGATTGAATATTTCATATATATGACAGACTACTTACTGGTGAAAACTGTAAAAGATCATTGTAAATTATTTGTGTATAGCCTAATCATTATTCATGAGCCAAGCCATTTCACTAAAACAAATTGATGCCCGTGGCAGGAATATCACATGCATAGTCTGTGGCACATTTTCTCATGCCGTTAATATATGGCCACGAAAGCGTTGTTCTTCACAGAATACATTAGCAGTGATTCAGACTGAGTTCTTGAAGTGAAGGTTTGCTTGTTTGTGCACAGGGTGACATCGAGGTGGAGAGTGAGCTGGTTTTTAAATTAGCTGCTCATGCACTGCAGGTGAGACTAGCAGAGCTTTAAGACACGACATGCTTTCGATTGATTTAGTCAGTGTCATGCATTAAATGCACATTTTGTTTTACAGGAATCTAAAGGAGACTATACAAGGTGTGTACTCAGTTTTACCACATTATACCTATTTTAAGACCATAATGTCAGATAGTTGAGATAAAACTTTGATTTTTAAAGTTTTTACCAAGGGGTATATGAAGGTACTGCAGGAGGCCTGTGGAATGATATAACACACACGCACACGCACACACACACACACACACACACACACACACACACACACACACACACACACACACACACCGACATAATTAATCTTAAAATGAACTGGTTGCTTCTGAAGAGAGATAAGTTCCCCTTAAAGTAAAGCTCTCTCTGTCAGACAGTACAGTGAATTTAAGATATTGCAAAAGACATTAAGCATTGTTAATTGAGAAACAAGGTCAGCATGAGATTAGACTTATGCAATAATGAAAGTGCATTTTTTTATAATAGGATCAGGAAAGTTTGACTTTTTAAAGGAATATATTCCATCATCGTTTACTCAGAATCACGTCTTTCATTTAAAACTCGCTGCATGTTGAAGTGTATTTGTGTTGATTTTAGTGATGAAAACACCAGAGCAGATCTGAAGAAGCTTCCAGCACTGCCCACTAAAGTCCTGAAGGAGCATCCGTCCCTGGCATACTGGTAAAACATGCTTATCTGAACAGAAAACACCTCTGTAAGATAATAAGATATTAATGAAGTTCATTCATTCCCAGTTATTGGGGGGGGGGGTATACCTTCTCTTTCAATTGCATAAAAAGAAAAGTCTGAGATTTTTTAATTAATACTGTTATTATAAACAAAATTATAATTAATGCATCTCTTTTATTCAGCAAGAACGCATTCAATCGATCAATGGTGACAGAAAATAAATGTAATGTTTATTCCTCCATGAAGCAAAAATATGAAGGAGCTGTTTTCAACATTGATAATAATTATAAATGTTTCTTGAGCAGTGAATCAGTATATTAGAATGATTTCTGAAGATCATGTGACACTGAAGACTGGAGCAATGATGCTGAAAATACAGCTTTAAAATGTTAAAACGTTAAAATATAGAAAACAGTTATTCTACATTATAATAATATTTCACAATATCGCAATTCTTACTGTATTTTTGATCAAATAAGGCAGTCTTGGTGAGCAAGGGGAATTTTTTTTCAACATTATTAACACAATATTAACCCAGAGTTTTGAACAGTAGTGTATATTTTCTGAAAACGAGTCTGAAATATCTCACACATTTTGCTTCTCGTAAAAATGCATCTTTTTTTAATTAATCTTTTTATTTTTAAATATCGTAACTTAACGACAAGACAAAATACTGTTTAAAATGTGATTACAATTAATGTATATGTTTATAATAGCTTGCTAAAAGATGGAATGAAGTGCCTTGTTGTCTGATATGTTGTTCTCACAGTCTAATGCTGTTAAATTACTAGCAGTGCTGATGTGTCACTGAAGGCAGAGGCACAGACAGCTGGGAGATTTACATTGAGTCCATGAGTCGGTGATGCTGAAGCTGCATTTATAGCCCATCATGAGAGCTTTATGTGCTCTGCTGTCTTCATGCTGATGCACTGAGGTTTGGGAATATGTCATCCGTGGAGCAGGTTTCATCATCCTTCTCTTTTGCAGCGAGGAGCGTGTGATTGAGCACCACAAGCTGTTGAAAGGGCTCTCCAGAGGACAGGCCATTGTGCAGTGAGTATCGGAAAAACATTGATTAGCCTCAGGGGGGCGGGCAATCAGGGGAGACCTGCTTAAATCCTTCACGCCCACACCTCAGGCCTGATGCGAGCTGATTGTGTGTATAGTTAAGACACTGTTCAACATCAAACATGTAACTGATCATTACATCTGTTTCAGGTACTTGACCCTGGTGGAGTCACTGCCCACATACGGAGTGCATTATTATGAAGTGAAGGTAAAAACTATAGTGTATCAGACCAATTGCCATACCCTTTTATGTGTCAAAATAATATATTTGTATATTTACTATAGTAAGTACTAGGGCTGCACGATATTGGGAAAAAATTACATTGCGATATTTTATTTTTCTGCAATTATATATTGCGATATGAAATCTAATAAAAAAAATTCTTGCAAACAAAAATGGGGTGAGCACACTTACACTTTCATTTTAAATGATTTAAACATCGACACCATCGTGTCAATTGATTAATATGTGCGAGGGAGAGAGAGCAAGACTCTCGCTCTCTCTCTCTCGCGCTCTCTCTCTCTCTCTGTCTCCCGCTATCTCTCTCTCTCACGCTCTCTCTCGCGCGCGCGTTCTCTCTCTCTCGCGCTCTCTCTCTCTCTCTCGCGCTCTCTCTCTCGTGCTCTCTCTCTCTTGCGCTCTCTCTCTCTCTCTCTCGTGCTCTCGCTCTCTCGCGCTCGCTCTCTCTCTCTCTCTCTCTCTCTCTCGCGCGCTCTCTGGCCCATACAGTTAATGTATAAGGGATCAACTACGACAGCCTACATCGCACATCCTGCGATGTGACTATCGTGGATTCGTACATCGCGATATCGATGCTTAAACGACACATCGTGCAGCCCTAGTAAGTACGCATTACACATTACTATGTGTCAGTATGTCACCTTATAAAGTATAAAGTGTTGCCAGATAAATATTTATTAATAAAAAATGGTATCAGTCTTGCAGGCTGTTGGCGTGTAACTAATGGAAAGGTCTTTCTTGTCTGGCAGGATAAGCAAGGACTTCCGTGGTGGCTGGGCATCAGCTATAAAGGCATAGGACAGTATGACCACCAAGATAAAGTCAAACCTCGAAAGGTATGCTGTGTTTTCCTGTCTCTAGGCATTGGAGGAATATTTGTTATATTAAAGGAATTATGAGTCATTGAGCTCAGTCTATCATGTGTAATGAAGCTTTTTGATTCCCCCAGATGAGACAGCATGTCAGCACTTGCTGTCAAGGTTTATTTGCACTTGAGGCTATGATGATATAGAAATGAGGTGTAACATTCTTCATGTATAGTCTGCATGTCTCATAATGTAACGAACTAATAATACTTTGTTACAGTACTCAAGTACTTTTTGGGCGTTTCTATACTTACCTTGAGTTTTTATATTTCAGACAACTTTTACTTTTACTCCACTACATTTTCTAATTAAAATGTATACTTTTACTCTGACACATTTCCCCTAAGTATATTCATTACTTACTACAATAGTCAGAAGAAGACAGACTGCAAGAAAGCAGGTTTGATGAATCAGTGGTCTGGCGTTTGCAAGTTAGACTCCTAAAAACACTTTTGCTCACAAGCAAGCAAGGGCGCGCCTCGCACAACTGCGGATGATTTCATTTTCACGTCAAGTCGAGTCTGAGGTGTGCGATACAGTATATCTGTGATAATGTTAAATGTTGTTGTAATGATGTGCAATCTTATCAAGTATATCACCAAATCACAGAGTGAACGTACGTGATTTATTAGTTTATTAAAATAAAAAATGCATGGCACTCTAATTTGTAGATGGCAAAAATGCTTCTGTATGCTTTTTATATTTAAACTTAATATCACACAAAGAGTAAAGTTAAAGTTAGCAATAAGTGACTTTAGACACAATATTTCTTGTTTTTGCTAAGTTTTGCCAACGAAAATTGTTCCATAAAAAGATTGCAGCATTACTTTGCGTCTTTGAGCTATGGTGTTTACTTATTGAATGAATCAGCTTTTTGAACGAATCAGTTGAATAAATGATTCAGTGAATCATTCATTAACACAGTCAAATGCTTTGTTTCTGAATGAATCGCTTGAATGTCAATGACTCGCTCATAAAGAGTCACTTGCTAACACCTACTGGCGGTTTTAATTTCACATTTCGACACTTTCTTTCATGTTTTTAAATATTTCAAATACCAGTATTCAGCATTTTATGTCAAAAACAAAACAATATTTATCCATCTTTAACTGCTGGTTAAATGCATCCATGTCGCCTCTGAGATACATAAACTGTGTGAATACATCTAAATGCTATGTCAGATGCAGATTCCAGAAATGTTTTCTTATGTTGGAATGAAAGACAATATAAGAACCGGATGAAGTGCTTCTTATTCTTACCCAAAGATACAAAATGGAAGAAAGAGTTCAAACTGAACACAATCTTGCTACTCAAGCTGTGTATGAACATTTTTATATTTGCTTCTTTTCCAACTTGTACTTTCAATACTAAAGTCCATTTAAGATTTTACATGACTTCATCTTCTACCAAAGTAATTTTCTGGTAAGATATCTGTACTTTTACTTAAACGTACAGTATGGAATTTTTGGCCACCAGGGGTCACTCAATCAAAATAATAACATAAGACGTACTTTGATGACGTCGGGAAAGAGCGTAGGCTCATGGGAGTTGTTGTTCATTGGAACACGCGCTCTGTCGCTCCCCACATTCCTCACTCATTTTAACTGAGGCCGGCGACACACTGGATGCGTGGCGCAAGCGTCTCAGCTGCGTGGCGTGTCAGTTTTTAATTCGGCTCCCATGTTAATAGGTTAGAGCTTGCAGACTGCCTGTGCCTCAAGGCGCGCGGAAAACGCATGCTTGCTAGAAATAGAACCGACGCCTATATTTCACGCGACACGCACACGTGTTGGAAGCGTTTCCAGGCAAAATATAATAGGAAAATATGTTTATATGTAATTTTGTACACAAATACATATTAATTCATGACATTTTGATGTTTGAAAGTCTATAGGTTGACATAAATTCAGATATAAATGTAATTTAAAAAATAAATAAATAATTATTGATTTTCAAATATTGCACCTGTCTATAGTCTATTTTGCCGTCAATACTGTTGACATTGTCCTTTATCAGTAGGCTTTATATTTATGTTCAACATGAAGTATAGATATTGTTGTCATGAAGACAAGAGCCTGGTCTGTCAGCGGTCTCCCTTTACCTACAGCAGCAGCAGCCTAGTATTTTGACAATCACATCTTTTCGAACGGAGAGATGTATGAATTATCAGACCCCTATCAAATCAATATTCCATCTAGCTAGTAGTAATATATGTTAAAAAAAACACAGTTACCTTTCATTAATAATTATAATTACGTTTATACTATGATATCGAACAAGATAGTGAACTGCATTTGAAGCTACTTTATCCAGCTAGATATAGAACACATGTAGATTTACATTATACTCTAAGTGAGAGCTAGTCCGTCTGCGTTTTACACAAGACATCATCGTTTCACAAAATATACGGATAGATATAGTTAGCTGAATGGATGCATACCTGTTTATTAGAATGCAAGCATCTCTCTGTAGTTTCAGCTTGTCACGAAGCTCTCTCTATCTTGGAAATGCAACTCCAATATTTACCCGTGTCTTGTTTGTTCTCTTGTCCCAAAACCTTCCCGGGTCATTTATTTCACCCGTACACTTGCGCTTCACAGAACGTGCAGGCAAAGCATAATCATGATCCATAACTAAGTATAGCTAATAGAACTAGATGTTTCAATCCCTTTAGTAGGAAACCCTTGACAGTAGCAATCGGTGTGGAGTGGCGAAAGGAGGGTAAGGTATGTCATTGGGGTCATCAGGTGGGCACCCTGCTTCATCGACGTTTCGTTGATTGAGGCCCACAACGTCTCCAGAAGGCTCAACGGTGTACCCAGCGTCCCAGGTACACCCCCCTCCATACCATACCCTCCATATTCCTGGTGGGCTCTGCTGGCAGGGGCGCCCTTCTCCCTGAGTCGGGCCTAAGCCTGACCGCATACCATCTGTCTCTACCTTGCTGCCCAGTTGGGGTCCTTACGTTTAATCCAGAGCCAGTTACTGCTTTTTTCGGCAGCACTTGACATGGACTTGATGGCCTGTTGGAGAGAGCGACCCTTCACCCCTAATTTTCTCAGCAAACTGGTGGTAGAAGTGGCAACAAATCCCCTGCAGCCCACCTCTACTGGGAAGATGCTGGTCTTCCAGCCATTCTGGGATGCTTCAGCTGCCAGGTCGGAATATTTGTTCTTTTTTCTCTCATAGGCCTCTTCAACCCCCTCTTCCCATGGTACTGTTAATTCCACAACATATGCCAGCTTTGTTGTTGGAGACCACAGGACCATGTCTGGCCGGAGTGTTGTAGCCGCTATTTCTGGGGGAAACACAAGCTTCTTATCAAGGTCCACTTCCAATTTCCAATCCCGCGCTGACTGCAGGATGCTTGCATCCTTAGGTGTTGTTCTATGCTCTTGATGCTGGCCAGCTGGTACAAAATTTGTGAAATTGACCTGTCCTGCCGATGTTTGTGGGAGATTGTTTGTGGTGGTTCGCTTCTGATCCAGTATTGATGCCAGCTCTCTGAGTACTTGGTTATGCCGCCAAGTATAGCGCCCTTGGGTGAGACTTGTAGTGCACCCTGATAGAATGTGCCTTAGGGATGCAGGTACTTGACACAGGGAACAGGTGGGATCTTCTCCATACCACTCTTTCAGATTTTGGGGGGAGGGTAGTAGGTCGTATGTAGCTCTGATGACAAAACTCAGCCGTGCTCCCTCCATCTGCCAGATGTCACGCCAGCTGATCTTTCTTTTCTCCAGACACTCCCAGTTGGTCCATCTCCCTTGCTTGGCCATTGAGACGGCTTTGGCATGTCGCTCTCCCTCCTCCTGTCTCCTAACTTCTTCTACCACTAGCTGTCTCTTCTGCACTGATGTTGCTTTATGCCACAGAGGAGTTTTTGGGATGAGTCCGAACCCTGCCCTCCCATGCTGAACTTGTCCAACCACATCTCTGAAGTGAAGCGCAGACTTTGCACTCTGAACAGCTTCTGATGGAATCCACTTAGTTATTGATTGAGGTATAAATACGAATATAAACAATATAAATATAAAATATAATAGTCTCGACCAAGGCTAGCTACTACTTTTTCTTCTTCGTCTCGTCTTTGCTTCTGTTCACCTTTGTATTTCGCGGTTCCGCAGGAAGTTAGATAAACTAGAGGGGTCAAAGTTTATATGACGCCATAGACGGGCGACAAAACATAAAAAAAAAACGTGCCGTGTCTTCTAATTAAACTATAATTTTCTCTGGATTTGAAAGTTCATGGAAACTTTCGGGATAATGTAAGTACACAACTAAAAAATATATATAACATAGATATAGTGATATCTGCTATTTTTAAAGCAGAAAAATTACATATTGCACCTTTAAGTATGGCTTTCAGGTACTTTTTACACCACTGCATTAAACAGTGTGCAGATGAAACACACGAGAAGAAAAAACAACTGTTATACCGGTGTGCATTGTACATATCTGATGTATTAAATATTCTTTTAATCCATTTTCATTCATTTTAATTTGATTTTAATAATAATAATAATAAAACATTTCTAATAAACATAATTCATAAAAACATTGTAATTTTTTTTTTTTTTTTTTTTTTTACATATTTTACAAAAATAGGGCCCTATAAAATGTTATATTTATTTTTTTTCTCAGAAATTCGGTGTAGTGTATTTACATTTTTCTGGTAATCAAATGAAGTCATAAAACTTCAACAATTTAATTAATATTTTAATCAAGTATAAATAAACAATTCATTTATCTTTTGGCTAAACTGAACAGTGGTTTGCTGTTAAAATTAAAAGAAAAAAAAAGTTTTAATAATTATTTTGTTAGTGTTAGTATTACATTGAAGTACACTCTACTCTACAAGTGTTATATTAGTAGTTATATTAGTATATTAGTGTTATATTTCTGTCATAATTTCTTCAAGTTAAACCAAACTGTGGACGGGATGCCGTGAAGCAGTGTTGCCAAGTCCACAGTTTTCCCTACTATTATCTTTAAGTCAAGTCAAGTCACCTTTATTTGTATAGCGCTTTTAACAATATAGATTGTAACAAAGCAACTGAACAGCATTAAATAGAAAGATAGTGTGTCAATAAAGCAAAAATGTAGTTCATCTTTGAATTCAGTGATGTCATCATCCAGCTCAGTTCAGTTTAAATAGTATCTGTGCAATCAAGACAAAAACGCCTTTTAATTAAGTGTCCCCAAATAAGCAAGCCAGAGGTGACAGCGGCAAGGAACCAAAACTTTTTACTATTTCTTAAAGTGTTATTTCCATGAAGGGGACAGAACGTGATTGGGTTTGTATTGATGAACAGTTGGGTTGGTTTTGTTTCTGAGACCTGGTCACCCTGCTGTACAGACCTTTGAGTTTCTGTGTCTATCTGTCAGTAAATTTCCTCCAATGAATCAGTAAAATGCTCAAGAAGTGACTCACAGGGCAGCTCTGGGGATGAAGTTCATGTGTTCATGGTTCATGTCTTATATAGTGGGATTGCAGAGGCTGAAAACAGTAAACCCCATTCTTATGACTGGTTCCACAGTTCCGTGCACATTTTTCTCTTCGTGAAACTCATTGGGCCCTAAAATCATAGTAGAGAAATTGTGGCACTGATAATGCACAAAATTATGTAACACACACAGATGGGATTATGAACCGAACAAATGGTTTAGTTTAATCTGGCTAGGGTAGAACAGGTGGAGCAGTGACCCAGTCTGAGTGAGAGTGATCCACCCTGGACTTTAGCTAAGTTTCACAGCAGGGAGGAGAGCCTGGGATGCACGAGTCCTTGCTGCTCTGGTATCTGACTGATGTCATGAGCAGAAAGGCTGGGCCAACACTGCGTGCCTCAGCTCCTGTAGGAAACCTGATGAGACAAGTCAGGAACCGCAAATAAAGACTGCTTCGGCAGAGTAGACGTTAACATAATGAAGAAGCTCAGGATTTGATTAACATCATTTGACCTTCAGAACCACCGGTAAGAGGCTCTAAAAGCTGGATAATTAAATTTCAGATGTTTCAATAAGTCTTGAAAGAGTTTGCTCTTGTCGGTAACCTGCAGATTCCTCTGCTGAAATGTGATCGTGTAAAACCGTGAAGGAGAAAGTGTTTATACTGTATTTCATAATGTTTATCGGTAAAGTATTGGTAGTGTATATATATATATATATATATATATATACTAATGGTAGAATAACCATAGAAATTTTAGGAGTGCTGTCAAATGTCTAAATAAAAAAGTACCTTTCAAAGATTTGGGGTCAGAGATAAAAAAAAAAAAAAAATGAATTCATAATTTTTTATTGTAAAATTAAAACTTAAAATGCAGTCTCGGTGAGCAGGAGATACTTTTTTTGAAAACATCACAAATATTACCAACCCCAAACTTTTGAATGACAGTGTATGTGTACTCAATATGATTGAATCAACTTCAGTATGTATTCAGTTATTATTTATATATGTACATACAGTACTGCAGCGGTTGTCAGGTTGACGTGTAGCGAGTCATTTTGCAGTGAGGTGTAGTCAGTGAAGCACCTGGACTCACTGTCGGCTGTGAAACTCTCTCTCGCATGTTGTTTTGTCCTGCATTAGCTCTTCCAGTGGAAGCAGTTGGAGAACTTGTACTTCAGAGAGAAGAAATTTGCTGTGGAGGTGAATGACCCTCACAGGTGAGGAGAAAAGCTTGTTTTGAAGACTGATCTTGGATCTGTGTGTGTGCATAAGAGATCATATGAGAGCTGCTTTCCACCAAATATAAACTACTGGTCAAAGTTTTTGGGGTTGGTGAGATATTTTTTTTTAAGAAGTCTCTTCTAGGCCCAGTAAGCCTGCATTCATTTGATCAAAAATACAGTAATATTCTGAAATATTTTTACAATTTGAATACCTCTTTTCTCTTTGAATATTTTTAAAATGTAATTTTTTCCTCTTATGTAAAGCTGTATGTTCAGCATCATTCCTCGATCATTCTTCAGTGTCACGTGATCGTCAGAAATCATTCTAATATGCTGATTCACTGCTCAAGAAACATTTCTGTTTCTTATCAGTGTTGAAAACAGTTTTTATGTATATTTACATATTTTTGTGGAAACCATGATCATTTTTTTTTCTGTTTTTCTTTTCTGTGATAAATGGAGATTTCAGAGGAACAACATTTATTTCAAATAGAAATCTTCTGAAATGTATTTATTTTTGTATTTAATTCAATGCATCCTTGCTGAATAAAAGTATTAGTTTATTCAAACGAAAATCTTACTGATCCCAAACCTTCGAAATGGTAGTTAAATCTCTAGCTTTAACTGTTTATGGCTTGATCTCAACTCACAAATAAAAATAAAATAAAAAAAGTTTTTTGCAATTTTTTTAATATATATATATATATATATATATATATATATATATATATATATATATATATATATATATATAAACAGTATATGAATCAGTTTAATTTGCATTGTAATTCTTTAAAGGTGTAAGATATATATTAAGCCTTATATAATGCAACAAGAAAATGAAAATGTTAAAAATAAAACGAAGATTCTAAAAATATTTTGACAGTGTAAAATAATAATGCCTCTTAATGTAATAAATGCAAATGTATTATTAATATCTATTAAAAGTTATTAAAAGATTAGTACATGTAAAAAATGTCTTAGTATGCAATGTGTTAGTTGCTGGAGTTGTTAGTTGAGTGTGAATTTGAGTGTTTTGCAGTTTCTTCTGTGAACGTGTTCCAGTGATCATGCTGTGTGTGTGTGTGTGCGTGCGTGCAGGCGAACAGTGACTAAACGCACATTTGGTCAGACGGGGCTGGTGATCCACACTTGGTATGCCAGTCACTCATTGATCAAAACCATTTGGGTCATGGCCATCAGCCAACACCAGTTCTACCTGAACAGAAAACAGAGCAAAGTAAGTCACCACACACCACGGTTGAAGATTATATAAGTGCAGTAGATTCATAAGGACTGATAAGATTCAAAGCCAAAAAGTTACATCAGGCGTTACACCATTTCAGAATTATGAAACATTTCCTGTTCTTAATAATAGTCACTCTACACCCATGTCTTGTGGCAGAGCAGAGGACTGTGTGTGTTTGTGTTTCATCAATTTTCATGTTTTCAGGTTCTATCTATTTTCATCTAGAACAAAATTAACAATTCTGTAACCCACAGGAAGGAAAGATCACAAATTAGTTTTTAACCCTGTAAAGCCTGACATACATACATTTTTTTAAATGGAACAATATATTGCATTTTTTGAAAAATATATTTTCAAAAAAATCTACAAAACTAAACTAAAATAATTTATGAATAATCAAGTAGACCAAAGCTGCTTCTAGTAAACGATCATATTGAAATTTTACTAACAATATAAAAGTTATCTTACGCTTACTTTATAAAAGATTTAAAAGCGTGAAGTAAAAGACATGTAAACCATGACCTGAAGAGTGACACTTTTTGATGAGACTAAGCATTGAAGGCATGTAGTAGATTGTGTACAGCAGGTTTTGATGATGCTGATCATTTAGAGACCTATGTAGTTGACTTAATAGGGTTAGTTTAATATCCTGTATCCTATTTATATCAATTAACAGGCAAAAATCACCACAGCCAGAAGTTTAGGAGACATCGCGACTGACCTGACAGAGAACGGAGCATCAAAGATGAACAAACTGAGTGCAGGGGTGAAGAATCAGCTCATCATGGCCAGTAACGGGAGTCTGGTTTCAACAGGTACTTGAGCTCTGATCCCCAGAATAGTTCAACAGTATTTGACGGTTGAGTCAGCCTCTGTTTACCAGCGTGTCTACACACATCCACAGATATCCGTTCACTTATTTAGCGTTAATGAGCTGCTCAGATGGCTTCTTTTTCTCTTTTCTTTTTTGCTTTCTCTCAAGCCTTTCCTGCAGACTCATTGTAGACTTAAAGTTCATTGACATGGTCTTTTTTTCTTTTTTACCTGTCACCATGAACGCATGCATTATTTCACAGGTTCTGCTGACTCTGAAATGAATGACGACCAGAAAAAAGAGAAACTTGCGGAGCTGAGAAAGAAAGAGAGAGAGCTCCAGGACACGCTAAGCCAAAAACTGACAGAGCTGAAAGAAATATGCCTGCGGGAGGCTGTAAGAGCAAACAACAGTGTTTTTTTGTGTGTGTGTGTGTGTTGTGAACACTATAAAACATCCAGTCTTATAAATAACAGAATAGTACATATACTATGTATTATAACAGTTGTATTGTTTTTACGCTAATCAGTAAACCAGAAAATTGGGAAGCTTTGAAAAAACTCAACCAGTTTTTTTTTTTTTTTTTTTTAGTAGCCAGTGGAACTAAATTGTATAACCTGTACATACCGTTAAAAGGTTTGGGCTCAACTTTTTAATTTTGAAGAAATTCGTCATTTTAGCGAGCAAGGATGCATTAAACTGATAAAAGAGCAACAGTAAAGTCATTTATAATGTAACAAAATTATTCTATTTCAAATAAATGATATTTATTTATTATTATTATTATTATTTACTTTCTATTCATCAACGAATCCTGAAAAATAAAATGTATCATGTTTTCCTCAGAATTCACACACACACACACACACACACACACACACACACACAGACACACACACACACACACACACACACACACACACACACACGCACACACACATATATATAATGTATGTGTATATACAGAAATGTTTCCTGAGCATTTTCTTTGTGACTTTCATCCATTAACAGCATGTTTTATCTTTTTTCAGCAACTTACTGGCAAACTTCCGAAAGAGTTTCCCCACATCAAAGGCGAAACTCCTCCTCATGTTCGGAGGAGAGTCGGGACGGCTTTCAAATTAGATGACCTTTTCCCCTATAATGAGGTTAGTGTGAAACACTGCCACACAACAGTGTTGTGGGTCTATTGCTATGAGACTGTCCTGAACTGGTCAAATGCCAGCATGCTATTTCTAGCTCACGTGTGTCTGTATGTGGAAGCGTTTGTCCATTTACACCTGTAAGATTTTAGCTACCAAATAATTTCAGCTTGTGGCCTTGTATAGGAGATCAATCTTGGAAAAAAGGTGCTTGTTTTGTACAAAGAATTCTGCTTGTTGATTGGTGGCTTCACCCACAGCTTTTTTTAGGTTTTGGCCTTAATTAAAGACCCCATGGGATCATGACAGGTTATAATTTTATGAGTTATATTCATCTGTATTAGCTGTGAGGCAATCTACATGTGTAAAAGTTGACAAAATAAGCATCTCTTTGCATTTTACTAAAAAGAGCACAAATACTGATGACTCTGCTCACTCATACCAACAGGCGTATTTACATTTCTGGACCGATTTAAAATCGACATTGTTTTGACTTCCCAGGATCCATACCTCAGAAATTTGGAGAGTCGCTTTGCATTGCAGCAGAAAATCGTGGAGGCAGCCAAGAAGCTCGCTGCCGAGCCTGACATCTCTAAATTAGTGAGGAAAAAAAGGAGGAGGAACTGTCTGGATGCCATGCAAAAGCTGCAGGAGATCGAAGATGAAATGAATCAATACAGACTGAAGAAAGGGCAGAAACCCACACAGAGGGCTTCTGTGATAATAGCAGGTATGTTAAGACAGATGTTCACTGAAGTGGCTCGTCACAGGTCTAGGACAACCCGTCATGCATAAAAACTACAAGATTAAAAAAAAAAAATTATTCCCACATGCATGAAAAATCTTGACCTGATCCTTAGTCATATTATCCATATTTATTTAGAATAGTTTTAACATCTGTTGATAGAGCCTTGTCAAAAAGAAATGTGCTTAATTCTATTGAAAGTGCACTTGTGTTCAAGTCGTAAACGTATATTTAAAAAAAACTGTACTTACTGATAATATAATATTAATCAAATAAAAGGCCACTTAAGTGACTCAAAGAGAGATGCTTTCATAACTGTTTCTTTTAAAAAGTGCATGTCATAAATGTTATACTTAAAAGTACATTTTAAATCATTGTTTTAATAATCTTTCATAGTGTTTTAAAGAAGTACACTTATTTTAATGTGTTGACTAAAATAAAGCACACGTAAAGTACTTGATTGGAATTTTAACGTAGTGCGTTATTCAAAATTACATTTAAAGTTTAGATTTTTAAAAGGACCAACTTGCTAATTTATCATTACGAATTACTAATTAAATACATGACATAGAAGTTTAAACAGTAATTTGTGTGATTAATAATAAAAAATAATAGGGCATAATCAATCAAACAACAATAAATGTGATTGATTAATTTGATTAATAATTTAATGTTGTTAATTCAATTAAATGTTTGATTTAATTAATGTAGTGTTTTATTAACATAACATCATTCTCTTTTTTCCATAGATGAACTGGCTCAGTCCGAGTGCAGCTCCCTGTGTGAAAGTCTTCCTCTAGATGATGGTAATGACATCAATTATGAACCCACTATCAGCTCTCTACTTATGTAATTAAGATTTATTAGAATACACTACTTCACTTCCAGTGCTTCTCTCTCAGCATTGTTCTCTAACGTAGGCACTGAGTCATGCACATCAACACACTCATAATAGATCATTTATCATGCAGAACCAACAATGAATTCATATAATATTATTTGATCGGGATGCAATCAAATGTAGCCGAGCAGAAAACACAGCAGTCAAAAACCATATTTGTGTCTTCAGAAGATGATGGCCAGAGGCCGCGCTCCCGCTCCGTCCAGTGTTCCCCGTGTCTTAGTCCTCCTCTGTCATCGTCCGGCCTGGAATACGACACAGAGAGACGATCCTCATCCAGCGACACACACCACGACAGAGCTCTTAATAGGTGTGAATACTCACAGTACAACATGATCTTCTAGGCTCAATAGGGTATATGTTGAACGTTACCTGACCAAACCCAGAAAACAGGTCTCATCGCTTCCGCTTGCCGGACAACGTGTTAACAGCGGTGTTAAATAGTAGCAAAATCTATGGACTTTTAAGATTATCAGTTAAACTATCAAGCTATTTTTATTGTTGACATTTATTTCATTTTTATATCTAAATGTTAGTGAAAGGTATAAAAATAAAAAAACATTTAGATATCAGTCTGCATATGTGATGGACATTGGTTATGATCATCATTGTTATCTACTTTGAAGGCATCTTGAGTAAAACTGCTTCATATTTAACGAAGCATAAGCAAAACACTTGAACCAGAAGCGATGAGACCCAGTTATCGAAATAAAAAAGTCTGTTGCGCATAACCCATGGTTATGGAAAAAAGCAGCATTGTCCTTATGCAAAAACAATATTTATTATTTTTTGTCTTGATATCGGGTTAAAGATTACCCAGACAGGTTCTTGACAGATTTCGTAAGATTTAATGTCTGAGCTCTTGGTTTAGCCATCACCTGACATTTCTCTTTCATCTGAAGTATTCTTTTGCCGGTTTTAATTTAGATTAGATCATGAGGTCCAAGGGCCAGGACATTATTACACCCCCCGAGAGGTGTTCTCTGCCCAAAGCAGTCCGTGTAAAACTTTACCTAGAATGCCGAAGGACCCCCGCAGCTTACCCCAAACCCCCGTCATGCCCCGTAACGCCTACAGCAGCAGCCAACTCAGGTGAGCTGACTTGGTCCATTAAAAACTACTTGGAAAATCTTAGCGTAACAACACTCATAACATCACAACACCCTAGAATTGTGGTGGCGACGCAATTCAAACACAACTGAAAATTTCTTCAAAAATTTTAAAAGTCTAGTTGTCTTTGTGGTTTTTATATGTTTTAGGTATTTTATTTTATTCAGTGCACTCTCTTTCACCAAAACAAATGATATTTATTGGTCTCCTGTAGATCGGAAGGTTATATCCGTGGTTTCCGGCACCGCAGCGGCAGTTTGGAGTCCCAGTCACAACTTCTCCACTCTCACTGCGCAAACAAATTGGCTTTTCCTCTGTCTCCTTCCCGCCGTAGCAACAGCACTGAGGTGCTGGACGACTGCTCATCCTATACCAGCATGTCCAGCATGGACTATTGCCTCCCCTGCTCAGCCACTCCTCCCCGCCGCATGCTAGACTCGCAATCCCATGATTACCGGCTCCACCGCAAAGTGGAGATCTACGGAAATACAGGCAGCATGCCTAACTTGGTCCCTCAAAACTCCAGCTGTTATGGCTACCAGCAGAATCACTATGGCCCTACTGCGTGCTACATGACTGGGTATCCCGGGCTTGAATATGAGCCTTGTTCTAATGGAGCTTACGTTTACGAAAGTGAGCTTGAGGGTCACTATAACATCAACCCCACTTACCCAGCACATGGTTACCAGAGTCGTAGTCGGAACAGGCATTATGGAATAGAAGGGTCGGATAATTTGTCACAGAATCCATATGCCACCGTGAGGCCCCCTAGAGGACGACAGGGACCCTTGAATCAGGTGCTGACGAAGAACATGTACAAGGCTTTGGTGGCGGAGCATTTGAAGGGATGGTACAATCGCAGTGCTGGGCACAGGGAACCAGGTGCCTATCAGCTGGTGTACACCTACAAATATGACAGAGGTTCCCAGCACAGCCTGGGCTACCAGACGCTGCCCGCACCCTTCACCCACTCCAGCAGAACCAACTCGTTCTCCTCAGGTAGGTCCTCAAACATAACACAATGTATAAAATCAATCATATTGGCGTGACTTATCCACTGCGCCAACACCACCCCATGATTATGATGTTTTAACTGACTGACGTTATGATAACTGACTTTATATATTTGAATGTGTATTTTCATCCCAGCCTGGGATGATAGACTTGATATCATTAAGTTATCATGAATGACGTCATTATGTTAGAGCGTAAAAGAACAGATGAACCATTTTTTTTTTAAATCGGTTAATTGAAACGAACTGTCCAAAAGAACCAGTTTACAGAAAAGAACCGGACTTCCTATCACTAAAATGACATAAAAAAGTGACGTGACATACAGCCAAGTATGGTGACCCATACTCAGAATTCGTGCTCTGCATTTAACCCATCCAAAGTGCACACACACAGCAGTGAACACACACACGGAGCAGTGGGCAGCCATTTATGCATTGGTGCCCGGGGAGCAGTTGGGGGTTCGGTGCCTTGCTCAAGGGCACCTCAGTCATGGTATTGCCGGCCCGAGATTCAAACCCACAACCTTAGGGTTAGGAGTCAAACTCTCTAATAACTAAGCCACGACTTCCCCATCACTAGTTGACATTCTTGCAAAGTTACTTATAAAGTTAGTAGAATATCAAAAGTGGATTATGAAATTTAAGTTAACATTACTTACCATATCACACCTCTCTTCCTCACTAGTGTCATCTACTGCCAGTGGAGGGGGAAACTGGCAGAATCATTTAGCCATGGGTCTGACTGATGGTGAATTGCCAGACGGTCCCTTGAGTGCTGGGGCATACAGTCCTTCATACAGTCGCAGTCCTACACACAACAGGTGAGACAGAAAAGCAGTCTTTTGTCTGCAGTCTTTTCTAGAAGTATCTAGTTATTCTGGCACCTTGAGTTGCTGGTTCAAGCGTGTTTAATTAGGGTTTAAGCAAAACTATTCAGGACAGTGGCCCTCCAGGACCAGAATTGGACAACCTTTCTGTGACTTTTGACTGGCGTTCTGTAGCAGGTGACTATAAAATTTACAAATTTAAACTTTCACAAATTAAAATGAGGCTTTGAGACTGTTATTATGTCATAATGGCTTAAGGCCAGTCCTGTTCCTGGAGGGAGTTCAAACACACCCACCTGGAAGTTTCAAGCGATTCTGAGGACCTTGATGAACTGGTTAAGGGGTGTTTAATTAGGACTGAAGCTGAACTCTGCAGGATAGTATTTGACACCCTGGCTTAAGGCCCTAGGTAACAGCTAATGTTTACAACATGTTGTGTTTTGATAGGGTGACCAAATGTGCCGTTTTCCCAGGACTCGTCCTGGCCAGGATTTCTATATTGCCTAAAATATCCAGGTTTGGCTATGGTTTCCTGTTTTCATACTTAAAGGAGTCATACCCTCGTATTACCTTGGATACCTACTGCTGTATTATAGTCTTTCAGGCCCTTCTAAAAAAGAAAATTGGAAAAAAAATAAACACAGAGCTCCTCAGACCCTTATCTCTGTAGGCATTATTGTCTCGCGAGATCTGATGCGATATTTTGGCTGTCGTGGACGGTCATTATAATAATGCAAATGAGGGGCACGTTGATTGGTTGCAGGAAGGAGGGGGGTTGACACCGCAGGTAACGCTTTAGCATATCATTACAAACTGGCATCATGGCGCAAGTTGTGAATGAATGCGACCGGCTTCCCGGCCAGCGCCGTTTAGGGCTTAAATCAAACTTCATTCACGCACACATATGATACACGCTTGCATATATACTAAGTACTAGTCACACATACATGTATATGAACTATCTACGCACATAAAGTTACTCATATGAGACGTGAGCACAGCACACACACACAAATATAAGACGTGAGCACACACACACACAAACTAGACGGGGCCTCATGTAAGCATTAGGCAATAAATAATCAATAACCGAATTCATGATGATCTCAGTCATTTGTTTTTTGCAAAGTACGTTAGCAGCCATTCCCCATACCTTGAAGCTAATACTCCTGCCAGTGTTGTGCCTGAACGCGTTCATTGAACGATAGTTCATGAACTCGTTCATATTTTGGGCGAACATGAACTGAACGTACCGCATTACTGCCTGATGAACGTTACTGTGAAGTCGTTCATTCTGGTGTCTGCACGCTCTCTCTCAGTTTAACTTCGTTCAGTAGGATGCCAGATTTCTATAAAGCCTTCCAGGCGAAAACACACCGTAAACCGGCCTTAATATGTAGCGGAAAAAACACCCAATCTGGCAACGCCAGACTCTCTTGTTCAAAGTCGCTCATCAAAATGAACAAATCTTTTTTCGAGTCATTTCGTTCATTTAAGGGGCTTTAAATGTTACTATTAACTGGCAAATTCCCCGAACACATCAACCTACGCAATCTTGATCATATTCTGAATTAAGAAATCATTATAATGCAGTCAAAAGTCCGTTTTTGCTGTCCGTTTACAGGGAACATAAATAATTACTTCACCTCCAGTCTTTCGTTTATTTATCTAGTGACAGACGTAATAGCAGCATACAATAGCCGCATTAGCAGTTAGATGCTGTTTGTTACACACAGTAGAGCAATAAAAACACAGTCTTACCGTTTCAATTGCAGGGAATTTTGTTGGAATGGCGCTTTTCCCGAGCTTCGATGCCAACTTCGCCTGATATTGCCCCAAATTTGTGAAGGATTTCGGCGTACAATGTTTAGCACAAACACGTAACGATAAGCCAGTGGAAAGGTTGAAGGAACCGCGTCATTAAAAATGAATTTAATCAACTGGTCTCTGATAGCTAGGTCCGTTCTTGGTAGAGAAAACACATTTACATGTTGATTCTGGCAGTCAACCACAGAGCAACTCACGTGTGCACTACTCCAGCATCTTTCGCAACTGAATATGAGGGGGAGAGGGGAAGGGCGAGCTTCCTGCTGCGGTGTCCATATATGGTATATCCTGCCCCGTCTTGACGTCAAGACGGGGAAGAAATCAAAATCTCGTATTTGAGTGCGCGTGCACGTGGGCTATTTTACAAACCCTGAGGTAAACAAACGCTTCACTTTTAAATATCGGCTTCCCGGCCAGTGTATAATCGTTAGGCAATCATAACATACATTGATTCTCGTGGAAAAGTGAAAATTGTGGGTCATGACTCCTTTAATGAAGGTAATGATCGTTTGACCAATTACATACAGACATTGTACGTAATCAACCAATCGTGGTGCATGAGAAGTTGGGATCTACAGAGAATGGTCAAAGCGATGCAAATACGTGTTTGTGTTCTACTTGAATCAGCACTGAGCAGACCTATCGGTGTATGACATCAAAGTACTGTGAGAGCGATTCAAAAGCACAAGAAGCTGTCTGCTCTCTAGAGCTCTCACTGTACTTTATCATACAACAATTGTCCTGCGCAGTGCAAACAAAGCCAAAACGTGGATATTTTAGGCAATACAGAAATCCTGTATGGTGCTTTATTCCTTTTCTGCTTCCGGAAGACCTGGCACACTTAGTCTTCACTGATATGAATTGCAGGTGTGGGGGAGAGGAGAGGTTGCATGAGGAGTGAATGGTGTGAATGTTTGTGCGGAAAGGTGTTCAGAGCGTGTGTGTTGTGTTTTTTCAAACCTGCAGTAAAACTCATTCAGATCGTCTGCCAGTTGTTGATGCTCCACAGTGCTGGGGCATGGTGTCTTGTAGGTGGTGATCTACTTCAGACTTTTTCACACTGATGCTGAGTCTTTATTTTTTAGAAAAGTCCATCTATGCCACTCTGATCTCCTTTTCCAGTGTGTATTTAGCCTGTTTATACAAGACTTTTTCCCCCTTCCTGTAAGCATCTTCTTTGGCCTGACAGAGCTGTCTAATTTTTTCAGTGAACCATGATTTGTCATTGTTGTAAGTTAAATGCTTCCTGGTAGGAATCCACATATCGTCACAGAAATTAATATATGATGTTACAGTCTCTGTGAGCTCGTCCAGATCGGGGGCAGCAGCTTCAAAAACACTCCAATCAGTGAGGTCAAAACAAACTTGTAAATCCTGGTTTGCTTCATTAGTCCATCTTTTTAAATCAAGTCAAGTCCCCTTTATTTATATAGTGCTTTAAACAAAACCGAATGTGTCAAAGCAACGGAACAACATTAATTAGGAAAATAGTGCGTCAATAATGCAAAATGACAGGTTAAAGGCAGCTCATCATTGAATTCAGTGATGTCATCATGCAGCTCAGTTCAGTTTAAATAGTATCTGTGCAATCATTTGCAATCAAGTCAATGATTTTGTCCCCAACTAAGCAAGCCAGAGGGGACAGTGGCAAGGAACCAAACTCCATCGGTGACAGAATGGAGAAAAAAACCTTGGGAGAAACCAGGCTCAGTTGGGGGGCCAGTTCTCCTCTGACCAGACGAAACCAGTAGTTCAATTCCAGGCTGCAGCAAAGTCAGATTGTGCAGAAGAATTATCTGTTTCCTGTGGTCTTGTCCTGGTGCTCCTCTGAGACAAGGTCATTACAGGGGATCTGTATCTGGGGCTCTAGTTGTCCTGGTCTCCGCTGTCTTTCAGGTATGTTGAGGTCCTTTCTTGGTGCCTATCCACCATCTGGTCTGGATACGTACTGGATCCGGGTGACTGCAGTGACCCTCTGATCTGGATACAGACTGGATCTGGTGGCTACGGTGACCTCGGAATAAGAGAGAAACAGACTAATATTAGCGTAGATGCCATTCTTCTAATGATGTAGCAAGTACATCGGGTGTTATGGGAAGTGTTCACGGATCGGGTTTACGTAATTAATGCAGCCCAAATCCTTTAACGGATTTGGATATTAAAAGCATATTAGTATGTTATGTGTAAGCCAGGTTAAAGAGATGGGTCTTTAATCTAGATTTAAACTGCAAGAGTGTGTCTGCCTCCCGAACAATGTTAGGTAGGTTATTCCAGAGTTTAGGCGCTAAATAGGAAAAGGATCTGCAGCCCGCTTTTGACTTTGATATTCTAGGTATTATCAAGTTGCCAGACTTCTGAGAATGCAGCGGACGTAGAGGATTATAATGTAACAAGAGCTCATTCAAATACTGAGTTGCTTAAACCATTCAAGTAGCAGAGATTTTAAAGTAAGCAAGGAAGAAAGATTTTAAAATCTATACGATGTTTGATAGGGAGCCAGTGCAGTGTTGACAGGACCGGGCTAATATGGTCATACTTCCTGGTTCTAGTAAGAACTCCAGCTGCTGCATTTTGGACTAGCTGTAGTTTATTTATTAAGCGTGCAGAACAACCACCCAATAAAGCATTGAAATCATCTAACCTTGAGGCAGGGCCGTAGCTGGGGTCAGCGGGGCCCCCGTGAAGTTTGTACCAGTGGGCCCTGTTTGAAATTGTTTAATTTGTATGTTCGTTTATTTTTATTTATTTGTGCTATTTACACAATGTATAATTTTTTTTTCAAGTTTGTAGGTGTCAAGGTACAGAAACTGAATAATTAAATGTAAAATAGCACTGGATAGTCTTCAATGTAAAAATGAAATATACAATCAAACCTACATTTATTCAGACACCTTCAACATTTCTCACATTATTACAATTTATTTGCTATCGCTTGTAAAATGGTTATAAAATATAACAAGAACTTAGTTAAACTGTCAGAACAAATTTGTCTTGATAATTTCATAACTTAGATAGAAATGTATGTAATGGATTACAATCAACCAAAACTACAGACAACTGTTATTATGACAATATTTACACAACTATCAATACTTTGTTCACCAATTACCATGCAATTCTTAATTTTGTTCAGACTGTGGTGTGAAAAGCTTGCATTAGCAATTCAAAAAAAAGAAAAAAAAACACATAAGCAATACATGGTGCTTTATAAGGTGCTGAATAATTTTTGGTCCCAATTATTTATATTTATAAATATATATATATATAATATAGATTTAATAGTTTCTGTTACATAATCAAGTTTTTAATTATATCTGGTGTCTGAATAATTTTTGGTTTGACTGTTAAAACTACAAAATAATTCAGTCAAGAGCAGTGAGTGATTTTCATTTTCATTTTCTTGGATTAACATTACAGCAGCCAGAAGCTAAATTAGGCGCGGTCACTTTAAGAGACGATGAACGCATCCAATATAATACACATCCCATTTTTTTCCTCAACTGTTTACTTTCACTTAAGAAATAACTGACAGTTTTTTCGAGCATAGTTTCCAAGGCGGATATTTTGTATGTATTTGTCGGCACACGAGCAAAAAGAACCAAATTCGGTGTCAAGTGTTTTGAGACGCCTTTCTCTGTGTGAGCCTGAACACCAGAACACCGCGGTGCTGAATTGGGCTCTTTCACATCTTTTTATTTGTTCAAACTGCGATTTGTATTTGTTCTTTCAGGTGCAGGAGGGACTTCGAGGAGAACTTTGCAGAAGAGAGCTCGGTTCTGTGTTACTGTCGGTGATACGCTGCTCTCTCTTGATCTCTCTCGTGCGCACCGAACACAGCGCGCGAGTAACCAGCTCTGTTCAGCTTTTCCGCGCCTTGTGTTTGGATGCTTTAATATTTAAATTGACAAGCGGTAAGCCTTAAAAACATGTGAAAAATATAAGCTTTTGTGACGATGCGCAGCTGTGGCCCGTCAACCGCCTCAGCCAGGCGGTTGAGATCGTTGGGGGCCCCCCCCCATCCGTGGGCCCCTATAATCGTCACCACCTTTCACCCCACTAGCGACGGCCCTGCCTTGAGGTCATAAATGCATAGATTAACATTTCTGCATTTGACATTGAGAGCATAGCTCGTAATTTAGATATATTTTTGAGATGGAAAAATGCAGTTTTACAAATGCTAGAAACATGGCTTTCTAAGGAAAGATTGGTATCAAATACCAATCTCTTCATTCACTGATACGAATTGATGGCGGTCATATACGTATGATTTAGACCATACTAATGCACTTCCATTAATGCCAACAAAGTTTTCTATGTAGTCTATGCAAAAGATGTTATGTTCAATAGTGTCGAATGCAATGCTAAGATCTAATAGCACTAATAGAGAGATACAACCACGATCAGATGATAAGATCGTAGGTACTCAAATCAGAGAAGGTCATTTGTAACTCTAAGGACTCTCAGTACTATGATATGGTCTAAATCTTGACTGGAAATCCTCACAGATAAAGATTTTTCTCTAAGAAGGAATATAATTGTGAGCATACTACATTTTCTAGTATCTAGGACAGAAAAGGGAGATTCGAGATTGGTCTGTAATTAACTAGTTCTTTGGGGTCAAGTTGTGGTTTTTTGATAAGAGGCTTAATAACAGCCAGGGTTTTTGGGACATATCCTAATGACAATGGCGAATTAATAATAGTCAGAAGAGGATCTATGACTTCTGGAAGCACCTATTTTAGGAGCTTAGATGGAATAAGGTCTAACATACATGTTGTTGGTTTAGATGATTTAACAAGTTTATACAATTCTTCCTCTCCTATAGTAGAGAATGAGTGGAACTGTTCCTCAGGGGATCTATAGTGCACTGTCTGATGCGATACTGTAGCTGACGGCTGAATGGTTACAATTTTATCTCTAATAGTATCGACCTTTTATAGAGGTAAAGTAGTTAATAATATAAAGTCATTACTGCTGTGATGTTGGGAAATGTCAACACTTGATGATGCTTTATTTTTCGTTAATTAGGCACTGTGTTGAATAAATACTTGGGGTTATGTTTGTTTTCTTCTAAAAGAGACTTAAAGTAATCAGATCTAGCAGTTTTTAAAGCTTTTCTGTAGGATAGGTTACTTTCCAGCCAAGCAATACGAAATACCTCTAGTTTTGATTTCCTCCAGCTGCGCTCCATTTTCCGGGCTGCTCTCTTCAGTGTGTGAATGTGCTCATTATACCACGGTTTCCGGATTGTTTTCCTTAATCTTCCTTAAGAGTAAAGGAGCAACTGTATTTAAAATGCTAGAAAAGAGAGAGTCCATAGTTTCTTTTACATCATCAAGTTGTTCTGAGATTTTGGATATGCTAAGGAATTCGGATACATCAGGAAGATTACTTACAAAGCAGTCTTTTGTGGTAGAAGTGATGGTTTTAAAGTAAAGTAAAAAAAAAAAACCAGTAGAATTTACAGTTTTAGCTATATGAACTTTGCACAAAACTAAATAATGATCTGAGATATCATCGCTTGGCTGCATAATTTCAACACCATCAACATCAATTCCATGTGACAGTATTAAATCTAGAGTATAATTTCGACAATGAGTAGGCCCTGAGACATGTTGTCTAACCCCAATATAGTTCAGTATGTCTGTAAATGCTGATCACAATGCAATTTTTTTCATTATCAACATGGATATTAAAATCACCAACAATTAACACTATGTGCAGCCAGCACTAACATCAATGGGGATTTATCATTAACATATGCATTCTTTATTGTGGTGTAACAGTGATCCAGTATATTACTGTCTCTTTTGGGACATCTGATGTGCTGTCTGTTTTTGGCAGGAGAGATTTGCTTTATTAAAGTCCCCAAGACTTTGGGTGTTGTTGTTCTGTGTCTGTGATCTGATCAGCGAGTTTCTGTAAAGCTGAGCTCACGTGTGCTTGTGGAGAATGTAAACACTCACGAGAATGAGCCACGGCAAATAGAACGGCTTGCAATTAATGAAGAACACTTCTAGGTCGGGACAGCTCATCTTCTTTAACACTGTTACATCTGTACACCACCTTTTGTTGATGTAAAAGCATGTCCCACCTTCGCATGATTTTCCTGTTGATTCTGCTTTGCCATCCACTCTGAACAGCTGGAAACTTGTCAGATTTAACGTGCTGTCCGGTACAGCATCCTTCAGCCAGGTTTCCATGAAACACAGGGCAACAGAGTGTGAGAAATCCTTATTTGTCTGGGATTGCCAGAGGGATGCTAAGCAAGCACACCGGCTCTCTTCCCCCTTCTGCACATCCTGAAGTGCTTGGTCAGCTTGCCCAATTTGGGCAGGGTCTCCCTGCTCCACTAATAGCAGGGTTTACTCTGTGTATACATATCCTTACGAATAAAATTTTAGTTGTATTATTTGTGTCCCCTTCAAAAATCACTCTTAAGAAAGTTTGTTTATTGCCCACCTCAACTTCATCAGCTGTTGATGTGTATTAATGTTTGCATTTTCTCCTGTACCTTATGGCAGGTTCCCGTCAGAAAGTGCCACCTCTCACACATCAGAGCCGGTAGAGGTGTTTGGAGCCATGGCCAGCTGTTCTGACACAGACCATTAAAGAGTAATGAGGACCGGTCAGCCATCAAACTGTCATCTTTCACTAATATGATTCAATTTTTTACATGTTAGAGACTGACACTGACAGTAATGATTTAAAGCACTTGTTATGCCCACATGAATGAAATGTCTTTTTGGAAAAGCTCATTATGCGTGTCAGTTGAAGTATCAACGTCACAGAGCACACGTTGATACTTCAGCAACACGACTGCTGTATTTACGACTTCTGGAGGACCAAAAGATATACCGGCACAACAGAAAGTAGAAAGGATACAGAAGCACCTTACGGACAGATGTGGACAACATGGACCTAATTCTATCTCGTGCCTAGAGTGACAGGAGAACCGCTGTGGCCATGCTAGTGGACGTCTAGCCTAACAAATGACTTGTAAATTGCCCTGGACTGTGAGAGCATCGGTGTTCACGCTCAGTTCTGTGGTGTGAATAATAAACCTACCAAACGAGATGTGCACACTTATAGTGAATGTCATTTCATACAGGAGTTTCTGAGAGAGTGAAGAAACTAGCCATGTCACATGACCTTTTTTACGTTGTCTCATGCAGAAGAGTGATAGGATTGAACTTCAATAATATTAAAATCTCAAAACATGGCAAGAACAAAATAATGTAAATATTATTATGACTGAGTGGCTGTTTTTTAAATGCCATTTTATTTTGTAATTTATTGAGCTGTCTGTGCTTGTAGATTCTGATTCTGATTGGGTACCATTACATGACAAGTGAGTGGCTTGCTTGCTTATTACTGTAGATATTTTGTTCTGCACAAATTCTGATAGAACAGCACTTGAATGGAGTGAAGCTTGGCAAGACCCTGGAAAATACAGACGTTAGTTGTTCTGCTCTAAGAAAGAAAAAAAAAAACATCAACCCAACAGTTTGAGCCTAAAAACATACGTTAAGGATGTTGTCAGTGTTCTTAAAGGAATGTTCGGGTTCAGCACAGGTTGCGCTGTAGGACGGCATCTGAAGTATGCTGTTGATTAGTAGATCATTTACTCAATCCTCTGTTTGTGTCAGAGCTCTGCGTGTCCAAACACACACATGTACACAACTGAACTTACAATGGAACGCAAGACATATAAAGCTTGTATGTTTGTTAAAGCACTTATTTTATCTTCTTCCTTAAAAAAAAAAAGAGTCTTATTTGAGCTGTAAAGTTGTAATGAAATAAAATAGGAATAATAGATGAAAACTTTAAACAAGTGTTTAAACTAGCTCAAGTATAAGCACTAACATTGGACATAAATAAAACTGAACTAAAACAGAAATAAATATAAATTAAACCTAAATTAATGATAATAATTATAATACTTATAAAATTGAAATGCACATACAATTACTTAACTAAAACATTAAAATAAAAGCTATACTTCAAAATGTAATAATATAACTTTTCACGGATCATTTTTCAAGTAATTTTGGTTACGTTACAGTAAGGTTCCATTAATTAACTACATTATTAAACATGAACTATCAAAATACCTCTAATGCATTAACTAATCTTAGTGCAAATTTCAGTGTTTCCTATGTAATTAAAACCAAAGGTTGCATCTGATAATATTATACAGTGGATGTGAGCTAGCATGAACAATACATAACTGAACATGTTTAAACAGATAGTTTCGGTTAAGGAGCATTGTTAGGCATAGCACGAAGTGCCTGACAACACCCCTATAAATATTTTTGTGTATTTTTATGTTTATCCCAGTGCAGCATCTTGTTCCGTATACATCCATTGTAAGTGCTTTACTGAATTCTTTTTTTTATAGCTGTCACAGAACAAACTCGACCTGTTTCGAGTCTGAACCATTCCTTTAAGCCTCACGAACCGAATGCCCATGTGCCATGTAGGAACATCCTGCTTTGAATGTCAATCTGATGTATTTCCTGTAATGTCTGTATTTGTGGCTTAGAAGCATGTGATGTAAAAGCACACCTTTTAGAAAGTTGTTTAGTGTTTTTTATTTTTTTAAGTGTACGGTTTGAATGTGAACATTGACCCAGCACACCTTTCAATTGAAACCATGAACTGTTCATTCCTTGAATCAGTAATCACTCATTCATTTTAGAGCGGGATGTGAATTAAACATGGTCTTACATCACAGTGTCTCATATTAGATCATCTCAGTCTGTGCTGTTTTAGTCACAGAGGCAACACTTAACATCGAGTCAATCGATTCATAAAGAAAAGAGCTGGCAGGCAGTGTTTGGACACGTCTGTGCAGTATTTGTGTTGCACATATAACGCTCCCTTCAGGACAGGGAGGAAAACTGAATAAGCATGCATTTCCTATCTGCCTTTGCTTATATTGGCCATTATCTAAGATACTTTCCCAAGGACGCTTAATTCAACAACTTTTTTCTTATTCATTCTGCTTTGACAGCCAACAAGACTTCACTTGCTAATAGTTAATAGTGCCATGCCAACTTTGTTTGTATGTAGCAGGTTCCTTTGCTGCATGGCTGGTAATATAATGATCTCAACAGTCCTTGTGCTGCAGCAGTCTTGTCCTAACAAGAGTCTTTCCCATGTTAGCTCTTGAACACTCAGCCTGTGTTGTGGTACAGAGCCCAGCTTGTGCAGTGAATGCGTGACTTCCCATGCAGCGCAGCTATTTCATTGAGTAATAAAACTAATCAACAACCTCACCACAAAAATCTAAGACATGCAGCCTGAGACACACTGGGATACCAAGAAAGAGAAATGTGTTTTTAATGAAGTCTCCTATGAATGTTAAAGCTGTATTTTCAGCATCATTACTATTAGCATCATTATTCTAATAAACTGAATTGATGCACAATTAGGTTTTTGCTGCGTAATATTTTGTGGAAACATTGTTTCAGGATTCTCTGATGAAAAGAAAGCATTTGTAACATTAGAAAGTTTTTTAATGTCAGACTTGTTCAATTCGATGCATAATAATGAATAAAAGTATTCATTTCTATTCATCACACATACCCCACACCTTTGCATATTATCATGATTTCTGAAGATGATGTGACACTGAAAGACTGGAGTAATGATGCTGAAAATACAGCTGCGCATCACAGTAATAAATTTCATTTTACCAATATATATTAAAATAGAAAACAGTTATTTTAAATTGTAATAATATTTCACAATATTAGTGTTTTTCAGTCTTGGTGAGCATAATAGATTTCATTAAAAACATACATTTTTTTATTTAAATATATTTATTTATTATTTTTTTATATGCATGTGGGCCTGGAAAACCTTAATTATTAGAAATGTATTGTGACTTGTACATAATATGACAGAACGACCAAACTGATGTCAAAACAGGAAGCTGTTTTGTGCAAATGCATTCTTTCGACACATATGGATGGTTGAGGGACACATTCACTCATTGCAAAAGTCCCAGAACATTACAGGGTCACTAGATCACGAACATCTGCATGGGTCAATCTGACAAAGACATATTTCACAGCAAAAAAAATAATTATACTACACACAAAATGCTTAATTGGAGTGAAAATAGTCACAATACAATACGAAAACTCTTAAGCATCCTAAAAATAAGCTCAATCTTTTTGTATAATTAAATACAATTTAGTAAAGCAGTAAATTAAATCCGATTTTCTTACAATTTTTATTTGGAGTAAATAAGACCCAGACATGTTCTCGACAGGTTTCGTGAGATTCTCTTACTGTATTGAGACACATATGTACATTTCTCAGACTTCAGAATTTAATTCTCAATATTCATATGGTTTACTTGTTTTTCATTAGCAATCTTTTTTTATTATTATTTAAACAAATTTATCAACAATGGGTTTTCAGTTTTTTTTGATGACATTTAAACTAAATTAGAATTTGAAAGTCGTTAACATGATTTCATATGTGTGCATAAACAACAACAAACAAAAAAACAACAACAATGGCACTTGGTGCTCATAAGGACATACATTCACTAATTCACTCGGTCCACCTTAAATTCACATGAAAAAAACAACAACTGTATACCAGCTTATTTAATTATATACAGCTTATATAGTCTAATATGATACACACTGCAATTCAGGTTAATAAAATTTTGTATAGGTAAACAATAATCATCTGCTGTGCCTTTTCGTCAAGATAAATCACAAAAGTCTAATCTACTGTGCAAGTCAACCCAGACAGCTGCTGTCTGTCATTCTGCATAGACTGTCATGTCATACAAGACATGCAAATGCATAGCACACTTACTAGCAAAGCTTCTCCTTAGGGCCCATGATGGCTGTTATTCAAATCATACTTAAAGGGACACAAAGATGTATTTAAAGTTGAAACGTACAAGAAATAGTTTCTTGGAAGATCCAAGTTTTCCATCCTGACATCATTTTCACAGCTTCCCAGAAATGAAAAATGTTTCACATAAACTCAAGCCATCTACAAATGTTTACAACTGCTTTCTGGGAAGCCGACAATGGGATAAAGTATAAGAATGAAACACAGTTGGATCGTATTTACAGTGTCTGTGCGATCTATAGTAGCTTTTTTTTATATCTATATTTCTCAGGGTCCTGAGGCCTTTTCTTTAAATCAACCTGAATCCCAAAAAGTAAGTACACACATTTGTGTGTGTGTGTGTGTATAAATCTGCACATTTCCACATTGTTCTATTCTTGGTGAAACATCCTGAAGATGGTGTCTTAGTTGCGCTGTGCACTTGCTCTGCACCATATGATTAAAAACTGCTCACGAGGCATTTCGTTTAGCACTGAAGGAAGTCCAAAGACATACAGCATTATTCCACTGGCAGGTTCTGTATGAAAAAGCCTTTTTCCATTCTTCCAAGAAGCATCTGAGATCCCACGCCACTGCTGACCACGAGCAAGAGCACAAAAGACATTATACTCAAACAACATGGCATTACCATGGTACACCCCCAGATAACATGGTATTACTGTGTCTGTGAAAGCATTGCATTGAACTGACAGTATATATGATGTAGGACTTGACTTACACAGGACTGAATCTCCTCTTTTTTACATCTGGTGCTTGTGGGACGGCCCCCTTTTCTCTCCTTTCTGCAGCGCGGTCTCTGTATTTAAGCTAAAATGAAGAGCGCCACCCAGAGGTCAATACTTTAAACGTGACAAAACAAGGAATCATAGAGAAAAATAAGAGGAAACAGTTCTTTGTAAAAAGGTAGTTAGACACTCTTGAATGTATCAGAGGAACTTTGAGAAGAAGGTGAAGGCAGTATTGACCTCTGTTTCTGATCTCTCTTGTGTCTGGCTCGGTCTGCCTCTCCTCTGCTCCAGATTTTGCTGCACATGGATGAACAAAGATCAAAAACATCAAACTAATGCATTATTCTGTTCATTAATTTGTTCAGGTGCCTTGAGCTCGATGAATCACTGGACTGTATGCAAAACTAATAATAGTCTCGTTAATGCCAGAGATTAATTTAAATTTTTTTAATTTTAAATTAATTTTTATATTTGCATATGTTTTAGCAATATTGTTACAGTATGTGCTTTTGTAATTTTTATAACTTTTTTTTTTTTTTTTTTAGAAAATATTGATATTTATATTGCAGTAAGTTAGTTTTTAGTTTTGTAATCAAGTGTAAAAAGTATTTTTTACACTTAATTTCTTCATCTAATGATGTCGTCTAATTTTTTTTATTATATTTCATCTTTAACTTATTTACAAGGTTTTTAATAGATTTTGTTTCAGTTAATAGTAATAACACTGATTACTAGTAATATATTTTTTTATTCAAAAATTAAGACTCGGACATTATTCACAGCAGCGCCATCTTTGATTTTTAATGGGAATGAAAGCAACGCTGTGAGAAAAAGACATACATCTCTTTAGTGGGTTATTTAATATGTTTTAGGATTGTTCTGCTGATGAAACACTGCAAAAATACATTTTCCAGAAAATGAATAGACAAAGAACTCTAGACAACATGAGCTGTGGAAAATTATAAGTGATCTAGGGACTGTATACAACTTTTCACCATTGAAAACTGTCCCTCACAGCCAGTCATGGCACTGCTCTGAATGAGCTCTATAAGAGCGATCAGGTCTGGCAGATCTCAAGGCTTCATGTGCCGTGCAGGACTCACCCGGTGTAGCTCAGAGAGCTGCTGATGTCTGATCAGAGCCTCTTTACTGGGGAACTGTCTCCTGCACAGCAGACAGGCCAGTTTGGACCAGTCTGTCAGTCTCTCCTCTCTCTCTCCGGCCTCCTCCTCGCTGTCTGTCTCTCCACTGTATCCTGCCACCAGACCCTGAGGAGGACTCTGCCGAGAGACCAGACCCGTATACAGGAAAATAGATTTTGAAAACACTGCAGTGCCAATAATAGACCTGGTTTAACAGGGTACAACACGAAAGATGCAAGTGGTGAGTGCCATGGTAAATGCACAAAATAAAACAAGACAGAAAAACATGAAACAAGTCAAAACATTAAATACAAGTAAAAAGGGACAAAAGTAAAAAGAAAAAGAAAAAACATAATGTAACATAAGATTAAGCAATATCTGAAAATCCAAAATAAATGAAATTCAAACACCATAAAATAAAGTAACAATAAAAACAAAACAAAAAGCAAAATCACGCTTTTCTTTCTTCTGGATGTTTTCTCTTTCCATCAGAATCTGAAGTCGCACTGTTCAAATCCCTTGCTTTGAATATGTTTAAAGCCAATCAAAAAATAAAAACCATAATGTACTGTAGCATATCAAACAACAAAAATATGAAACAAAATAAAACAAAAACCAAACACTATGACAGAAAAACAAAGCCAATAAAACAAAAACTAAATAAAACAAACACGATGACATACTAAAAACAAAGCCTACAAAACAAAAACAAAAAACAAACAAATACTATTACAATAATAAAAAGAAAGCAAATAAAACAAAAACAAAAGTGAGGAAAGGAAAATACAAGTAAAAGTAAACACACTTGTCTTTCTTCTGGATGTTTGATCTGCTCCATCAGAATCAGAGGTCTCTCCAGCAAGGCACCCTGTAGAAAAAACACATACGACCAATGAAAAACATGGCATTTTAAGAGTAAAGCTTTCGTCGGACGAATAAAAAACCCAACCTTCATCTCCAGGACAGCGTAGCCTGCATCAGCGCTGGCAGATTCCCGTCTGTCATCGGGTCTCCCCTGCACCATCAGTCGAGAGTTTGTGCTCAGCGAGGAAGAGGAGGACCCTCGCCCATTATCCTTCTGCCGGTTCAGACTTTTGGCCCACCGCTCCATGTCTTTAGCAATCTGAGGAAACGTACAGGCACAGCAGGAAGAGATACTAAATTTAACTGACACCCCTTCAAAACCTCACCCTCCGGGACACATTATTACACCTGAACGTGCAAAATAATTCCCAAGCAGCGAGCCTCTCTGATTTCTGGGAGTACCTGCTGTGCGGTCTTATTCTTGGGCCTGTCTTTCTTGTCCTTGCTGCTGTTGGGAGCAGCTGTAGGGTCAGAGGTCACTCCTGTGATGTCGTCAGACGACTCGGACGAGGCAGGAACATACGTGTGTCTTTCCCCATCCCAGTACATGTACTGCTGTGTATGAGGGTTAAAGTAGTACTAGAAGAACATCACAAAAACAAACAGTGACATTATCAGTATCAGCTTGTAGAAGAAGCTGTAATTAGCTGCTCATTAAGTCAATGTCCGGCAGGCTTTAGCTCCAACCCCAATTAAACACACCATAACCAGCTATTCAAGGTCTTTTTTTTTTAATGAACAGAATAAAACCTAATCTTAAATTGTGGCTTCACGTGCCACACAGTGGCCTTCCAGTGCCAGATCTGAGTTAACTCTTCAGTACCTGTGAATTTGGGTCGTAGTAGAGGCCTGTAAGAGAGTCATAGTAATAGCCAGAGCTCTCATCGTACTGGTACGTGGAGACGTCAGGATCCGCTGCAGGAAAGAGGGAATACAACTGCACCTCACTCAAATGAAACTGAACATGCACAGGAAATCATTAATTCAGCTAAAATAACTATACAATCAGTGAAAAGAAAAAGTGTGTGAACCCACTGGAATTGGTTTTCTGCATTAATTGGTCATGAGATGTCAAGTGATTTTCATGCTTTGAGCATGCTGTGCTTACGGTACTGCTGGCGCTCCAGAGCGGTTCCAGGTGTAGCAGGAGGGTTCAGGGCAGCAGGCTGAGGTCTCCCAATGATCTCCACCGGGACCTTTGAACAGACACACACATACACAGTGTAAAGAGAGACAATTAGTGCTTCAGAAAAGCAAAAGACATATTCACTGAGCTTTAATAGCAACACAGTAAATCACCTTGAATGAGCAGTAAAAACAGAACTCTACCTGACTGGCCTGTCTGGAGGCTGTCGAGGCGACAAGTTGAGTCTGGGATGCTGCGAGCGCCAATATAGAGGTAGCACCTGCTTCTCCTGTGATCAAATACACACTCACACTTACACAAATTCAAGACTCGTGGCTGACAGCAGATGGAAGTGAGCTGTGATTATACCTGTGGAGACTCTTCCTCCGTCAGGAGCGCCTAATGTTGTGTGGCTGGTCAGTACTGCAGACACTGGCCCTTTAAAGGCGTGTGCCTCTGCACTGATGACCTGCACGGGCTCCTGCCCAAACACAGCTGCTGCTGGCCCCTGCGGGTGCACACTGATATCACCGCTCTGGGCCGTCTGGAACAAGAACCACATATTTGAAAGCATGTGTTGAAGCAGGAATTCACATCTCAGCATTGAGTCAATACAGGTCCTTCTCAAAAAATTAGCATATTGTGATAAAGTTCATTATTTTCCATAATGTAATGATAAACATAAAACTTTCGTATATTTTAGATTCATTGCACACCAACTGAAATATTTAAGGTCTTTTATTGTTTTAATACTGATGATTTTGGCATACAGCTCATGAAAACCCAAAATGCCTGTCTCAAAAAATTAGCATATCATGAAAAGGTTCTCTAAACGAGCTATTAACCTAATCATCTGAATCAACTAATTAACTCTAAACACCTGCAAAAGATTCCTGAGGCTTTTAAAAACTCCCAGCCTGGTTCATTATTCAAAACCGCAATCATGGGTAAGACTGCCGACCTGACTGCTGTCCAGAAGGCCATCATTGACACCCTCAAGCAAGAGGGTAAGACACAGAAAGAAATTTCTGAATGAACAGGCTGTTCCCAGAGTGCTGTATCAAGGCACCTCAGTGGGAAGTCTGTGGGAAGGAAAAAGTGTGGCAAAAAACGCTGCACAACGAGAAGAGGTGACCGGACCCTGAGGAAGATTGTGGAGAAGGACCAATTCCAGACCTTGGGGGACCTGCGGAAGCAGTGGACTGAGTCTGGAGTAGAAACATCCAGAGCCACCGTGCACAGGCGTGTGCAGGAAATGGGCTACAGGTGCCGCATTCCCCAGGTCAAGCCACTTTTGAACCAGAAACAGCGGCAGAAGCGCCTGACCTGGGCTACAGAGAAGCAGCACTGGACTGTTGGACAAATTTTGCATGTCATTCGGAAATCAAGGTGCCAGAGTCTGGAGGAAGACTGGGGAGAAGGAAATGCCAAAATACCTGAAGTCCAGTGTCAAGTACCCACAGTCAGTGATGGTCTGGGGTGCCATGTCAGCTGCTGGTGTTGGTTCACTGTGTTTTATCAAGGGCAGGTTCAATGCAGCTAGCTATCAGGAGATTTTGGAGCACTTCATGCTTCCATCTGCTGAAAAGCTTTATGGAGATGAAGATTTTGTTTTTCAGCACGACCTGGCACCTGCTCACAGTGCCAAAACCACTTGTAAATGGTTTACTGACCATGGTATTACTGTGCTCAATTGGCCTGCCAACTCTCCTGATCTGAACCCCATAGAGAATCTGTGGGATATTGTGAAGAGAAAGTTGAGAGACGCAAGACCCAACACTCTGGATGAGCTTAAGGCCGCTATCGAAGCATCCTGGGCCTCCATAACACCTCAGCAGTGCCACAGGCTGATTGCCTCCATGCCACGCCGCATTGAAGCAGTCATTTCTGCAAAAGGATTCCCGACCAAGTATTGAGTGCATAACTGAACATAATTATTTGAAGGTTGACTTTTTTTGTATTAAAAACACTTTTCTTTTATTGGTCGGATGAAATATGCTAATTTTTTGAGACAGGCATTTTGGGTTTTCATGAGCTGTATGCCAAAATCATCAGTATTAAAACAATAAAAGACCTGAAATATTTCAGTTGGTGTGCAATGAATCTAAAATATATGAAAGTTTAATTTTTATCATTACATTATGGAAAATAATGAACTTTATTACAATATGCTAATTTTTTTAGAAGGACCTGTGTGTTATGCAAAAGTCTGAAGTTGAGGTTCATTTTCTATAAAAATTTTAAATCAACCTAAAAACAGACTTAATTTAATCAATCTTTTATAAATCAATATATGTAACGTTTCCTTAGGAAAACCCTTCAAAGTAGTGACTCACCGAAACTTCTGCAACCAAAAATATTTGTCCAAAACTGATTTCATGGTTTTGTCTGATCTGTTTTGGAGATCCAAAGCCATCGACTAGAATGGTGGCGTTTAATTAGTGCTTCTCTGATGGTGCATTATGAGGCTGTCAGAGTCTATTTCATGCACACAACTTGGATAAACTAGAACAGCTAAACATGGTCTGAGCTGACAAGACTGATTTCACGAAGTTTCATTTTGATGAACTGAGATCTTATAGTCCATGCTGATTTCAGCTGATGAAATAAGCAATAATAAGCTTTGTGCTTTGTCAATTCTGCCAATTTTCAAATGTAATTCAAACAGTAAACAATAAGTTTTAATTACAGCCACCTTTAAATGTTTATATTTCAACAATGAATTTAAATTAAAATTAAATAAAAAATTGAATTTATGCATTTAGCAGTCACTTTTATCCAAAGCGACTTACAGTGCATTCAAGGCTATCAATTTTTACCTATCATGTGTTTCCGGGGAATTGAACCCACAACCTTGTGCACAACCAACGCTTGATTCCAATTCACTCTGCTTTGCTACACAGCTTCATTTACACCTTGTGTGCATGTTCATTCAACATTTTACAGTTAATTATTTCCTACATATGAGTGTTTATGTAGTTAATCAAGCCTAGTTTGCCTGTATTGTGTGTACCTGAGTGACGGCCCACTGAGCTGCAGCTATAGCTGTACTCGCTACTGTCGCCACACTCACCCGATTCCCCTCTGTCAGAAAAACATCACTGAGAGACAGAGAGACTCATTAAACTCAATGTAAAGCATTATTATTACAGTAATAGCGTGTTCTGTAAACATTCTCTAACACGAGTGGCTTAACTGCATTCTCCTTTCCCTATTACATAACTATGAGATCAGCGTAACGCTGCAGGATCAGCATCAGAACAGCATGAACTCGTACCGTTTGGAGCCCTTGGCAAACTCCACAGAGATGAGCTTCCCATCGATAGAGAGAGGAGGCTGCAGGGAGTGCAGGATCTGGAGCAGCTGTGAAGCCTCCTAAAACACACACAATGTAATACCTGTTCTGTGTACATGTTTTGTAGCCGCGATACAGCCCTAACAGAAGAAGCAGATGCCATTTACAAGTACTGTCGTTGTCTTACCACAATAGTAGTGAGCTGCAGGAAAGCAAACCCTCGGTTGAGCTGCGTCTGTTTGTCTTTGATGAGCCGTACATTTGAAGGTGAGAGAGTAGCAAATGGGGCCAGAGCTGACAAAATGGCCTCCAGCGTCGTATGGGGTCCCAGGTTCCTCAGTATCAGAGCTGAAGAGACAATAGAGGTGAGTGAAGTGTCTTACTCCAGAATGAAAGTCCATCACAGATGTAGCTGACTTTTTACCCCCAGTAGAACAGCAAAAGAAGACTTTTACTGGAAACTGTGGTCCTTGGTAATTCATTAAATGAAAGTCAATGGCTACCATCACTTTGAGAGTGAAAAAAGCATGTCAGTTAACACTAAATTAATGCCTGGCTTACTTAATTAAGGTTTTGCATTGCAGGTAAAAATGCTGTAAATATTATTCAATTTCTTGCACAGACCGACCATTTCATAAGACCTCAATATATCGCCAGGAGACACAGGCACTAATTTTGCATTGCCTGAAACATGTTTCTGACTACTAAAGTGATGGTAGCCATTGACTATTGTGAAAAAAATGTAAATAAAATCTTCTTTAATGTTCTATTGAAGAAGAAGAAGAAAAAAAGACAAAGTAAAGGAAATTAAGAGCAAAGTTAGGGTGACCATATGAGCCATTTTCCCAGGACGCGTCCTTGCCAGGATTTTTTTTATTGCCTCAAATATCCAGATTTTAGCTGTTTGTGCTGTGCAGATCGATCATTGTATGGCATTCATAAGAGCTATAGAGAGCAAGAGCAGACGGCTCCTTATGCATTTAAATCACTCTCTTGGTACTTTGGTGTCGTACGATGATCGGTGCACAGCGACGCTTCAAGTTGAATGAACGAACAAACACCTAACATGTACGTGTATTTGCATTACTTTGATCGTTCTCTGTAGATCTCACCTTCTCACACGCCACGATTGGTTGATTATGTACCATACCTGCATGTAATTGGTCAAACTACTTTGGATGTTTTAGGCAATAAAGAAATCCTGGCAAGAACGCGTCCTGGGAAAATGGCTCATATGGTCACCTTAAGCAAAATTTCATTTTTGGGTGAACTATGTCTTTAAATGTGTGACGTACTGTCATTGGCCATCTCCGCAGCCTGAGACGAGGAACTTAAGCTGATTAATGGAGCTGCTGTCTGGTATATGGCAGGAAGGGGCAGTAAACCCTGAGCCGAGTCCTTTAACTGCCCCAGAGGTAAACTCACTGGCACCAAAGGCAGTTTCAACTCAGCCTCTGACAAGAAAGAGCCATATGCACAAGGATTTACATTCATATTCATGTTTTTACCATGCGGTTACAAATAACTGAAACAAACCCCTTTGAATTCACACCTGATTTAGGAACTGCACATTTGAAACACTTTTCTCTTCGTTTGAAATTCTGCACTCCACACTGTGAATCAAAACAGATGTTTGGGAAAACACAAGGGAGAACATCTTGTTTACTGAAAAGCAAAGTTCACACAAAATAAAAATTCTGTCACCGTTTGGTCACCTTTATGTCATTCCTACGTCTTTTTTCTTTAACTTGAATCAATAAAGATTTATGAAGATATTTTCTTGTCCCCTCCATTGAAACTCAATTCCATCAAACTTTGATGCTTCAAAAAGTTTACAAAGCCATTGTAAAAGTAATCGATTTGAATGGAGCAGTTAAATCCAAGTCTTTTGAAGAGACACAATCACTTTGGTTTTCACAATAAACGCTGATGAATACATCAAAAACTGCACCATTACCTGAATGTTATTTTCACTTGGTCTATTATTATGACATAATCAGTATAACTGTAATATTTAATTTTGTAAATACAATAAACAGCTGAGCTCTGTATGTATTGATTAATGTTAATATGTGAATAAAAGCCCAAATCAAATTTGTTCAATCATTAAATGCAATCTAAAAGTCTCTCTCCAAAAGATTTGGGATTAAACTGTTCAATTCATATTGATTGCTTTTATAATATCTTTATGAACTTTTGGCAAGTTAAGGGACAAAAGTCTCAGGTTTCAATAAAAATATCTAAATTAGTATTTCGAAGACGAACAAAAGTCTTATGGGTTTATAACAACATGGCGTAAATGATGACAGACTTTTCATTTTCAAATGAACGAACCTTTTAAAGACATACTAATTCAACAACTAAATAAACTGAAATAAAGACTGCATGAAAGTGACCTTATTGCAGAGCCAGTCTTCATTGGCACGGGGCTTTGGGTCACTGTAGTGCATAGATACTCGCTGTCCCAATATAGAGAGCACTCTCTGAAAGTGAGACACAGAGGAAAAGAGGGGACAAAAGAATAAAACCGGGTAAATGTCATTTTCAGGGTGGAATTGGCACACTTGAGACCTCATCTCACACAAGAGGGGAGAAGACTGGATAAAAGAGAGAGAGGAAGACAGATATCACCATCAGCTTGAGAGGACTCAGAAAGACGCGCCGGCCTGCGTGTGAGAGAGTGTGTGCGGACACCCTCTCCGGCCAGAAGCCTTCACCTCCCCCATTCAGGGGAACACAAACAGGTCACGCTCACTCCTGCCCACCCTCAAACACACATTAAGCCACAAATACAAAAAAAACATCCAGACAGACGTTTCACAAAAGCAAATTCATACAGCGATGACAGGAGATGTAGAATAAAGACCTGAGTGTATTGCTGAACCTGAGCCAAAAATAAATCCTTCAGGATCTGGATGGTTAAAAATAAACGCGAACATCCCTCATTCCAGCTATACGTCAAACAGGCATTAAACGGATAATTCACCCAAAAATGGAAAACTGCGGTTAATGTACTCACACCCTCAGGCCATCTAAGATGTAGGTGACTTTTTTCTGAAGTAGAACACACAAGAAGATTTTAGCTGAAATCACTAAAAAGAACGAGTTCAGAAGGATGATTTGTTCATGAACCAGACATCACTCTGGACCGTTTGCCTGAGGCTCTGGAGGACAGATAATGTTGTAAATAACTAATTACTTCACTTCATAAAACCTTAATATATCATCAGGAGCCATGCTGGTGTTAATTTAGCATTGCCTGATATGCGTCTTTGACTATTAAAGTGAATGCAACCTTTGACTTTTATAGAGAAAAAAAAAACTGAAAGGAAAGAATTTATCTACATCTTGGATGGCCGGCAGGGTTTAGTAAATTAACAGCAAATTGTCATTTTGGGTGAACTATCCCTTTAAGAAAACATCCTTAATGTAACTGAATACTTCAAAAACCAATAGCTATCCAATTGCCTTATTTGGAGCACTTCAGAGGCCTGATATATAAAGACAAATAACATGACCCTGTACTTATGTACAGAAAACAATTACGCCTAGATACCGTTTCAGGTCCAATTATTTGCTATAGCACCCCATTATACTCGAAAACAAGTACAGAAATAACATTTTCTCAGCATTGTGAAAATCTGTATCTGGGTTTGTCGTTTCAAATCCCATTCAGACTACAGACCACCCACAGTCCATTCACAAACCGTCTTCATCATGCTACACGCAAAAATGGCAAGCACTGACTGAAATAGCCAATACCAAATCTGACTGGCTGACTGCTAGACCAGAAATAGCAGAAATCAGGGTGCACAGCATGAAAGAAAGATAGGTATTGGTCTGCTAGTTCACTTAAAGGGACGGTTAATCCAGAAATTTTAATTCTGATATCATTTACCCTCTCTAAAGTTCTTCCAAACCTGTGGGAGTTTCTTTAAGGGGGAACCATCCCTTTAAGGAAGAATGCATCTTTGGATTAGGCCTAAATCTGCAAGGCCGTTAGAGGCAAGATATCCATGTTCAATTCACATTGTTGTTGTTTTTTTTATGTGAAATAATTAGCACTTATTAATTCTGTAAGAACTTCTTGTTGAAATCCACATTCTTCTTCAGATTTTTCCCGAGTTTTCTGTACAATTGTATGAAGAAACAAAGACATCATTATTTAGATCAGATTTTCTTCCACATGACCTATTATTGTGGCATCATCCGCACAATTTACATGACTGTCAAACAAGCTCTCCTTGTCTGGTCAAAATAAGCTGCAGTTTGGACTAGAATTGGTTCTGATGCTCTCTAGCACTTCAGCAAAGGAGGACCTGAAGCATCACAGTATCACATTATTACTAACTTCTTCCTAGCTTTCATGTAAACTGACATTCAGTATACAGGTCAGCTGATCTACGGACTTACTGGTAATAACTGTATCCTTTAATAAGAAGATGCATTAGAGGAACAGCAAATTCTCATGCTGTTTTGGAACATGTTTCAAAGCCATGTGGATTCAACAAGAGAAAAACGAAATATAGGGCAGATCTCACACTAGGATCTTACGGCTGAGAGCAGCGGACTGAAAAAGGGAGATAATAGCACGCACAAACTGAGCTTTCAGGTTAACGCTGCTGAGTTTATACTGAACTTGGACAGAAAATACCCAACTAGTGGCAGTGTCAAATACAGATAACAGACAGACCTCATTCTTAAGAGATGGCGAAATCTGTGAAATCATAAGGAATCCAGGCGTAAAGGGGTATATTATATCCATACACGTGTGGACTTGTAGTGTGTATGTGTGTGTGCAGTGTGAAGTGACCTGGTTGGTCTCCATCCAGCGGCTGGCCTCCTGCAAGTGATTAAACTCGACGAAGGCGAATCCTCTGCTCTGACCTGGAGACACAGCCATCGCCGGGCCACAATGACAGAACAACAACAACGCAGTGAGGGGTTAGTGTTTTCATATCGAGAGAGAGAGGGAGAAAGAAAGAGACAGATAGATGGTAGAAAGAGCCATAGCTGTATTCTATCACAGCTAGAACTGATATTAACACCAGTTAATTTACCATTATCTGCAAAAGACATTATTAGACAATGTGGGTACACACAAAACTATTAGATGTCTGAAAATAAAAATTATTTTTATACATTTTAGAATGCGAAGCTGAATTTTCAGCATCATTACTCCAGTCAATCATTGCTGAAACTTAATATTATCATCAATGTTGTGCTGATAAATATTTGGGTGGAAATCATGATACTTTTTTCAGGATTCTTTGATGAATAGAATGTTTGAAAGTACAGCATTTACTTTTATCTTAAAAATTTTACTGTCACTTGTGAGCAATTTAAATCATATATATACCGAGAGAGAGAGAGAGAGAGAGAGAGAGAGAGAGAGGGAGAGCGACAGAGAGAGACAGAGAGAGAGAGAGAGAGCGAGACAAAGAGAGAGCGCGACAGAGAGAGAGAGAGCGCAAGACAGAGACAGAGAGAAAGCGAGAGCGGCAGAGAGAGCGAAAGAGAGAGAGGGAGAGAGAGCGAGAGAGAGCGAGAGAGAGAGCGAGAGCGACAGAAAGAGCAACAGAGAGAGCGACAGAGAGACAGAGAGAGAGAGAGAGCGAGACAGAGAGAGCGACAGAGAGAGCGAGAGAGAGACAGAGAGAGAGCGAGAGCGACAGAAAGAACAACAGAGAGAGCGACAGAGAGAGAGAGAGAGAGCGAGAGCGACAGAAAGAGCAACAGAGAGAGCGACAGAGAGACAGAGAGAGCGAGAGAGAGAGAGAGAGAGAGAGCAAGACAGAGAGAGCGAGAGAGAGAGAGACTTAAGTAATTGCGTACAAAACTTACATTACACTGACACTTATGCAACTTTATGGATCTTTGTTTGTAACATTTTGACACTGTCTGATTCACCAATGTGCATAAAAGTCTAACTTATAATACCTCTGATCTAATTTTGATTATAGGTTTAAACTCGTCTGAAATCACAACAGTCGGTACAGTACAGGTGGATACCTGTGGGCCTGAAATGCCAAAGGACTGGGTTTAAACAAAGGTCTCTGGCCAAACTGCTCACATTGGATTAAAAATAAAGCTCATAAAAAGAGGCATTCCAAGCAGCCTTACTGCAAACACAGCATACAGTCAAATGTTTCAATGCTATAATAACTAAAGAACAACATTACATTCGAACCATAACTATTTTAATTCAAATTAAATTGACTAATCTTTAAAACGGTGGTCAATAGCTATTTCACATGCCTGAAAAGTCTATAGTTTTCCTTGAACTTTAATCTCCTACCATAATACTTTATGTTACTGACACATAAGTGGGGTGGAAAAAATAAAGGAAACACCTGATTAATACATCAGTATCAAGGACCTATACCCTGTTTGCCTTCAGACAGCTTCTGTCCTTGGAATGCTGTCATACAAGTCCTCAACCGTTTGGGAACCATTCACCATTCTTGCTCTTCTTTGAGGTGTAAGGAAGGGGAAGAGCAACTCGTACACAACATTTTTACAATGACATTTACATCAGGTAATGAGCAACATCATGGAAGCGGTCTAAGAAGTCATTCTTGCAAAAGTATTAGACCACAGCATGTGACAACAGTGTTTCCTCTCAGGGGTCACTGGTCCTCTGTTATGTAACTATTAGAGTAGTTGATTTAACATGTTCATTTGGTGTAATTATATATATATATATATATATATATATATATATATATATATATATTATAAATTATTAATGCAGCACGCCCCGCCCAGCCCTACAAATGACTAAATGATGTAGCCTATGAGAATGCAGTTATATGCCCATAAGATTAAAAAAAAAATGCCCCATATGGTTTTTGTCTTATATTTACAGTATATCATATGATTATACTGTGGTATGCAAAAGTTTGGGAATCTCTTGCAGAATCTGTGAAAATGTTAATTATTTTAACAAAATGAGATGTATGTCACGCTATTTCTTATTTAGTACTGTCCTGAGTAAGATATTTTACATAAAAGATGTTTACTTTTAGTCCACAAGAAAAATAAGTGAAATTATTAATAACTCTTAATACTTCAGTCCTACAGTTTTTAATACTGTGCCTGCCTGGACAATCCATGACTGAAGGAAACCCGATGCATAAAGAGCCGGGGGTGAAAACCTTTAAATTTGAAGATCAAGATAAATTGTACTTAATTTGTCTTCTGGGAAACATGCAAGTATCTTCTGTTGCTTCATGAAGGGCAGTACTAAATGAATGTAGCCTTAAAGGTTTAGGTGTAACAAATTCTATAGCTAATATTTCTAAAGCTACATGTTGATGTCTTTTCAGATCTTTTCTCATTTAACACAACAATGACTTCAAATGATCTTTTGGAGGGTAATTTCCCATGATTATGAGCCTATATAAGCAGCAGTCATTGTGCCATCCCATCGACGACCCTTTTGGCATCCCTCCACCTCCCCATCACCGCCTCTATTTCTGTTATTCTATCTCTATGTAGCACCGCAGTGGCCGGGGTTGAATTTGAAGCTCAAGCCAAGCCTGGACAGCAAACCAAGTTTGTTTACCATTAACCACTAGGACTGGATGGGCAGGCGATAATGATTCCCGAGATTTAGCTATTCCTTTATGGATTAGGATCAATATTTAAGAGTTTCCTAAAACACGGATTAAAATGCATTATTTGGCTTCTTCAAATGTAAATCCATTAAAACACAGACCAAAGACGACTCCTCAAAGCATCTGTACTCTTTAAGACTAATAAACCTACACTGACTCACCTATGTAGCGGTGTAATTAAATGACCTGAAAAACTTTTTAAATGGTGTTTACATTATTTTGTCCACCCTTTTAGCTGAGGACACACAATTCCAAAACCTTTTCATACCCATGAAAAAAAAAGCCAAAAATTGCTCATGTAATGGTCAGCCACACTTATCATCTCAACACAGCTATTGCAAAATACTTACACAATGTAAGGTGCAAGATCTTCCCCAGAGTTCAGGACAAGAGCAATCAAAGTGAGATGAGGGATAAGGCTGGCAGGACATGTGAACTTGGGAGTACTTATGTTTGTGCTTGTGTGCCAGTGTACATGTTTCTGTTATTCCCATGCTTGTGGATGTATTGTGAGTGTGTATGTTGTCTGGTTAAGAACAGTCTGACAAGGGGTATGGTAAGAAAATATTAACACACAACAGAGAACAGGAAATAATCAGTGATGGCTTAAACGAAAAGATGTGCAGGGAGTTAAAGAAACATACGCCTGAAGATTTCAAAGCACCAGTACTGAACAGCATCTTTACCCAACTCAACCACACCAGTAGGAAAGTGAGAACGAAAAGATGCTGCATTGAAATAACACACTGAACTAGGCAGACGCAAGAGTGAGCTAAGGCTTGTTATGAAAGGCAGAGGAAGAGAGATTTGGAGGTGAGTCTGGGGTACAGAGAAGCCCCCCTGGTAGAGCATGCTTACCTGAAGACTTGTTCCTCATGAGGCGAACCTCTCTGGGCTGGATCCCCTGCTCCTGCAGTCGAGCACGAATCTAAAGATCAAACACCAATGCTTAACTAGACCAAAACATCAGAGCAGGACCTCAAGTAAAGTGGGTATGCTACTGGATGAAATTTGCTGAAACCTTACTCACACTCAGTCTAACCAGTATGTAAATGACTTTGTTTCTTCATATGAACAGATTTGGAGAAATGTATTATTCCATCACTTGCTCATCAATGGATCCTCTGCAGTGAATGGGTGCCGTCAGAATGACGATAAAAACAGAACAACTGATAAAAAGACCACTCCAGTCGATCGATTTATTTGAAAAAGTGAATACCTATAGGTTTATAAAACACTCATCATTAAGGACTTAAATACGATTCCATAATCTGTAACAGCACTTCCTCTAGTGTAAAAGTCCATCCCATTGTTTCCTTTCACATCAAAATCCACTGACATATTTGTTCAGAAATGTTTTGGACCATTTTCACTTATTTCTCTCCTGATTCAGACGAGGTGACTCTTTCATCAAAGCAAAATAATGACACATATTTTATTTATGGTTTTAAGTTAAAACATTAATTTATTGGACTGGAGTGGTGTGGAGTGGACTACATGTGAATTATTGTGATGATCAGCTGTTTGGACTCTCATTCTGATGAAAGTGAAAGTGACGTGACATTCAGCCAAGTATGGTGACCCATACTCAGAATTTGTGCTCTGCATTTAACCCATCCAAAGTGCACACACACAGAGCAGTGAACACACACACACACACACTGTGAGCACACACCCGGAGCAGTGGGCAGCCATTTATGCTGCGGCGCCTGGGGAGCAGTTGGGGGTTCGATGCCTTGCTCAAGGGCACCTAAGTTGTGGTATTGAAGGTGGAGAGAGAACTGTACATGCACTCCCCCCACCCACAATTCCTGCCGGCCCGGGACTCGAACTCACAACCTTTCGATTGGGAGTCCGACTCTCTAACCATTAGGCCACGACTTCCCCAAATGGCACCCATTCACTGCAGTGAGCAAGTGAGGTAATGATATATTTCTCCAAATCTGATGAAGAAACAAACTAATCTACATCTTGGATGGAATGAGGGTGAGGGCAAATTGTAATTTTTTAGCTGAACTATTCCTTTAATTTCTGCATGCTATGTATAACATGAACAAAAAAAAAGTCAACCTATCCCATAGTTTATAAAAACTATGTGCTATGCACAATGCAAGTCTATAGTGCAAACAAACAACAACTGCAATACAGATTTCTATTGCAATGTAAGTGCAGATCTATTTTTGTTTTGTTTTTGATTGTATCAATACTCCACAAATGTTAACTGAAAAGGTTACTGTATTCATATCAAGAAATAAAAGCGAAGACAAACCTCATTAACAGTTGCAGTTGGTGGGAGCATTCTCAGCATGACAATGTTGCTGGGTTTCTGGGCCTGCTCTGTATCCGACCTGTAGTCCTGGTCACGGGGTTCTGGCTCCTCCTGGCCCATGTCCAGGGCATGATGAAAACTTCCATCTCTTAATTTGTCCCTAGCTGGTTGGGCTTGGTCAGGAAAGCCCTAAATCAGGAAGACAGTTCCCCTAGATATAGATTACTCTTTTCAAGTTCTTAATAACAAAGAGAAATGTTTAGATATGTTAAAATGTTTAATCAGTAAACAATATAAATCTACTCACTTGTTTGTGTGCAGAATGCCTGATATGTTTGTCCTCCTCAGCTCTCCATTCTGCACTGTATTCGCCCTGAGAGTTGTACCGCCCTCCAACTCTGCTCCAGGTGTTATCCTCATTTTTTTCTCCTTCATCTGGGGTTTGCTCATCCAGGTACACCTTCTGTCCTGATCTAAATGTCTGCATACCCCTTCTGTGTGCATCAATCTCTGGTTCAAACTCATAATCATTATCATCTTGCTGGAATCTTGAGTGGAGATTATCATTTGGGGGACTTTGGAGGAGACTCTTTCCAAGTTGGTTGTTTTCAGACCCATGGTTCCTCTTTTGTCTGAATCCGGGTCGGTTATTTGAGAAATTACCTGAGGCAAAGTCTCTCATGCCTGCAAAACTACTATCAGACTCATTACGTCTAGAATTTGTTAAGACGCTTTTCGGTCGATTTCCTTGCCCATAGCCACGATAGTCCATGTCCCTGTAGTCGTGATCATCGGACTCTTTCCCGTAGCGACCCATGCGGTCACCACGACCGCCCCTATGACAGCGTAAAAGAGAAAGGTTTAGGCAATCTGTAGCTTAAAGGAATAGTTAACCTTAACTTATGGACAGCATGGGACACTTCTCATTTCCTATTTGTAAATCCTTCTATTACACAGCAGGACTATTTAAATAAACTTCAGAAAGCTGATGTTGAAAAGGTAAAAAAAAATGCAGTACCTTAAATATATACTGCATTTACATTACATATATACTGCATTAAAAGAGTTAATGTCTGTTATTTGCCATTTACAAATTTAAATTTAACCACATGCAGTTAAGTAATAATGTCAGAACATCTATGCATCCAGTGGTTGAATGCAAATTCATATTAAAAAGAGAAGAAAACACTGCAGGCTGATGGACTCTTGACCTACCTCCTCTCATAATCCATGCTTCAGTACAAGTCCACAGAAAGGGCCACTTTTTTCTCTACCTGCTTCATTTACAACTGGTGACAAAATATGTATTGATCAACAATCATTATAATAACAATAAAAATGCATAAAAACAAAGAGATGTCGACTTCTAATGCTTTTTTTTAAACACTAGTGAGCTGTATACAATGCGTTGGATTGGTCCGAGCCAAAAACTCGTTTGCATATTTCTTTTACGCCATTTAGAAAAAAAGAAAAGAAAAAAAAGGTGTAAAACCCGCTGTCAGATATGATATTAAATAGTTGCAACTCTGCAGATGCTAAACTGAGCCTGACACTAATCTATAGAAAAATATATTTGAAAGCATAAATAACAACCGTCACTGAAAGTTCTACCTCTGTTTGTCCCAATAAATAGTATTTGGGACTCATGGGTTGAGTAAAGTAGCATGCATGACAGCTTAGGGATCAGTCAAGAGGGCACGAGCCACGACACTGTGCGCGCGAGCATCCGCAGAATAGCGTGGCTAGGGTCGCGATCAGCTAAACTTCTTAAAATCGTTTTTAATCGCGTAATAACAACACCATGCAGTCGCTTACCTCTATAGAGCAGCCGCGTCACATAAGCACCGAAACTGATACAGTGTATATGTGTGACGCCCCACAGCAGCTCAGTGTAAGATGGCCTCAGTGCGGGAGGCGGGGACTGCGCTCGCACGCTGATTGGCTGCAAATACACTGGCATGCACACGCATAGAAATGTGTATAAGGTTAAATAACCCTCACTAGCAGGGCCCGGATTAACAATCCAGAGGCCTCTGGGCACAATGTCTGGTAAAGTAGTAAACTACAAGATGTCAGTTCGTTAAATTGCCAACAATAAAATATAAAAATCAAGATTGCCTACATACAGGGGTTGGACAAAATAACGTGAACACCAGTTTCAGAGATATTTAAGGGCAGAATCTGCTTATCCCATCATGCATCATGTTCTGCAATTAAATCTTGAGATTTTTTTTTCCAAGACTGCAACGAGAGGTTCAATAGGGCAGAATCTGCTTATCCCATCATGCATCATGTTCTGCAATTAAATCTTGAGATTTTTTTTTCCAAGACTGCAACGAGAGGTTCAATTCAATTCAAGTGTATTTGTATAACGCTTTTTACAATATTTAGTAGTAGCTTATCAGTGGTGACTGTCAGTTTATGTGCATATGACATGAATTTTCAGAAAAAGTAATACAAGACGTAGTCAACCAGACGATGAACATTATTAAAAGCAATTATTATGTGATTGCATAGTAAGTAGCAAATATTTGTTAGTTCTGGTGTTGTTTCAGGGTTAGCATCATCTGGGGTCATCTGAGGGGTTGGCATCATTTCTTCTCAGGTCTTCTGGATCCAGACTGGAGAAAAAAATAGAGACATCATTAGCATAGCTGCTGTTCCAACAAAGTAAAATTAATTAGTTTAACCCAAGCGATGGATTGTAGCGTGGTATAAGGCTAGTTAGGTAAACCATTTAGGGCCTAATAATAATTTGTAAATAATACGGAACTTAATAGGTAGCCAGAGCCGCTGCATTTTGGACTACCTATAGCTTGTTTATTGAAGATGCTGGATAAACCATCTTGAAGTGCATTACAATAGTCCAGTCTAGAGGTCATGAATTCATGAACTAGCTTTTCTGCATCAGAAACAATATTTCGTAGCTTGGCAATGTTTCTAAGATGGAAGAATGCAGTTTTTGTAACATGGGAAATATGGATTTCAAAAGACAAGATTTTTGACTTTAGAGGAAGTAACAGTACATCCGTCTAGTTGCAGATTGTAATCTACAAGATTCTGTGTAATGTTTTTTGGTCCAATAATTAATATCTCTGTCTTATCCGAATTTTATAGGAGAAAATTATTGGCCATCCAATCTTTTACATTTTTAATACACTCTGTTAGCTTAGATAATTTAGAAGTTTCATCTGGTCTTGTTGAGATATATAGCTGAGTATCATCAGCATAAAAGTGGAAGCTAATTCCGTATTTTCTAATAATATTACCAAGGAGCAACATGTATATTGAAAATAGAAGAGGACCTAGGACAGATCCTTGTGGCACTCCATATTTTACTGATGATAAATGAGATGACTCACCATTTAAAGAAACAATATGGTAGCGATCGGACAGGTAGGATCTAAACCATCTTAGCGCCTGCCCTTGAATACCTGTATAGTGTTGTAATCGATCTATGAGTATGTCATGATCTATGGTGCCGAACGCAGCACTAAGATCAAGTAAAACAAGCAATGAGATTCAGCCTTGATCTGATGCAAGAAGCAAGTCATCTGTCATTTTAACAAGTGCAGTTTTTGTGCTATGGCGGGGCCTGAAACCTGACTAAAATTCTTCACACAGATCATTTATTTTATTTTTTTGCAGGAAGGAGCACAATTGAGCATACACAACTTTTTCTAAAATTGTAACATAAATGGAAGATTTGAAATGGGCCTATAATTTGCCAGTTCACGAGGATCTAGTTGTGGTTTCTTAATTAGAGAGGTCATGGAAACCTTTCCAGTGTACGTTAAATATTAATAATAATAATAAGACATTATACATAATTTGTTAGTAAAAACAAAGTGCTACACATTTTATTGCTGCAAAGATTAGTATAATTAGCTTGTAGTACATTTGCAAATGCTTTTTATCACTTAATTAGAAGCACCAGAAATTAAATTGTGTCAACTGTTACTGAACAGACATTTAGAAGTTGATTTTAAAATGCAAAGTATTGAAAAAAAATATATAACACTGTAAACACTTGTGTATTTAAAACACTATAAGTATGTTCAATCATGTAATGAAAAGTTGTACAGACATATGTGGGCTTCATGTTCACTTGAACACTTGGGCCCAGGGGAGCCAAACTCAGTTCCTGGAGGGCCACAGCTCTGCAGTTTAGATGCAACCCTAATTAAACACACCTGATCCAGCTAATCAAGTCATTTAGGCTTCTTTGAAAACTACATGGCATGTGTGTTGTATGAATATAATCTGTGCATACTACATTCAACTTGTTGTCATCGTCATGTGACCTACCCACATCAGTTACGGCGCTCCACTGCCATTTCCAGCTCTTATCCTGTGGCCTCATGGGAAAGTAAGGTGTCCATCAGATGCACACTTCAGAATCTCGCTGGAAATAGAATTTGGATATACTACTCTGTTCACATAAGTGTATATATTTTTTTTTTTGCCTACTATATAGTATGGAAGAATGCAATTCCTTATGCAGTAGGGCTGGGCTTTGACAGATTTCACTATTCGATTCTCATTCACAAACTAGTGATTTGATGAAATTGTATTACAGATTAGATTTATAGATATCGATTATTTGGATATACATCAGGTATGGTACATGCCAGATTTTCTCAAGGAAAAGATATCTCTCAACTAATGCTTTAAAATGTACAAAAGAGTCAGTTGGTACTGCATTACTATAATATTGAAAGTTATAATTGGCTGATTTGTCAAAATTAAAAAAGTTTTTAAAATAATAAAGTTACAATTACATAATATTTTTTTATATAAACATAATGGTGGCTGTCATTAAATCTTGATAGATTTATTGAAACATAAACATTTAAGAACAGTAAAATGTATAATGAATGTTATATGGGGCATATATTTAGCAAAACGCCCTTCCCTACAGTTTATTTTTCTATCTGATGAGTTTATCGGCGATCTGTCACTGTTTTTGGTCACTTCACATTAAACTGCGCCAAAACAGCATTTATTGTTTAAATACTGCAATACAACGGACAGAATTTGAAATCTGAGAATTTGTTTCATTTTAAAAGTGCCAAAGCACAATGCTTATTGCGATATATTGGATGGGACGTTCCGTCCATTAACTGAAAACAGGCTACTCTAATTGATTCGTGAGATTTAAGAATGATAACATTCCGTAAACATGAGAATCGATTAATATCGAGATATAGATATTTTATGCTGCCATAGTGACCTTACATGGCAACAATATAGCATACTACCGTTTCACTCACTATAGCACCCTGTGCAGTATTGAGTAAGTAGCACACCTTTATGAAACACAAGCTGAAGGAATTTGAGTAAATGAAAAATTACTTTTCAAATCTGATTTTCTTTAAATTTTATTTCTAAATGCAAATGATTTAAAAAGAAAAAAAAAACTGTATGCTTTAAATAAATCAGTATCACTAAATGGTTTAGATCCCTAATGTACAGCCCAGAATCCTTTGAGACATCAGCGATTTAAAAAAAAAAAAGAAGGAAAAAGCGTGAAGTGGAAGGTTATACACAATACAGCCCACTTCAATGTTCAGTGTGTGCTTTAGTTGAACAAAAAATATTCAAACAGAATAAAGCCGGGCAGATACACACATATACAAAGAAGAGATGGCAACCTGGAGACGGACATGCGCTCATTTGACACAAACATTCATATTCTTACATATACAAACATACATACAGTCTGTCCAATGCACAAAACAGTTGCTGAAGACGGGATGCTTATTAAAAGAACCTTTTTTGGGGGACTAAAGAGTTGGGGGGGGGGGGGGGGGGGGGTTGTAACATTATTTATCCTAGGTATAGAGTCAGTTAAGAAATCAAATTTTTTGCTTGATGTGACCATAAAACTCTTAATCCCAAACTTTGTGATGACAGGAAATGATGTCATCTTGTTCCTGAAGTCTTTCCGCTGGTCTCTTGTGGTTTGTCTGACATGATGTCACAGTATCAGTCATCCCTCCCTCCCTGCTCTGAAGTCTCCTGGGCTGTTAACTGACATCCTCTCTTCTACAGGTTTCTATAACAGCAGGCAGCCCGTCTTTTTGCCCCGTTTCCTGGCCTGCAGCGCCGCCCTGGTGGCCATCTCAAACACCTCTCTCACACCGTCTTTGGTCTTGGCTGAGCATTCTAGATAACCAAAGGCGTTGATTCGGTTGGCCATGTCTCGCCCCTCCTCTGGCTTCACAGGCTCCTGAGTGAACAAATATATCAATTATATTACAAATGTGTCTAAGTGTCTACCCAATATCAACGGGATACTTCACCTAAAATAAGAACATTTTCATTTCATTCATTCATTCACATTGATTGATTACAGTGTTTTTTTAATCTTCCATTAAAAAGACAAAATACATGTAAGGCAGAATATCCTAGCTTAATGCACCAAAAAACACCAGATATAAAACATCATAAAATTAGTCCATACAACTTGTGTTGAGTAACTGATCGTACATTAAATTCACAAATCTACTGGAGTTTGGCATTGTAAATTACCATCCACTTTTGTTGTACGGAAAAGAGCAGCTCAATTCATTCAAGATGTAGATGAGTATGTTTGATCATCAGAACAGATTTGGAGAAATGCATCATTGCATCAGTGTCTCATCAATGGATGCTCTGCAGTGAATGGGTGCCGTCAGAATGAGAGTCCAAACACCTGATTGAAACATCACCAAAATCCACAAGTAATCCACATCACTCCAATCCATCAGTTAATGACTTGTGAAGTGAAAAGTGATGTTTTTAACTCCAAACCATTGCTTCCGGTTAAAATATTTCTCCATTGAAAGCAAATTCATGCATAGACTTGTGGATTTTTGTGATGTTTTTATCAGCTGTTTTGACTCATTCTGACGGCACCCATTCACTGCAGAGGATCCATTGAAGAGGCAGTGACGCAATGCTACATTTCCCCAAATCTGATGAAGAAACAAACTCATCCACAGCTTGGATGGAATGAGGGCGAGTACATTTTCAGCAAATTTAAGCTTTTCGGTAAACTATTCATTTAAGAATAATACATTTTACAAAGTAAAAAGGCCCTGCCTGTTTCATTTTGGCAAGTTCCCTTCGTGTGTGTTCATCATTTCGGAGATCCTTTTTGTTACCAACGAGGATGATGGGAACATTCGGACAGAAATGCTTCACCTCTGGTGTCCACTTTTCTGGAATGTTCTCTGGAATGGATCAAAGGAGAGAGAGAGCAATAATTGCATTAACCACATTACACAACATTAATAAACCTTATTTTAAAATCATGACAAGCATTTAATGGCTTCAAGGAGTAAAGCAATTTATATTGTTTAAACAGAGTTTTTTATTTATTTATTTATTTTTTCAGAAAGTTCATAAAAACTGAAACTGAAAACTGACACCTCAATCTTTGCCCATTACCTCATGTTTGTATTATTCAATGCACATGTCTGTTTACGTTTTGATGTAAAGGCCAGATAAAAACCGGATCATTCTAGAAAATGCAGTTCTCTCACATAGCTGATTTTTGACTTATGAGCATTTGACTGTACAGACCAACATACTCAATGTGTTCATCACATACCCTGATTATTAAAATAGAGCTGAAAAAAAAGAACTCAATTAATAAAAAAAGAATTGCTAACTCATGCTAAATGTTTAATTGTATGCAATCTTTGATAGCAAAGGCAAAACTCCAGTTCTGCTTCATTAACTATGTCACTTTGATGTGAAAGCCTTGTGTTTAAACACACGTAAGGTCGAGAGCAAATGGAGTTACTGGCAGAGCATTCTTCTGTATTGTGACATAAAACTGGTTAATGAATGTAAGCTGTAAGAAGTTATTTCACCGAGAAATTGAGTTATGCTATTTTGATTAAAAATTAGGAGGTCATACATTAAAAAAAGAGAAATGTGCATGGATGAATCATTCACAATAAGTTCAATCCATTCAGAAAATACATAAGGTTTGTTTTCATCTCATGCCGATTTGAATCTTTCTTCAACATTAAGAACTCAAGTGTGATGATTGGGCTGGTAACATCTAATTGTTTATGGGGACGTCTTACCCAAGCTATCGGGACTGTCAACAGAAAAGCACATCAGAATGACATCTGTGTCGGGGTACGAGAGCGGTCTTAACCGATCATAGTCCTCCTGTCCAGCCGTGTCCCACAAGGCAAGCTCCACCTGTAAGAAGAGAGATATCAGTCCATGTGCCAAACTAAACAACATTCCTCTCTTACACAACTGTGTGCATTTACATAGTAAGAACTTTAGTCACAAGTTTGGGTCTCTTCTGTCTGTTTTGACTATCAACATTATGTTCCTAAAGTATTCCAGCTGTTTTACTGTACGAAACAGTTCGTTTTGCTGCTTGATATGACAAACTTGTGTCTCTTACCACAGTATGTTAATGTACTGTTTTAATTCTAAACACACTGGGTTGTATCTGTTATTCTTCCCTACCGTGGCTAATGAAGCGGAAGTCTCACACACTCCTAGAAAACAGCTTACTTCCGCTTTGAAAAATAAAGTGGTCACTAATCCTGTCTAAATCTACACAGATTTGGTGCAGGTGTAACTTATACCAATGTAACCACATCTACGCAATACGGCAGGAATACATCTGGAATATTCTTCCTGGTGATGTATTTTGGTATACAAGTTCCTAAAGGTCAATGCCATCCGGGATTTAAACTTTAGTAGCAGAAACAGCATTACAGTTGGGAAGTTCAATTAACTCATTCGAAGATTTGTTTATCGTCACTCAAAGCACAGTCCCACTATTCACAGACTAAAACATTTTTGTGTAAAAGACACGTTCACATTTAAGTACGTATTGCTGTTGATGATAATGCATTCTCCCAGAAAACATGCTTTCATACCTGTTTTCCATCGACCTCGATGTCTGCAACATAGTTCTCAAAGACTGTAGGCACGTAGACTTCAGGAAACTGATCTTTACTGAAAACAATGAGCAAACAGGTCTTTCCACAGGCTCCATCGCCCACTATGACCAGCTTCTTACGAATGGCAGCCATCTGAGAGGAGAGAGAAGAGGCAAACTATAAGCAAAAACCGATTTACAGATCTGAAACATTTTCAGAAAGAGAAAAAGAGTGAAGAGCAACTGTAAAGTGTAAAGTTTACATGATAGATAGATAGATAGATAGATAGATAGATAGATAGATAGATAGATAGATAGATATGGAAGTCAGACGTGCTCTGGGACTCATTTCTATAGTCAACTTGAACCGGAAACACAGCTGCGGAAGTATCATTTGACCGGAAGTTACACTGAATCTGGATCGTTATGTTAAAAAAAAAAGAAAAAAACAATATTACCCAATATCTTTCCACAATATTGAGCTAACGACCAAAGGCCAGAAGTACAAAACACCGCATTAACGATTATCTAGATGTATTAATGCGTGTAAAGCTCGAGATATGGATGATAATAAAGCGAAGTGTCGCAAGGCCTGTTACCGCGCCCACCATCAAAACATTCACACAAATAAGACTTATAATACACCGCGAAACATTAACAACCACCCAAATACATATGCTGACATGGAAAATAACATTAAAAAAATAACAAAAAATAAACAGGATGCCTATTAAGTGATAAATGTGAAGTGAAGGGATGTTAGCCGCTAGCCGACAATTCGCAGAGAGAAACGGGTTTACATGAAATAAGTTAAATAGAAAAAAGGCCGAGAGCACATTACATAATGGTACGAAATCTGTACCTGTCTGTCGGGAACAAAGTGTACAACATTATTTCATCAACATTTATCTCACTGTAAGCCAATCCTTTAGAAACACGCTGTAATGTAACGCGAAGTGGCACAATCTTTGCGATAAACAAAGATCAAACCGAGGTCAAACTGAAATCATGCTTGCTTTAATCTAACGTTACTGAAACATTTATTAACATATGTCATGGATTTCATTAATCGCTTCAAATGGTCTCGATATTCAGCTGATGTAAAAATAAAACTCTGGTGAAAAAAACACAGAGAGCTTTATATTAATATTAATCACGATCATCAGAGCAATTTTAACTATTTTGTTCAAACTAGTTGTCATGAATCATCAGAATTTATACAACTCTTGTGAAAATCTGTATTTACGGTCACAGTGAGCTTCAGGCCGCTGAATAGAGAGGAAATACATAAAAACCGTGGAAAATCTCTCCGTTTCCTCACCAACCGATCGTCGCTTCGCGTTAACTTGATACATTTACACAAAAACATTTAAAAACATTTACCGTTTCTTCCTGTTGTGCTCCGGGGAAGTATCGGCTTTCCTGTCTTTTCCTGGCAGGGTTTAAAGTCCGCCCATCTTCAGTGCTGCCACGAGACAACACCCGCCCTACAGTACACCCGACTGACTCCAACACACACCTTGATCAGGGTGGACTCACTAAATGTACCTTGGGATACATTTATTATTATCCCAATAATGGATATTTGTTGAATTATGCAAAAGTATTAAAATATATTTTATTTATGTGTAAACATTCTTTAGCCCAGAGAAGTCAAAGGAGTCAGTTTATTTATTCCCCAAATGATTATAATGTCATTTCCACCATAGAATAAATGGTGATTTCAGATGTATAATAGAATTATTCAAGTCGGTTCTGAAATATATAAATAAAATAGTTTATTTTTTAGTCTTCTTTAAGATAAGCACCAGACCTGTCGAGAAACACACATGGCTAAATCACACACACACAAACACACACACACACACACACACACACACACACACACACACACACACACACACACACACACACACACACAAAATGTTTTTATATTATTTCAATAATCACTCTAGTTTAACAACACTACTAAAAAGTACTAGACAGAAACGCATAACCAAATTACAGCAGTCATGTGTCTTACACATTCCTCACAGTTAGGTTAAAGCAGCAGTGTTATCTTGTTAAACTCTAGTTTCCCCTGCTGACAGAATTTGAACAGTCTATACCACGGTTTTGTCTAATTTGCCAAATCGTGTCTCTCTGAAGCATTGTTTTTGGAGGTATGTGAAGGTGCCCTTTACTGAGTGATGGTCTTCTGGTGATATGATTCTCATTATGAACACATGCGCTTGTACTGTCAGATTTGAAAAGACATAATTGTTCTTTCTTTGGGTGTGTAGGACCATCATTTGGAAATCTAGGAAGCATCCACTTCCAGGAAGTTCAAAGGTAAATCCAGGCCTCATAGATTGTATTAATAACATATGATTATTTTTCAAGTGATCAGCAACAGATTCTTTTTATTTTCTTTTATTTGACCACAATAAAAAAATGACAATAAACAATATATATATAAACACAATCACAACATACACAGCTCTCACTTACAAAAAGAAATTCCTTCATATAAAAACTATAAATATATAACAGTATCAGTCTATACAATCTATACAGTATCACCTGCCCAGTCTGAGCACATGATTTCACATTTGCATTAGCTGATATAATCATGACACTTAAATATTCATTCACACCATGCATTTAAAGCAGAATTAATCATCAATCTCTTCCTAAAGTCATTAAAATTGAATGATCGTACATTTGAAACAACCAAAGCACCCTTCCTTTTAATTCACAGTGTTAAAGCAAGCAGTCTGACACAAAGTGCACTCATCCGCTTCATTTTTTGATGTCCTCTATATTTTCAGCACACATTCAGTGACACGCTGACGTCCAGCAGCACCAGAGATCCAGCTCTGGCTCGAGGAGTTCATCTGAAGTAAAGCTCTGTCTGGATAACACAGAGGATATTAATCTGATTGGATCTAGATCTTGCTGTTTAACAGATCCTTTAGTTTACATAATCAGATCAATTTATCATATCATATGCAAAGGCTATTTTAATAACAAATACTGTTGAAATAGCTGAAATTGGTGCTAGATGATCCTAATGAATAAAACAGCTAAATAACTCTTACCATGCAGCCAAGTTCAACGCATTTCTTTGACGTCAGGATTAAGAGATTGGTCTGGTCCCTCCACGAGGTCTGGTCTGGTCCCTTTCTTTGTTCTGATCCGACAGGACATCAGCAGGGCCCCTTTTTGTTTCAAATCACATAAACACACACACATAAGATCATTAGATTCACTTCAGGCACATACGCTCGCGTTTAAAAGTCTGAGGTCAGTAAAATGTCTCAATCTCACCAAGGATGCATTGACTTGATCAAAAACATTACAGTAAAATATATTAATACTGTAAAAACAGTAATACTGTACATTTGTATTATTCAAAATAACTGCTTTCCATGTGAATATAGTTTAAAATGTGTGCAAAGCTGAACTGTCAGCATCATTCCTCCAGTCTTCAGTGTCACATGATCTTCAGAAATCATTCAGATATACTGATTTGCTCCTCAAGAAACATTTCTGATTTCTGGTGAAAACAGTAGTGCTGCTTAATATTTGTTAAATACGTGTTATTTTTTGTTTTCAGGGTTTTTTGAATGAACAAACAAAAAGCATTTATTTGAAATATATTTTGTAACAAAATAAAATGTCTTTACAATTTAATTTAATCTGGCTGAATAAAAGTATTGATTTCTTAAAAATAATAATCTTACTGACCCAACCGTTTAAATAGTAGTGTGAATTGATTCATATAAAATTAGCAGTTTATTTAATGTTTCTGATATTAAAATCCATGCCTCAGTCTCAGTTTAATATAATGCAGAATTTGATAATTTGGATGAACCAAACAAACATTTCTGCCGACTCCTCGACGAGAACGTGAAAGCCAGGATTGTGGGTCTTCTTACCCAGCAGCACCAGGATGCAGATGATTAAGACAGCGATGGCAGCGGCGTTCAGCTTTATTGTTGGGTTTCTGAGCGCAGTGCAGTGTGCAGAAACATCACAGTCGCACACACGCAGCGAGAGCGTCTGGACGGACTGCTGGCCCTGACTGTCAGAGATCTCCAGGGTCACTTCATGATCTCCTGCACGTACAGCGCTCTCTTTGATCAGTCTCACAGATGGACCTGGGAGGAAAACAGAGCATGGTATCACAGAGGAAACAGGTACATTTGAAAGCTATCACAATGTCAAACAAGAGGATTTGTTCAATTACCATAGTTAGACTGAAGCCTCCATTTGCCCTGGATGTCTCCAGTCAGCTGGAAGTGTAAGGGTGGGCTGTACAGGTCTGGATTGATAGCTGTAATATCAACCATCTCCTCAGACAGACACATGGCCAGTTTGTTGGCATCCAGCATCGGTCCAGTCTCCTTTCTCTCCGTTACACCCACTTGTTTCATGAATACTGAGGAATCACCGCCATCTTTCTGAATAAATGGTGATTGGAAAGGATCTGGACTTTTCCTCATTGGCTATTTGTTCTCAACTCATCATCAAAAACAATTCAACTGGCATAACCCGACTGAAATAGCAACATCTGAAAGCTCTGAAGACAGAAACAAGTTTACACTTCCTTGACTTACTGTTCTCTCTGTGAGTTGGTTGTGTTTGCCGATGAGGTTCAGAATCACTGTGCTTGTGCTGGAGAGCTGCATCTTCTCCCCATGATCCTTCGCTTCAACCAGAATCGTGTATTTCTGGGTCTCCTGCATTGAAAAAGGCACAGCGAAGTTGAATACCTGTGTCAGATGATCTTTGACCTTTGGATCAAAAAAGCTTGCAGGAATGCAAACCTATTTATACAATCGAATACACAATAAGATTGTTTTTTTTTTTCTAAAATGTGGTAAATAATTTGAACACCGAATGAGATGAGTGCAAATTAACACACTATTTTTCTATTTAATGCTGTACAGTTGCTTTGACAAAATCTGTATTGTTAAAAGTGCTATATAAATAAAGGTGACTTGACTTGAAATGTTTGACTGTGTAGCGTACCTGATCAAGAATGTTAAGATAAGACACTATTCATTTGTCAACGGATGTTGAACATTTGCAGGAATTCTAATGTTAAATAATAATATATTATATCTGCAGTATAACATTGACAAAAGGACTTCAGGGTGGAAAAACTGTGTATATGTTACCGGATAATCAAGGGATCCCTTGAAAGAGATGGTTCCTGTCAGCTCTCCTGTTCTCTGCTGAATGAAGAACAGTGCACTGGAGGCAGAGGGAGACACTGAGACGATGCTCAGAGTAAACTGAGCGTTCGCTGTGCCAGGCTGATCGTTGTCGGTGGCCAGCACTGTGACCAGAGGCTTACCTTTGGGTAAAACAATACAAGAGGATCAAGTGAAATGTTGCTCTTTTTTCACCTGGAAACCAGCTGGTTTTGTGTATGAGAGTCGGTACCTTGTGGTGTTGATTCATCTACTGTGAGCTCATACACATCTCGATTGAAAACAGGAGCGTGGTCGTTAACATCCATGATATCAATATCCACAGCGACTATTGTGTGTTTTTTAGAAAGTGTGATCTGCAAGTCAACAAAAAAAAAAAACATTCAGCATTAACTAATACAAATACTCGTCTAATGTAGTCACTGCTTATTGTAGGACTTACTCTCAGTCTCTTGTACTCCTCATAGTCAACTTTTCCATGAGCATAAACGGACCCATTTCTGTCCACAGAGAGAATCCCTTTGGGGTCTTTGTCGATGCCCTGTCCATGAATGGAGTACTCTTCGATAACTTTCTTCTCAATATTTAACTGAGAAAGGATGGAAACATTCAAAATGATTCATTTGATTGAGAACAGCTCGTACAAATAAAAATATTGCATTGTTTTCAAGAACCTAAACTATCCATGGATTATCTATTCGATATGAGTTTAATCAGTTGATATTCTGCTATAAAAGTGGCTGATTACTAAAGAAAAGTGTCAGTGTAACCTACATCTCCTAGTTTATATGGGAAAGGACCAGTGTGCTCCTCTTCCATGGACAGTGAATCCACAATCCAGGCTCGTTTTTTGCGTATGTGTAATTTTGATGGGGTTGCACATTGAATACAGACACTCTGGAAGAGAAAATATTGTAGAAAACATTGATCAGTTAAAAACTCAATAATATATTCTGTTCATTTCAAGTTCTAACCTGTTAGATATTATGTTCTGGAGGATATAATGCAATAGTAACACATTACTTTAAAGACCAATTCTCACTTTTAACTAGTTTCTTATTAGCATGCCTATTACTAGCATATTGGCTGCTTATTAGTAACTACAGTATGAAGCACATATTAATGTCGTCTTCTGCATAACCATCCAACTAAATATTAATAAGCAGCAAATTAGGAGAAAAAAAACACATTATAAAACTAGTCAGAATTAGTGATTTTAAAATACAGTATTTGTTTTTACGAAATAAAATGTTTTAGTAAAACTGTATTTTACGGTGTCCCTGTTACACGTTACAAGTACATATTGCAGTATAAGAAGAGTAAATTCTGCACAAACTAATTACAAGCAACTAACCCTTAACCAAACCCTCAAACTAAGAAAGTGTATGGTGTTGATTACTATCGCTCAGTATTTGTAACTGTATAATTACACTATAATAAGGGCACCTTAAAATAATGTGCAACAAAAATGAAACTGATAAAAATAAGTAAATCAAATCCATTCTGTTACTTACTGCAACAAGGAAAATAATCACAGTTTTCATATTAAGCAGCGAGAGGGATCGTTGTTTTATCCTGCTTCAGCTTTGCTTTGAAGTTCATGTGAAGAAGCAAGCTGACTGTTGCTTCTTTTTATAGCCGAAGGAGGAAGATTTGACAAGATTTCTCTGGAAATACATTGAATCAGATACATTTTTAAGAGCTTTAGCACCCTATTGTCTGATGAGCTTTTTAAGGAAGGATGCATGAAGGATTGTGGCAAGAGTCCAGGCATTCTTTAACAAGTATGACAGGCTTCTTAAACAGGTTCTGGTTCTGGTTTGATAACACTGTAATCTGTCAGGAGTGTGCCTATTGTTCTATTCTCTGTGATGAGTTCAGCTTGAGTCAACTTTTATAGGCATGATATTTTATTAATCCATTTATATCCTTCCAAGCAAACAAACCCCACTTCACATTACTGACTAAACACAACAAACTGCATAAAAGTTACACTCTCAGTAAATAATGTTTGTAAAACAGACATACTGTAAATAAGCCATGTGGAATGTGTTTAATGTAGCTCTATTGACTGCAGATTTTCATGTTTGAAGGTAAACAGGTATCAGCATTTCCAGAGTTCAAAATCATATTATTCTGTGATCTGCATTGAGGATTTCATTTTAATTGTTTCCAGTGGAAAACCTTCTGTTAAGTCTAACAACAGCATGCAACTAAGATAACAACATAATTTGGACATTTCTGATCAGCTAGTTTTTTTAAATCTAGTGTCAGGTCAGAGGCCTTTGGTGAAAGGAAAAGGGGATTCACAATAGTCAAAAGGAGATGATCAGAAGATGTCTTATTTCCACTTTTTGAAAAGACGTAGACTTTTCACCCAGAGTACACTTTCAGTGTTACAGAAGGGCTTGGTCTTAATTATGGTCTTTAACTGTGCAAAATATATATGCACAGGTCATACCAAAAACATTTTGTTAGACCAAATCATCTTTGCTCTTTGGTTAACCAGATTATAGGGAAGATTGTCACTTTTTGCTCTCTAGTGAATCAATCAGTCATCAAAATAAAGAAAGAAAGAAAGAAGTGTCATGAGGAGGCAAGCAGCTTACATTCTGATCTGCTGTGGTTTTTGACGTGTTGAAAACAGTCCCTTTAAATAACAAAAAGTTTGGAAATACTGATTAGACACAGCGATTGCAATTCATATCGTGAAAGGTGAAATGGAAGACTATTATAACTTGTCTGGGCTATTTATAGACAAACAGACTAAAGTAGTAATTAGTAAACAAACAAATACAATGGAAACATTGTTTTGAGGATCTAGTCAATGCACAAGAAATATATGGAAGCTTGTTTTTGCCACGCTTAACGCTTTATTTTAAGTACCAATTCTCACTATATATATTACTAGCACACTGGCTATTTACTAGTACACACTAAAAAATGTTGGGTTATAAATAACCCAACCTGTAACCCAACTATGGGTTGGTATAGCACCTTCCCATCGGTGGGTTATTTCAACCCAACCCATTGGGTTAAAAGTTACTCAACAGTTGAGTTAATTATTTATATTAATTAACATCAGTATTTTTATTAAAAATTACTTAATACAACCATATTTTGAAACTACTTTGTTGTAAATTACAAATTTTATTTTAATATTCAAGGAACAAAATTTTTCAAATATATTTTACAATATTTTATTTAAATGTACAAGAATGTGTAAAAATACAACTGACATTTTCAAGATGTACAAATGTGTCAATTCATATTCATATCAAAACACACAAACGTGCAAATACAGTTCACAGCTGTGGCCTAATGGTTAGAGAGTAACCCGAAGGTCGCAGGTTTGAGTCTCTGTGCTGGCAGGAGTTGTAGGTGGGAGGGAGTGAATGAACAACACTCTCTCCCACCCTCAAACCCATGACTGAAGTGCCCTTGAGCAAGGCACTGATCCCCCAGTTGCTCCCCAGGTGCTGGATCTATAGCTGCCCACTTCTCCGGGTGTGTGTGCACAGTGTGTTCACTTCTGACTGCTGTGTGTGTGTACTTGTAGGGGTTAAATGCAGCGCACCAATTCCGAATATGGGTTACCATACTTGGCAAATGTTTTGACTTTCAAATAAAATTAACATATAATAATAAAACAAAAAATAATCATAAAATCAAGTAATAATAATAAAAAATATACCAGCTACTGGACCTACTGATGATCAATAAAATAAAAAAAGTTTTTTACTGATTACTAAATAAAGTTCCCTATCAAGGAAACTTCGACCTGCGTCCTCTGAGGGGACACTATGGGGAACACCTCGTCGTGACCCGTGTCTGAAGCATACTTTGAAAAACGCCAACGTGTTGGCCCGGGACAGCCTCTGACGTCGCTACCGGCGCGACTATAAATACGCGCCTGTAGGACCCGCCACTTTATCTTCTTCGTCTTCATTGACTGTTTGTTTGAAGCGTGCATCTGAGAAACGGTAAGAGCGATCTATTATTGTTATCACCATGGCTTCCACTAGCAAGGCGTTTAGACAGTGTGTGCATCCGTGTCAGCGTTATCTGACACCCGATGACACACACACTCTTTGGGTCTCTTGTTTGGGCGAAGAGCACGCGCGCGATGTCCTTGAGGGGGCGATCTGCGTGCACTGCGAGCGTTTTTCTGTGAGAAAGCTCCGCTCTCGTTTGTCTCTCTTTTCGAGGAAAAAGAGACCCGCCGTTCAGGACCCGCCGTTGTCGAGGCACGGAGGAGAATGAGCTCGTGGGGATCACAGATGGATCTCGCTGAGGAGTGTAGAGAGGGACTTTCCCTTTCACACTCTCCGGCGGCGAACGAGAGTGAACTTCGGGAGGAAGATGCGTTATCATTAACCCATTCTGACACTGAAGTTAGTGCTCTGCTGGGTTCTACCCAGAAAGAGCAGGAGATGTTTGAGAGTGGCGAAGAAGCTGAGGCTGAGCCTTCCCAATCCTCCTGCCATGCGTATGAGGAGCTGTTAGAGGTTATGGATTACGGCAAAATTAGATTTGCCATGGAAGCGTGCCAGAAAGGTAATGTCACGAGGTCTCCTCGATGAGCATTATTTGTCTGACCATAGCTCTCCAGCCCAGGTGAGCCTTCCATTCTTGCCTGACTTGCATGCAGAAGTCAAAAAGGAATGGAAGAGGCCGTTTTCCTCTCGCATCCACCGGTTTCAGCATACGAGCTATGCTAATATCGAGGGCATGCACGAAAACGGCTATGAGCAGCAGGTCAGGCTGTGGCTTCGTTGCACACGATGGCGGTGCTCCAGGCCTACCAGGCTGACCTGCTGAAGGACCTGGATACAGGTGAGGGCCTTTCACCTGACCAGGTAGCCGAGCTGCGCCGCACCACAGACCTCTCTCTCCGGGCTACCAAGCAGGCCGCCTCCACCATGGGCAGGTCTATGGCGGCCATGGTGGTAACGGAGAGACATCTGTGGGTGAACCTGGCAGACATCGGGAGGGAAGAAAGGGGGTTTCTCCTTGATGCTCCGGTCTCGCCTTCTGAGCTTTTCGGTACCTCCGTCGAGATGGTGGTCGAAAAGTTCAGGGAGGCAAGGGCGCGCTCAGCTGCTTTTAAATCCTTCATTCCACGAAGGTCCAGGTCCGAGCCCGAACAACAAAGGGGTCCTGGCCCATCTCGATCTGAGGATCGTAGACGGGCGCAGAAGGCCAATGTCGCGGCTCGCGCTCCTCCCCCGCCTAAGGGCAGAGGCAAGAGGAACCGCGGGTCACGGAGAGGTAAGCAGGGTCTGAGGGACGTGATTCAGACGAGGCAGCGTCCTCGCCCGGGTCAGAGCGGTAGAAAGACCTAGTAGCTCCGGATGTTTTTAACCTCTGTTTTTGTCCTCCCCTGCCTAATTCCCCTGTAGCCACCAGCTCTCCACCTGATCGAGGTTAGGTGGACAGTCTCTCACATAACAGTCTCCTTCCTGGACCTATGATGTTTTGGTTGGTTCTATGTTCTTAGTAACCGCCTTACTGACGGACCGGACCAGAAGGGGGCGCCCCGCAAGCAGGACTCCAGTACAGGAGGGTGGGTGAGTTAGGTAACCCTTGCTTTACCTGTTTATGGATGTTATATTGCTGGTGGTTATATGTCTACTAACAATCTCTGTGAGTTTCCTTTACAGTGCTCTGGGAATAGCTAGGTGGCCAAGATCACAGGCTTTCGGTAGGCGGCTGCACCGCGTGGGTTCCGCCCCCCTGGGGCGCGACACCCACCGCCGAGTGAGACCTGTGCGTGGGAGGCAAGCGCTCTGCGGTTGTCCATCCCACACCCCCTCCCGAGGAGCCTGGCTGATCATCAGAATTGGTACAGAACTGCAGGGAATTCCATAGATGTCCGGCCAGGTCACCCTGAGGGGCCGCCTGGCCGCTTGGCGCATCCGGGGAGGTGGTGGTTACGGAGTCCTCTGTATGAACTGCCTCAGGTGGTGCTCCCCTCGCTTGAGGGTTGGAGCTCACCTCTCCCGTGCGATCCAGCGCCTCTGCGATGCTTGGGAACCTTTCTGTACACATGCTAAGCCTGTGTACCTTCTCAAAACCACATGGTGGTCAGTGTGCACATGAACACTTTGCACACTGTCTGAAATCCACGTAAGTGGTAAGTGTGCACGCATGACTTTGCGCACTTTCTAAAATCCTGTATGGTAGGGGTTACGCACTCTGCTTCGTTCCCTTTCTTAAGATGATTAGCCCTGGGTTCCATGGGCTTCATTCAGCCGGTGTGTATTTGCTATACACCTCAAGCATCGCTTCCCTCAACATGAGGGGCTGGGTGGACTCCCACATATTGTGGTTATCAGGTAGTAGGGTTCATCAGGCCTCTCTGATGGTGAGCTCCCACATATTGTGGTTGCCAGGTAGTAGGCCTCACCAGGCCTCCCTGGAGATTAGCTCCCACATACTGTGCGTCTCCACTAAATAGCATATTGTGGTTTTCAGATAGTAGGCTTCACCAGGTCTCTCTGAAGGCGAGCTCCCACATACTGTGGTAGCCAGGTAGTAGGCCTCACCAGGCCTCCCTGGAGATTTAGCTCCCACATACTGTGCGTTCCACTAAATAGCATATTGTGGTTTTCAGATAGTAGGCTTCACCAGGTCTCTCTGAAGGCGAGCTCCCACATACTGTGGTTGCCAGGTAGTAGGCCTCACCAGGCCTCCCTGGAGATTTAGCTCCCACATACTGTGCATTTCCACTAAATAGCATATTGTGGTTTTCAGATAGTAGGCTTCACCAGGTCTCTCTGAAGGCGAGCTCCCACATACTGTGCGTTTCCACTAAAAAGCGAGCTCCCACAGTTTGTGGTTGTCAGGTAGTAGGCCTCACCAGGCCTCCCTGGAGTCGAGTTCCATATTACTCTCAGTTTCCACTTGAGGTGGTTATCTGGTAACAGGTAGTAGGCCTCTCTAGGCCTCTCTGAACTCCCACGTATTGTGGTTATCAGGTAGCAGGCTTCACAGGTCTCTCTGAATATGAGCTCCCACATACTGTGGTTGTCAGGTAACCTTTCAGTACACACGCTAAGCCTGTGTACTTTCTCAAAACCACATGGTGGTCAGTGTGCATGTTAACGCTTTGCGCACTGTCTGAAATCCACGTAAAGTGGTAAGTGTGCACGCAAGACTCCTCAACATGGGGGGCTGTGTGGGCAATTCTCGCGGTAGTTTAGCAGCGCTCCCCTTTTCTGAAAGGGTCACTGAGCATGCTGCTCGGAGTCCTCCTCTCTTGGGGGACTGATTCTCGGTTCTTTCAGAGCGCTCCAGTACTACATACTGTTTTGAGACGCACTGTGAGAGCAGACATCCTGCTGAGGCAGGGGCTGAGGCTCGGGGAATGGCGCCTTCACACCAAGGTGTTGAGGCAGAGTTAGAGAGGTTGGCCAGACTTGGGTGGATCGGTTTTGCAGCTCGGAGAGCATCACACTATCCCCTCTGGCTTCCTCTGACTCATCCAGCTCAATTGGGGGCTGGACGCCATGGTACAGGCGTGGCCGAGGCTTCATCTGTATGTTCCGTCCTCCAATTGCTCTGCTCCTGGGCCATTCCATCTACGAGCTGCTCTATCAGAGTTCCACGAGAGCCCCTCCTTAGAACAGTATTTGTAAATCCATGTTATGGTAAGTGTGCACGTGAAGTCTTTGCACACTTTCTGAAATCCACACTGTGGTAAGTTTGCACGCTAGTACTCGGCGTTCTTTCTAAAACCCTATATGGTAAGGGCTTCGCGCTGCTGCTTCGTGCCCTTTCTTGAGTCTGTTTAAGCCCCGTTCATCTTGGGCACCACTCCACCTAGGTATCCTCTGATACCTATCTAGAGCAGGGCGCCGCTACTAGAGTACTGTTGGGACAGCTCTTTCGGCAAGTTTTTGCGAAAGCTAGCAGTAGCCCCTGTGTGACAGGCAAAGACTTGGTAGAGGAAAGTGCCAGGCTCTTAGCCGTATCCCTTTAAAGGAGTCTTTTGTGATTCCAAGCCTTCAGCTCTACCCCGGGCCAGGGCCCTACAGGTAAGTTGGGTATGTAGCTTAGGCCTTTGGCCGTAAGGGATAATGTCATAGACAGCCGTCGAACCGTCCCAGGGGCGACTCCCGGTGAAGCGGTAGAGTTGGTACTTAGTGTTTGCCATGATTCTGGTCTGCACTCCCCTCAGCATGGCGGCGTGGGTATACTGTTCCCCATAGTGTCCCCTCAGAGGACGTAGTTCGAAGTTCCCTTGATAGGGAACGTCTCAGGTTACGAATGTAACCATGGTTCCCTGAGAGGGGACGAGACACTGCGTCCTCTAGCTCCCTGCCATGCTTCAGACACAAGCTTCACGAAGAAGATAAAGTGACGGGTCCTACAGGCGTGTATTTATAGTCGCGCCGGTAGCGACGTCAGAGGCTGTCGCCGGCCAACACTAGGGCTGCAACTAACGATTATTTTGATAATCGATTAATCTGTCGATTATTTTTATGATTAATCGATTAATCGGTTTATGTACTTATATTTTAGTTTTTTCCATTTTCCCCCAAAGTAAATTATTAATAAAGGGTCTTTATAATTCAGCATAGATTTTTAAGAGATTTTAATAATTTTGCATTGTCATATCCTCATCACAAATATACCTGGAGTTGTTTTATTATGTGTTAGTGATCCCTTGTCAAACTCTTCTGCAATCAAAACACTGACCCATACTCTAGCAAATTTCACAAGGAGATTTCAAATAATGTTTTCACCATGGCAGTCCTTAGGGCTCCTAAAGTAGTTTAACATCCCGAACAAAGCTTATTAAGGAATCTTTCAGAACATATTTTCATGAAGAATAAGGATAAAACAGAATAAAATTGCAGTGCATTGTATTTTATTATTTACTGGGAAACAGCTTTATAGCTTATGCTGTGAAATTGTAAACAATCCTTTGAATAAAGTGCCAATGGCATGAAACCTGAATGGAACTCACAATTTAAAGTAAAATCCATCAGAAGGTTGTCCAGAAAAAACGGACACACAAAAAACCTGCTGTGTGAAAAAGAGCAGTGAATACGTAGAAAAAAAAGTGCATTTCAAATATCTTTAAACATTTACCTCTCTCATTCAGTCATAATTAGGCTGCACGACTGAATTATGAACTGGTAAACGACAAACTGATCACAGAACATGTTTGTAAAGCTTTAAATGTTAACTGTTAAAAAGCAATGTTATCAGCTTTTACGACTAAACATTTGCAAACAACATTGTACTGGAGAATCTGCACAAATAAAAGGCTTAGGGGCCATTCACATATCGCGCCTAAAAACGCGTGGAAAACGCTAGGCGCACCGCTTTCTCCTTTCCAAAGCGTTCGGACAGAAGCGCCCCTGAGGCGTCTGCCTTTGCTAAGCAACCATGACGTGCTCTATCCTTGAAGACGCGGAAATTTCAGCAAAGGATAAATGGATTTGCAGCTCAAAAAATCGCTTGCAGTAGCTCTGCTACTAAATTTATTTCAAAATGGGAATCCATATACAGCTATGATCAGCTGTTCCTTCATCTTGGCTGAGCTTTCAATGTTGTTACGGGAAAGGATGAAGCTGATTATTTAGTTCTTGTCACATGACCCGAGGGTGCGCTTGCTGCATTCTGAAAAGTTGAAATGTTTTTAACTCGATGCGGTGCGCACGCGCCTGGAAAAACGGGTGCGCCGCGACCGCGTCGCTTCCATTATGAGCGCGCATACTGCGCGCCTACATTGGAAATAACGAACATGAGCGCGCAAAAGACGCGATATGTGAACGGTCCCTTAAACAGTTCAGTAGTGCAGAGTTTACAGGTTAATCTTCTTTTTTGAAGGCTCAAAATAAAGTACTTCCACATCCTGCTGAATGCTGCAGAGATGCCGTTCGGGAAGCACGTGACATAAAACGAGGCCAGCTATTGGCTATTCGCTACTTCTCCTGTTGTACTGGCTGAGTAAATCCTCCGGTGGCTCATTACTGCCACACTTTGGTCACCGCAGATTTGAAATATGCACGAAATAAGCCGCTTAGGGCAAATAAATTATTTAGCAACAAATCGATGACTAAATTAGTTGACAACTATTTTAAAAATCGATTTTAATCTATTAAATCGATTAATTGTTTCAGCTCTAGCCAACACGTTGGCGTTTTTCAAAGTATGCTTCAGACATGGGTCACGACGAGGTGTTCCCCATAGTGTCCCCTCAGAGGACGCAGTGTCTCGTTCCCTCTCAGGGAACCATGGTTACATTCGTAACCTGAGACGTTTTTAAGGAGGAGACAGTGTGCAGAAGAAACTATTAAAGACTCTCAAATGGGAGAAGAGGGCTTTAGGTAGTAGATGTCATATACAAAGAAAAGTTTGATACACAGATCGACTGCTTGTAGTCTCCTGTTCCATCGCCTCCCCGTTTAAAATAATAAAATCTTGGGAGGAGTTTTACTTGTCACCAAGCACCAGGACATGTGGATTCTGGCTTGTCTCGTGATTCAAGTACAGCACTAATTAGTGCCAACCTTAAAATAAAAAAAGTTCAGTTAACATGCATTGTGATGCTATTTCATTGATACACTCACTTTACAAATGAGTGAATTTAAATGAATTAAAAGCTATAGCGAATTTAAATTGGTTAAAGTCATAATTCACCCAAAAATGAAAATTCTGTCTATTCTATTCTTTTGAGTATTGATTGCCATCTAGTCCTGATTGCAGAGTTAAGCTCCAGTCTCAATCCTGTATTACTGAAGCAGCTGATCGAGGTCTTCAGGATCACCACACACTTCAGACAGGTGTGTGGACAGACTGGAGATAAACTCAGCAGGAAGCTGGTCCTCCAGGACATCACTGTTGTAAGTGATCAACCTAGCAGTCATCCTGCGTCTCTTCTCAATGGTGTCAAAATAAAAATACATTTTAATTTGTATTGATATATGCAATTTTTCACTGATATTCATTGATGTTTCCTCTTTTTCTCCATTTAGTTTGTGTCAGATGCAGATAAAGAGTCACTAGGAACAGGTCACTGCATCTTTTGTCATGTAAGTACACTTCAATTTATTTAAAGCTGTATATTCATGCATCAAGTTAAAGTCATTAGTTAATTTTTAAAGCGTTCATTTTTCCAAAAATGAAAGGTCTGTCATTTACTTATACCTGTATTACTTACTGTATTACAATAATAAGCTACACTGTTAGACCTTACAGGGTTTTTTTTTACAGTAAAATACTGTTCCCAGATGATACAGCAAAACACTGGCTATTTTAGAGTTATTTAACCTAGAAAATACAGCAAGGGTTAACAGTGTATTTTTATCTGTGACTCAGACATCCTCTTGGGATAAAGTCTCAAACCCAGTGAACACCGTAATGTTAGTTTATAAAAGTGGTAATATTTTGGGGTGTCCTCGACTAAGGATTTTCATAGTCGAATTGGAATTTTCTAATCTTGCCGATAATTGATACGATACTTTTTTAAAATAATTGTGCTCTCATTATAACGTTATGTATATGACAGTAGGTATTAATGTTCTGCATGTTTTAATGTTATTTAATGTTCTGCATTTTTGCATTCACCGTACCATGAAGCGCTTTACTGCAGCGCGACTCAACCGAATGCATCTTATACGAGATAAATAATATATACACTATATATTTAACTGGCTGAAATGCTTTGAAATCATTTGTACCCTACCCAAGTGTAAGAAATCCAGTCTTTTACTCTGTCTGTGTCAATTTGAGTCTTGTTAAAGTTTTAAATCCCTGCTGCCAAGATGCTTCTCTGTTGGTCTCAGATTATAGAAAGTGAAACTCAAATCTATAGGAGTGGTTGGATTTGATCATGCACGTTAAAATATTTAAAGCTTCTTTTTCAGATTTGTATTTACAGCATTTTCTTAATAGGCTGAATATAAACGTATTGGGTGAACACCGGTAGTTTTGTGTGAAATCAGACATTTGAGCATTTATAGCCAAAATGGCATGATCATAACAGCCGTGAATATTCAACTGTTAGATTGGTGGTCAAATCGGGCTCCTCCTATCGAATCATTGAATCGTCAACTATTCAGGGTCACCCCAGTAATATCGCAGTGTTTTGCCAGAATATAATTCAACCTTGTGTTAAAACAATTTTTAATTATGTACTCAATAATGTCTTCTGTTGTTGAAGTGGGAAAAAAATTTACATAACACATGCATATTGGAAATGGATATGTATGTGAGTCAACGTCTTCAGAACTGAAATTTGAAAATGTTGTAAATTAATTATTTTAGTCTTTCATTGAGTTTTCCCTTAATCTCACTCTCAATCTCAATCAACCACTGCTCTCTCATTGTCTCATATATATATATATATATACATATTTACATTTTAATTGTTGTTTTCTTTCTCAGGTAGATGCTGGAATAAAAAGCAGCCATGCTACAGCATCTAAAATGGAGACTTCTATTAACGTGGCTCTGTAACATAAGAGACTTGAGACGGTGGAAGGAGCAGAAGATCAGAGATCAGGCAGAGCTCTACTGGTGCCCCTTAGGGGATTGATTAATCTATAATTATCCATAATATCTACTTAATGTTCTAATGAAGTTATAATTGGTCATTATTCTGTTTTATAAATCTATTCAATATATTCTAGTGTTCAAAAGTTTGGGGTCAGAAAGTTTTTTTTTCTTTAAGATATTACTTGTATTCAGCAAGGGCGCATTAAACTGATAAAAAGCAACAGTAAAAACTTTTGTATTGTTGGACAAAAATCCTATAAAAAAAAAATGCTGCTCTTTTAAAACCTCTATTCAAAGTAACCTGAAAAAAAAGATTTAACTGTTTCCAAAAATGAAGCAAAAAAAAAGTTTATTGAGCACCAAAACAGAATATTTTAATAATTTCTTTTGGATTGTATGACACAGAAGACGAGTAATGGCTGCTGAAAATTAAACATCATAGTAAAACAGTATTTTTTTTAACGGTTATTTAAAATTGTAATGTTTCATAATGTTACTGCTTTAACTGTATTTCTTATCAAATAAATGTAGTTTTGGTGAGCATAAGAGATTTGTTTTAAAAACATTTACAAATCTTGCCTATCCTAAACTTTTGAACAGTGTTTTTCTGCATTTATTACATGGCTGTGAATAAATCAAAGTATTTGAAATTTATGACTCTTTAATTTATTACTTCTACTTTCATCTTATAATTATTCTGCATGTGATTTAATAGTAATATTGCAGCATTCTGCAGGTAAAAAGTTTTATTTGTTAAGGCCACAAAGGCCCTACACAGGTTTATGTCCACTTTTCCCTCCAAAGTGTGGGCATACTGTGAGGACTGCTGGGGCCCTAGGTCCACATTTTCAGCTGGGACGCTACTTTGGACGAATAGAGGGCATACTTTTGGCCCACAGTATTCCCACACTCTCCCCACTGTGCCCACACCCAGCCCACAGTGTACCCTCACTCTCACCACTGTGCCCACACCCAGCCCACGCTGTCCCCGCACTCTCCCCACTGTGCCCACACCCAGCCCACACTGTACCCAAACTCTTCCCACTGTGCCCACACCCAGCCCACACTGTACCCAAACTCTTCCCACTGTGCCCACACCCAGCCCACACTGTACCCAAAATCTTCCCACTGTGCCCACACTGTACCCACACTCTTCCCACTGTGCCCAAACTGTGTACATACCTGTGGTCATCTTATGGGTACACAATTGGTCCTATTGGGGGCCCACTCAGATTTGTGTGGGCCAGCCCACACTCAACCCACACTTTTGGGCTGTCCCACTTGGGCAGTGTGGGGCCCACACGTGCCCCGCATATCACGCCGGTATTGGGGCCCACAGTGGGCTGCCCACACGGGCAAGATTTTTTGCCTACAGTGGGCCCACGTGGGCCCCAAAGGGGCATGTTTGCTGGGCTGTTGTCTATCACATGACTGATGTGAGCTCAGCTCTCTCGAGGAGCTTCTTTCACTGGTCCGATCTGATAAATTTTCAGCTGGGACGCTACTTTGGACGAATAGAGGGCATACTTTTGGCCCACAGTATTCCCACACTCTCCCCACTGTGCCCACACCCAGCCCACAGTGTACCCTCACTCTCCCCACTGTGCCCACACCCAGCCCACACTGTCCCCACACTGTCCCCACTGTGCCCACACCCAGCCCACGCTGTCCCCGCACTCTCCCCACTGTGCCCACACCCAGCCCACACTGTCCCCGCACTCTCCCCACTGTGCCCACACCCAGCCCACACTGTACCCAAACTCTTCCCACTGTGCCCACACCCAGCCCACACTGTCCCCACATTCTCCCCACTGTGCCCACACCCAGCCCACACTGTACCCACACTCTCCCCACTGTGCCCACACCCAGCCCACACTGTACCCACACTCTTCCCACTGTGCCCACACCCAGCCCACACTGTCCCCGCACTCTCCCCACTGTGCCCACACCCAGCCCAAGCTGTCCCCACACTCTCCCAACTGTGCCCACACCCAGCCCACGCTGTACCCAAACTCTTCCCACTGTGCCCACACCCAGCCCACACTGTACCCAAACTCTTCCCACTGTGCCCACACCCAGCCCACACTGTACCCACACTCTTCCCACTGTGCCCACACCCAGCCCACACTGTATCCACACTCTTCCCACTGTGCCCACACCCAGCCCACACTGTCCCGACACTCTCCCCACTGTGCCCACACCCAGCCCACACTGTACCCAAACTCGTCCCACTGTGCCCACACTGTACCCACACTCTTCCCACTGTGCCCACACCCAGCCCACGCTGTACCCAAACTCTTCCCACTGTGCCCACACCTAGCCCACACTGTACCCAAACTCTTCCCACTGTGCCCACACCCAGCCCAAACTGTACCCACACTCTTCCCACTGTGCCCACACCCAGCCCACACTGTACCCACACTCTTCCCACTGTGCCCACACCCAGCCCACACTGTACCCACACTCTTCCCACTGTGCCCACACCAAGCCCACGCTGTCCCCGCACTCTCCCCACTGTGCCCACACCCAGCCTACACTGTACCCAAACTCTTCCCACTGTGCCCACACCCAGCCCACACTGTCCCCGCACTCTCCCCACTGTGTCCACACCCAGCCCACGCTGTCCCCGCACTCTCCCCACTGTGCCCACACCCAGCCCACGCTGTACCCACACTCTTCCCACTGTGCCCACACCCAGCCCACACTGTACCCAAACTCTTCTCACTGTGCCCACACCCAGCCCACACTGTACCCAAACTCTTCCCACTGTGCCCACACCCAGCCCACACTGTACCCAAACTCTTTCCCACTGTGCCCACACCCAGCCCACACTGTCCCCGCACTCTCCCCACTGTGCCCACACCCAGCCCACACTGTCCCCGCACTCTCCCCACTGTGCCCACACCCAGCCCACGCTGTCCCCGCACTCTCCCCACTGTGCCCACACCCAGCCCACACTGTCCCCGCACTCTCCCCACTGTGCCCACACCCAGCCCACACTGTACCCAAACTCTTCCCACTGTGCCCACACCCAGCCCACACTGTCCCCACACTCTTCCCACTGTGCCCACACCAAGCCCACACTGTACCCAAACTCTTCCCACTGTGCCCACACCCAGCCCACACTGTACCCAAACTCTTTCCCACTGTGCCCACACCCAGCCCACACTGTCCCCGCACTCTCCCCACTGTGCACACACCCAGCCCACACTGTCCCCGCACTCTCCCCACTGTGCCCACACCCAGCCCACGCTGTCCCCGCACTCTCCCCACTGTGCCCACACCCAGCCCACACTGTACCCAAACTCTTCCCACTGTGCCCACACCCAGCCCACACTGTCCCCGCACTCTCCCCACTGTGCCCACACCCAGCCCACACTGTACCCAAACTCTTCCCACTGTGCCCACACCCAGCCCACACTGTACCCAAACTCTTCCCACTGTGCCCACACCCAGCCCACACTGTACCCAAACTCTTCCCACTGTGCCCACACTGTACCCAAAATCTTCCCACTGTGCCCACACTGTACCCACACTCTTCCCACTGTGCCCACACTGTGTACATACCTGTGGTCATCTTATGGGTACACAATTGGTCCTATTGAGGGCCCACTCAGATTTGTGTGGGCCAGCCCACACTCAACCCACACTTTTGGGCTGTCCCACTTGGGCAGTGTGGGGCCCACACGTGCCCCGCATTTCACGCCGGTATTGGGGCCCACAGTGGGCTGCCCACACGGGCAAGATTTTTTGCCCACAGTGGGCCCACGTGGGCCCCAAAGGGGCATGTTTGCTGGGCTGTTGTCTGTCACATGACTGATGTGAGCTCAGCTCTCTCGAGGAGCTTCTTTCAGTGGTCCGATCCGATAAATGTTCTGTGCGGCTTTTCTAACATTTTTATTAACTTTAAGTAATACGTTACTTGTCTAAACATTTTTGCAGCCAATCTTTTAATGTATTAATGCTGTCGAAAAAAAAAGGAATAGCATTCATTTACAATCAATCTGATTCTCTGGGGGAAACAAACGGACTAAAGGGAATTAAAACTTTTTTTAACGTATAAAAAATAATAACGTATCAGACACATTACTTCATGTTATAACAGTTATATACATCATACGATTATATTGACAGATATACCCTTCATAATCAGGCAGACTACCACTGATGTCCGCACTGAGTCTCTGACTGGACCGTTACAATTTAAACCGGAGTGAAGCGGGAAACATATTTAACCAAACAGTTGGGTTATAACTAAAAATAACCCAACGACTAAAAAAAGAAAAACACTCAACAAAGTTTAAAATAACCCAACACATTGACCCAATATTTGTAACCCAACGGTTAGATTAAAAAAAACAACCCAATGTTTTTTACTGTGTACTTATAAAAGCACATATTAATGTCTTATTCTGCATGATCACAATTTAGATCCTTTAATCCTTCACCTAAACCACTACCTTACTTACTATTAATAAGCAGCAAATTTGTTTACTGAGGTAAAAGTCATAGTTAAGAGTAATAAATGTAAAGTGTGACCAAAGAGTCAGATTTCTTATCGGTCTCTCAAAGAGATGGACTAGAATATTTTTCAGACCGTTCTGTTCCACAAAGACACTTTCACACAGCCACTATTTCTAATCAGGTGAAGCTACAGAAGAAATGACTGTAGCAAAGTTATGTGAGGAATGACGGTCCAGAAACTATCATTCCATAATTCCAAGTGAACAGAAGGACTTGAGTTTTACTGTGAAGTACTTCTTTTGTGATTCTGCGAAATAAAAAGTTTATTTTTTTACTACGTAGTGAAAAAAAAAAGTAAACTCAGAATTTTGTGAAAAAAGTCAGAATTATTACTATTATTTTATTCTGTAGCAGAGACAAAAACAGAATTGCAAAATATAAACTCTATTAAAAATGTTTTTTTTTAGAAAAGTGAGCTATAAACAATTGACAGTTTACATAAAGACTCAGTTGTGAGATAGTCAAAATGATCCTTTTTTTAAATTTTATTTTGTATTATCCCATGGCAGAAACAAGCTTCCGAATGTGATACTCTGCAAACTAAAAGTTGTAGCCTGACCTGCTCTCCTGCATTTATGAAAATAACATAAACATGCAAAGAATGATGACAGAAGAATGCAGTTTCTAGGAAAATGTATCTTCACATCACATATCTAAAAGATAAATCATTAATAGAGTCTTACCATAGCGACTCAGGATAAGACAATAGGGGATGAAACAGGATAAGTCACTTTTTAGAAGATGGATTTGTGATTTAATCACTCATTATTTAAAGTTTTAATTATATTTTAATTTGAATAATGTAATAATATGGTACAAAAGGCTGTGTAATGGTTATCGACCAGGTCCAAAATGTCATACTGTCTAGTAGTTACCATACATTTGATAAAGCACTTACATCACCTAATTTATATATAGTCACACTTTAGTTTGGGGACCAGTTCTCACTATTAAAACTAACCATTAACTATGATTCATCTCATAAACATCTAATTTGCTGCTTATTAATAATTAGTAAGGTAGTTGTTAAGTTCAGGCATGTTGTAGGATTAAGGGATCTAAAATATTGTCATGCAGTATTACGATGTGCTTTAGAAGTACTAATAAACAGCTGGTTTATATATGCAGCTAATATGGTAGTAATATGCATGCTAATAAGCAACTAGTGTGAATTGATACCTAAACAAAGTTCGTATCATTTATTTTAAGGGGAAGATGAAGCTACAGGAGAAATGACTGATAGCAAAGTTATGCAAAGAATGACAAAGAATGAAACATCAATAATTCCAAGTGAGCAGACAGACTTGAGTTTACTGTGAAGTACTCTTCCTCTTGCAATTCTTTCCTGACATTTTTCTCTCACAATTCTGAAAAATGTCAGAAATGCAAGATATAATCTTAGAATTGTAAGATGTAAACCCTTAAACAAAACTTTGTTGTTGTTTTTTAAAGGCGTTTAAAAAAAAATTCCCTTCTTTTTTCAGTTCTTCTATGACCATGAAACAAATCACTCTGTTTTTCAAATCTAAGTGCATGAACTCCCACTATTACATTTCCTGCAGCTCACGTGAAAACACTTCAGGAGTTTGATGAATAGCGCATCAAGACATTTCTTTTGATAATGTTTAACTAGTTAACTAGAAAACAGGTCATCAGTTTTCCCTTTACCTTTTATTAACAAAGAGAGATAAAACCGTTTCCTCCTTGCTCATTAACTGTATTGTTCTTGGTTACATCAATTGTAATGACTCATGTCATTTATTGCATATTTAAGTCAGAAATCTTTAATCATCTACCTCTTTTCTTGGAAGGAAAGTAAACATTTTTTTGACGTGGTATTTTCTGTACACAATAGTTGTTAAGTTTACAGTTGTTTGCTTATTCTATGTGACTGAATATGTTGTCATTCTGTATATTTATAAGCATCACATTAAATTAAGTAGCCTACAGTTCATGTTTTAATGGCCCCAGTGGACTGAATTTCAGAATTTCAGTCTTATTGTTGTCAAGATGCTGTTTAATATACTAAACCACAGGTGTATATCTTCCATAAAGCTGATTTGACAGTTTCCACCACAGCCAGGAGAGCTGCTTTTATAAAAAGACCCATTTTTATTAGTGGTTGATTTGTACTGAATTGCTATTCAGAGGTAACTTACATGTTGTAGTAAATTTTCAGGTTAGTCTTAGTCATCTTTCTAGTTTATTATTTGTAAACTTTCTAGACTAATACATAGGAAACTATTGTAAAAGTCTAATGAAGAGGTAGATTTTCCTACTGTATAGTCAGTGTTGGCTCTTTTGGGAGATAAGGAGGGTGAGAAGGCTTAAGGAGTGAGATATGGAAGGTGGGGTGTATTTTGTAGTGAGCAGAGAGTTGTAACTGATACAGGGTGGACTTGGAGAGTGATGGTGAAGGGGCCAATGAATCTGGGACTAAGCTTGGTGCTGGGCAGGCACCTTCTGTCCAGGCTGGGATGTTGGAGTATAGATTTGTCTGGAGACAAATCTATCCAAGGGTTCTGGTGGTTGTGGCAGAGGGTTTGAATGAAGTGTCTAATTTCCTTGCTCTTCCTTTCCATCTGCCCACTTGACTGTGGATGGTAACTAGAAGACATGTTCACAGTCACATCCAGGAGGGAGAAGAAAGCCTTCTAGACCATTGAGATGAATTGAGGGCCGCGGTCCGATACCATGTCTTTGGGAATTCAGATATTTCTGAAGACGTGGCTGAAGAGGAGTTGTCCTGTTTCCATAGCAGTAGGAAGGCCCTTTAGAGCAGTGTTTCCCAACCACTCCAGGAAAATGGAAAATGATTAGAACATTCTATTTCTATTATATTTTGTTATTATTATTATTTTAAATCAATGCTATTGGTCATCTTTATGTTCGTTTTACATATATTTAACCAATGAAAAGCATTCAAAAGAGCTTGTGACTAAACCTTGTAATGCCATTGGATCCTCAAGAGGTCAGCGAAAGCTTGTAAACTCCATTCAGAATATCAAGACAGATATCGACGCTTATTCTTTATTATATAAAAAAATTGTTACATTTCCTGAAAGTGGTTGTGGTTTTGGACATAAAAGGTTTCCGCCCGACATCGACTATATGTAAAGGTGTTGTTTTCTCATTTCTCATTTTCAGAACATAAAGCTACCTACGTATGACCTTGTGTTCCTACCTGACTTAAGTATTACATTAGCTGTGAATTCTACTTTTAATATAATATACAGTTTTAATATGCCATTTGAAGCAATGCATGTTTGTTCAATTTTGCAATATTTTAGTGCTTAGTTGTGTGCTGTGTGATTTTTTTTTTTAATGATCAAAACTGTGCCGTGACAAAAAAAGGGTTGGGAAACACTGCTTTAGAAGTGGATGACAGGACTTAGAAAGTCTAACAACCACAACAAGGATGCATGCATTACCGTCAGAGTGGGACAGTCCATGATGTAGTCCACTTGTGACCTTGGACAGTTGGGAACAGGTAGAGGATGGAGCTTGCCTGCTGGGAGATGGCACAGTCAGAGCAACCATGTACAAACCTATTATTTTTATATTTTTCTACAAATTCTAAAGTTGATTGTCTTGGAAAGCATACTGTTAGAACTGGGGCTTGAACTTCAGTCTCTGGCTCAAGAGTCTTAATTTCTACCACTGAGCCACATAAGGTCCTTTTCTTAAATACTTTTCTTAAAGAAAGCCACAAAACACAAAAATCATCAGTGCAAAAGGTCTCCAAAACAAAAACTCAGGTAAAAGACACCAAAAAAAATTATCACAGGAAAACAATCCAAAAAGGCTTTCAAAGTATAGTTCTCGGACATAGAGCAGACTTATGGCAGTAATTTGCTCAGGAACAACATTAACCAAGCAAAGATACAGAGGACGTGATCAGCTTAAATACACAGCCCAGAATGAAGCACATGTGAAAACAATAGCACTGATTACAAGAGGCCCAAGACTGACGTGAGAGTAACATAGGGATCTCTAGTGGCCAAAATAAAACATTGCAAAACAAAATCTCTGACACATACAGCCATAATGAGGAGCATGGGTTTATAGCGTGATCTTACTAACAGGCCTACTACAGTTAAACTGTGGCTTTTAAGCGAAGACCTATGGTAAATTTCAGTACGGCAATTAAAAAGCGTGATTTTTGCATAATAAACAGCTTTTATTATGCAGCTGCATCCCATGCATTAAGAATGAAACTTCTTCTCTTATGTGTCATATGAGTCATAAATATGTTATGAACTTAAAAGATAAATAAGAAAGATAAATAACAGTGTCTTACTTTAAATTGGGCGTTAAGTCTTTACTAAGTGCTTTGAAGTGTTTTTTCTTTCTTTTTTTTCTTCTTTTTTTTTGCCATACAATAGAAGATAAAAGATAAACCATGATGTGTTGGTTACCAGCAACCTACAAAATCATATTGTTTTTTGGAATTACATGAGTTTTAGTAAATTATGACATAATTAGCAGTAAATTTACTTTATGGCATCATACAAGGCAAAACCACTGATTTAAAATCACGGTCACTGATGTGCCAAAAATTTAAAATTTGTTACCTGCATTTGCATTAAATGGAATAACAACTATCATTCTTTGTTTCTGTTGTTTTTAATTTATTAATTAATTTATTTATTTCAGTTTAAGGCCCTAATACCAGCAAAACATACATGCGTGGTCTCATGGGCTGGATTTGTCCAGGGCTGAATTTTAGCCCCAGTACAGCACTGGCCAAATCTTGTATTAATAGATATGCTACAAATACATGAAACCTGTAATATATTTGTATAATTGTGTAATTCAAATACATAAAAACTATAGATACACAAAGATGGTTCACTCCTGTTATTAATGAATGGGAGAAACTGCAATGTGCAATAAAGCCATATGTCCCTCCTTCTAACTTAAACAGCCAGTGGCTGATTGGTGAAGTCATTGTGTCACTGCAGGTGAAACCTGAGACTCATGCTTATGACTGTACATGTGCATTGGCGGGTCTAGCCTGAAAAATAATTTTTTTAATGCTATTTGCGCATAAGAAACAACATTCACGGGGCAGTTCATTTCAGATTTTGTTGCTGATTTGAAATATATAATTGTAATAAAAGTCCAATGAAGGTGAGCTGATGTGAACCCAAGTGCAGTTTATTAAATCAAAAAGTGAGCAGAAACACAGTAAACAATGGCTTGGCTTGGCTTGGCTTAACATAAATGTGAACATTAATAAGAAAAATGGTTACAGAGAACAATACCCAACAAAATAACATGGCAAACATGAGGGCTTAAAAACACCACGGTCAAAACAACCGTCCTGCCCTGGGAGGGCGGTAATGAAATCTCGAAGTCTCGAAGGAACAGACAGCGGTTCGACTAACCCGTCTGGGAAACGATTGGAAGTCTTACCCATGGCACAAACTGAACATGCCAAAACAAACTCCCAGATGTCGTGAGCCATACCAGGCCACCAGAACCGTTGCTTGACCAAAAACTTGGTTCTATTAACTCCTGGATGACAAGCAACATTGGAACCATTGGACAGGACAGGCGGGTTAATATGATAAAAGGAACCCCCGACCCTTCTAACCAGTGACGCCATTCCTCCAATGCAACTTGACTGCCAACAATTCCTTGTTGCCAATGTCGTAATTGCGTTCGGCTGGCGATAAGCGACGGGGAAAAAACGCGCATGGATGTATCTTGTCGTCCGAGGAAGGGCGCAGGGAAAGAACCGTACCTACCCCCACCTCTGACACGTCCACCTCCACCAGGAAACTGATGGATCAGGGGCAACAAGAATGGGAGCCGAAACGAAGCGGCTCTTTAGTTTGGAAAATGTAGCTTCACCTACACCAGACCACCTCAACGTTGTTCTGGGGGAGGTCAATCCTGTCAGAGGCGAGGCCAGTTGGCTGAAATTACGAATCTCATCTATAAAAATTGGCAAACCCCAGAAACCTCTGCAGGGCCTTGCGGGAATCTGGACTTGGCCAATCCACCAATCCACCACAGCCTTAACCTTGTCTGGGTCCATGCGCACTCCCTCGGATGACACAATGTACCCCCAAAATGGAACTGACTCTACGTGAAAAGCGCATTTCTCCGCCTTGACAAAAAGCCCATTCGCTCGCAACCTCTGGAGCACTAGTCTGATGTGTTGAACATGTTCCTGGAGAGAAGAAGAAAATATCAGTATGTCATCCAGGTAGACATAAATGAACTGATCTACCATGTCTCTCAGCACATCATTGACTAGTGCTTGGAAGACAGCAGGGGAGTTGGACAGCCCGAAAGGCATGACCAAATATTCAAAATGGCCCCTGGGGGTATTAAATGCTGTCTTCCATTCACCCCCCTTCCTTATGCTGTAAGGGAGACAGGTCAATTTAGCTCAAAGGGAATAATTTAAGATTTTAAAGGGAGTTTGAAAAGAGTCACTGTTTCACGGCTGATCACTGAGATGCCCTGCGATTCACTGAACTAGCCGTTTAACATCAAATCTGCGCTGGAAATTAATATCCAAAGTATTGTGAAAACACTATCAATTAGCACAGTAACAAGATCAGCAGTTTAAGACATTAACTTGTAAGCACAAAACACAAGATACTTCTCTTTTCAATATGAATAAGGTTTTATTAGATAAATCTAAGACATATAAACTAATCTAACACATAAACGCACGCACTCACACATTCACACAAGTTGCAGGAAGATCAAAATTTAGGGAAAGATGAGTTTAAGAGAATGGAAATGTGATGTCCCAAGTTTACAGCAATACGTTAAATTGCATAGACATGAACAACCATCAATCACTTAATTAGCCCTCGCATTGAGTTCCTCAATGAGGTTAAAATTATATTAGATACACCAGTACAAATCAGAGTCTGGAGGTAGTACTTGCGTCTCTTGTGTAAAGTTGTCGTTGAAAAGGGGTTTCCCGATGTCGCTGTTTGGCTGGAAGTTCAGTAGTCGCTGAAGTGACGTCTTGGGAAGCCCGTGGTTGGGCGTTGGCTGAAGATGCGGAGTTGTGTGGCTGGTTGAAGTTGAACGGGCACTTGAGGTCAGACTCGTAGACATGGCATTACAAAATTTAACTCAGAACATGAAACAACGCTTTAAGAACACTCTCAAATGGAAAAGAAAAGGAGTAAAGTTTGACGTGACTAGGTGGTGTTCTCATCGTGGCTAAGTAGCAGCAGGCGTGCAGGCCGAAGCACGCTGGAACCGCGCTCAAAGAACAGTGATGACTAAAAGCATGGCTAAAAGCTAAAGCTAAGAAGCAAAGCTAAAAGCAAACTAAAAACAGGCATGACTAATAGCAGAAGCAAGGCTAAAAGCTAAAAGCAGACATGACTAATAGCAAAAGCTTAATGCAAGCTAAAAGCAAATTTTTATGGTGTCCTGAGTATTTAAACTGGCCTGTTGGCCACACCTCAAATGTTGTCTTGACCAATCAGATATTGTCTTAGCTCGGGGGTCTCATAAATCATATGTTATCTTATCAAGCATGTGGTCCGAATTTTCCCGCTCTTGAAGGGTATAATTTTGGACATGATTCTTAGAACAAGAATATGATACATTTGACAAATAACTGATGGTCAGGACTGTTTCAAGCTAACAGATTTGAACACATACATACTAGACATGAATATGTATCCTTAAGCTATACAATAGTTATTAAAAGACATACACAATAAGTGATTATAACATGATATTCAAATGTGTGGGTTACATATAAATGAATATGGAGTGAAGCGATGGACTGGTATTCATTTATAAGTATTTTTGAGTTCATTTTGGTCCATATATATGTAGAAAAGACAGTTTCTGTGCCATTCTCTTGACCAAGATTTTTGTGGAGACCAGAGGTTAAAAGGCCCCCCCTTAGGAATTTCAGTCTGGTTCTGCTGGGGGAAGTCAATCCAAAGGATCTTGTGTAGTAGTCTCATGGGTTTACATGTGATGTCCGGCTTGCATCTCAATTACTTGCCCCAAATTTGACAATCTCTTCTCCGAATTGAAATTGTCAATAATTGTTCTAATGATGTTAATGTCGAAAGCTGTTCTGTGAAAGAGTTGGTTGGTTGGTTAACTTGTTTCTGACTTGTGGCACTAGGACTGATTTATGACCTCCAGTTGCCTTCCTGAGGAATTTGGCTCATGTTTCAATCACAGTCCTGATCGACTCTTTTATTTGTCTGATTCGGGTCAGATCCGCTACATGCGGACCAAATGATAAGCATTACGTAAGTCCAGTTTTGTGAATATTGATGCTCCCTGCAGCCCCTCGAAGGCTGAAGACATCAACGGCAAGGGATAGGTATTCTTTACTGGGATGTTGTTCAGCCCTCGGTAATCAATGCAAGGTCTCAGAGATCCATCCTTCTTACACACAAAAAAGAACCCCGCAGCGGAAGCCAGCGGATCAGAAATATATTTCCCCATGGCCTCCCTTTCAGGAGTAGAAAGTGAATATAACTTGCCTTTAGGTGGAGACGTACCTGGCATTAGATCTATAGCACAGTCATAGGGATGATGGGGAGGAAGAGAAGCAGCCCGGGACTTACTGAACACTTCCTTCAGGTCGAGGTATTCCTTGGGCATGTTAGACAAATCCACAGTTTCCTCTTCAAACACGGAACTAGACACAGACGAATGAGCAGACACAAGACAAGAAGCATGGCACTGATTACTCCAGGTGGAAACGGAGCGTTGACCCCAGTCAATCCTGGGGTTGTGTTTGATCAACCAGGGGTACCCAGAATGATGGGGCTGAGTGGAGTGTTAGTGATAAAAAATTCCATTGTCTCAGTGTGGTTACCCACTACCGTCAACGTGATGGGATCCGTGGTGTGTGTGATGGTGGGTAATGTCTGACCATTGAGAGCGTGAACTGCAATGGGTTTGTGGAGTGAAGTAATGGGGATGCAGAAGTGACTGGCCAAAGAAAAATCCAGGAAATTACCCTCCGCTCCGGAATCCACCAGGGCATGGCAATTGTAAGAGCCGGTTGCCCATTGCAATCCTCCCGGAAGGAGAGTCGCAGACGAGGATTTCCCCAATGCTGCTCCACCTGACAGTAGCCTCCTCTCTACTGCCGGGCTTGATCTTTTAGTGGACAGCGATTGAGGCAATGCCCTGCCGCGCCACAGTAAAGACACAGTCCCTCCGTTCGTCGATGCTCTCTCTCCTCCCGGGAAAGCCGAGCTCTACCCACCTGCATGGGCTCGGTATCGTTGGGTGGGCTGACCGTGTCTTCGGCGAGGAAGCCCAATGGCTCGAGTTGTCTTCTGGTCCGGGAGCGCTGTTCCACCTGAGAGCACTGTTCCAACCTCGAGTCGACCTGTAAAGCTAGCTCCATCAGTCTGTTTAAGTCCAATGTATACATTGTGGGTGGTGTTGGCGTAGTGGATAAGACACATGCCTTTGGTGTGAGAGACCCGGGTTCGAATCCACTGTGAGACACCAATGTGTCCCTGAGCAAGACACTTAACCCCTAGTAGCTCCAGAGGCGTGCGACCTCTGACATATATAGCAATTGTAAGTCGCTTTGGATAAAAGCGTCAGCTAAATGAATAAATGTAATGTAATGTAATTTCACGTTGGACACGGTCAGCCAACCCATGCAGGAATCTGTCCCACTGCGCCTCCTTGTTCCAGTGGCACTCGGCAGCCAGGGTGCAAAATTGTATCATGTAGTCAGAAACTGAATGCTTGCCTTGATGGAGATCAGAGAGTCTGCGGGCCGCCTTGCAGTTAAACACCCGTCTCATCTCCTCCTGGAGTGCCTGGAATGAGGAACAGCAAGAATCATTATTCTCCCACACCGCCGTCCCCCAAAGAGCCGCACACCCCGACAGCAGGTTTAAAACCAATGCCACTCTGGATCTCTCAGTGGAAAATGTAACAGGTTGAAGATAGAAAAATCATGAGCATCTAGTCAGGAAAGCTCGACAGAGCTCAGGCTCACCCGCATATCTCTCAGGCGTTGGTATCCTGGGCTCATGCTGGTTGGTGACATTGGTAAAGTTGAGGGTAACAGACGGTGGGGTGGGCGCACCGGGCGATTTTAGCTGTTGAATTTTGGTAGTGAGCTCGGACACTTGCGTCACTAAAGCTTGTTCTGCATGAGCGGTGGCGGAGACCTGTTCCTCCTGACGATCCATCGGCTGGTTACTTGTAGTCAGGTATTCCAGTAACTCTGCCATTCTTGCTGGATCCATCAATGGTCAGATTGTTCTGTTGCATCTAGTGACAGGAAAAAAAGGCAGAGAATCCAATAGCGAGTAAATAACAGGTGTTTATTATATTAAAGTTTTTGGTTTTATTTGGTTTTATTCTGTTTTATTCTGTAATTATTGACTCTAGTAGATTACATTGAATCCTTGTTAGTGACATGAGCACCCGAATGAATGAGTTGATAAAATAAAGAGTTTAACTAGAATAATCAAAATGTCAGAACAATAGATCTACTAATTAGAAAGAGACGTACAACCAATTTTCAATCCAACCTAATTTCGAGGTCATACTAAAATGGAGTCAGATTAAATAATACAATGAAGTCAGCCTGAAAGAATGAACACGCAGGAAACCTTCATCCAGCACCGGATACCTTCCTTGGGCCGAGTGCCTGGCCCTTACACTTTCATAAGCTGTGCATGTACATTCAAGATTTTATGCAAAATGAGTATATATGAGACATGTCAAAATATATAGTACACTTATATAAACATACTCTATGTAGCAGGGAGGGTTATTACCCCTCCTACATCGTTTAGTGTTTAGCCAATGGCTAGGCGTCCAGGGTGTATAAGAGCATGAGCTACCAGTTCCTTGGCATGCGTCATTTATCCGGGGCTGTGACGTCATCCATGCGCCCTGTTACTTTCTGTTGGAGTTAGCGTAAAATGTGCTGCTTGTAAAACTTTCTGAAGCTGTTTATCCACTGGCGGGTCTATGTGCTTGTTTGGGGAGTTGAATGTGGACACTTGAGACAGGTAAGAGAAACATTTGTGTGCGACGGTGGTTTGTAGATTTAAGTTTATGGTTCTTTCTGATTAGGCGAGTAATCTGACAGATCTGTATGCGTAGTGTACGATCTATCTGTGCTTCATGCCAACGAGTTTATCGGAGACTTTCGGCTCAATCTACCGCATAGTTTGGGGATAGTGATTCTGAGACAGCATGCTTTGTAAGTATACTGTTTGAGCATAAGCCAAGGGAGAAGAACTCTCAGCGTAACACTTTGTTTGTTTCTAGGCATGCCCTAAGGACCGTACCGACTTGCCGAATGAGCATTATCTGCTCTGTGCTTCATCATAAGGCTTTATTCGTGCTGGGCTTCATCAGCTGCTGTTCTGTTTTGTTTTGGGTTTGTTTTGTTTAGTTTTTGGTGTGCTGTTCTGTCACGAGCGAGTCGCATCGAGTGAACAGCTGATTGAATCGTCTTGGGTGAACCGTTCTAAGTGAGCTGTTCGAGTGAATCAATTCAAGTGAACTGTCCAGTGAACGATGACTCTGTTTCCGTGATTTTGTTTGAGTTTTGTTTTCTTTTCTTTTTTTTAGTTTATTTCTTTACTTTAGTTTAGTATTTTCAAAAAAAAGTACTTTTGCATCTGTAGTATTAGTAAATTTACTTTTCTTTTCATTTGTGATTTGAATTATACTGTTGCATTTTATGACAACTTTCATCATTTTGTTTTTATTTTGTTTTGCATAACACTGCTCTTTTAATGTTGTTTTTGTTCGCAGGGCCTGGGCACCCGGGGGGCAGACGCATGACCAATTAGGTGGTAGGGTCTTCACTGTAGTCGTGGTCTTCTCTGACATGAGTCGTGGAGTGTGTGCTGTGCTGGTGTATGTGCACTGGATGGGGTGCTCTTCATTGAGGTGATATCTTGAGACTGCCCTTGGGTATGCCCAGGATCCTCTGCAGCCAACGTTAGAACTTAATAAATTGAAGAGAGTGATTGCTGGTCAACACCTTTTACCCGAAAGGACTGTTTTTCAATCACCTATGTCTCTGACTCCAACTGTGGTTAGGATCTGTGTTTGCCTTAGCTTAGGGGTTATATTAAATTCTTGGGGCGAACCCTCCCAAGTGGCGTAGTCAGAAATAATTAACTGAATTGAGCGTGGGTATAAATTGTTCCGCCCAATGTCATAAAATAGAGCCGTCACTCCCGAGCGCTCTATATAAACATAGAGTACTCTTCTCTGCCCCACTGATGAGGTCCAGAGGAATTCGGTGCACTTCATTTGGCATCAGTTTGGCTGTAAGAGTTGCCACCACCATGCCGCCTTTCAGGACTCCACTCTGGATTTTCATTCTGGGTTTACGATCATAAATAAAATTGTCCTCTGGGGACCAAGCATATCTGAGATCCACTGTTGCTTAGCCTGGGGCAGCAAGGTGTGGTGTCTGTGTGGCACTATGTGAAGCACAACAGCAGTCTTGGTGTTGGAAAGTCTTTGTACTGTCAGGAGAGGTTTACATACTTTGCTCCTCTTTTCACCAAGGCTAGGCAGAAGCTGAAAGCAAGCAGGTTCTACACATGCTACACTACTGAACTATCACACCTCCCTGTGCAAAAAACATTACCACACACATTTTTGCATTCCACTATGTAAATATGAGCAGGACAGACATGTTTGACCTTTTGCAGCATCTCACGCATTACACGCATGACATAAAAACGTGGCGCTCAAATTTCATTCCACTGCTGACATCTTTTTTCAATGCAAAAATGCATTTTGTGTTCTGTCATTAGACCATAAGAGAGGTCAATAAAAGTTCAACATGCAAATGTCAAATTGTTTAAACCAGAGGAAATAAATATGATTAAGCAATAAACTACACAACAAAATTGTTATTCCATACCTGGCATGGTTCAAATTACAGTAAATATGTCAGTCATTTACAAATAAATTGTAAATCAGTAATCCGTTGTTTTGTTGAGTCTTGGCGGTAAACAACTGATAACTGATTTCTATTTTCTGTTAGTGAGGCAGTGTCCTTCTTTAGCCACTCAGATTTCTTATCACGGTCTGATTTGTCACATTCACAAGTGTCATGTCACCTGTTCAACACAAGAGGGCAGAGTAGACTGATTTTGAAGAGTGAATGACCATCTCATATCATGTATTTGGAACGTGTAATAGATTTGTTTTTGGCCAAGTGTGTATTTTAAATAGCATGCATGTTTTACATGTAACTTGAATATCATGGAAAGTACATCTTGATAGCAATCATGAAAATCTCACCAACATTCAACAGCCAAGAACACAATACAACAATATAGTGGAGATAACTGAGTGGTAATACACACACACACACACACACACACACGCATATAAATGCAAATACATTACATAAGCTACTATTACTTTTTATATACTATAAATACTAGAACTTAACCCTAACCCATGTTATCCCCTGTAAAAGAAAACGTAATGCTTTCTTACGAAAAATTAATTCATAAATAAATAAATGAAACTTTTATTTTATGAATAAATTAAAATTTTTGCCATTGCTGACTGGAATATTGTATTTATGTATTTATTTTTCAGTATTCACCATCTCGTTTTTTGGTACATATTTTCATCAGAAACGTGAGTACAGATAATCCCCAGAGGCTCAACTTCCATGCTATTTATTTGATTTGATTTTTTTATGAATCATTTTTTTCTATTTTAGGATGTAAAAAACGTATTCTTATCTCAGCTAATAATAAACATACGTAATTTAAATTGGGAATGCACCGATACCACTTTTTTTTAAGAATAAGTCCAATACCGATACTTTCATTTTTGGTACTCGCGGATACTGCTACCGATACCCATATTTTCACAGCATTAGTCGTTTTTTACAAATATTGGGTACAGAGACATAATAATAATCATAATAATCATAATAATAAGAAGAAGAACAATCATGTCTGAATCGCACTTAATTATACCTGTTAAAATGGTTTGGCCCGCTTGTGACCATCGTGCATTCCTACACCCCTATATTAAGCAAAATAATTACTTACAGTTAACAATTTTAAGTTAATAAGTTAATTTTTGTACTGATCAATCAGCAAACTGATTAAAATAATGTTAAAATAAAATAAAATTGGCATGAACTAAAAATCACAAGATTTAAAAACATGTCATGTTGGACTAATTTAAACACTTTCTATGTCATGACGTAATTATAATACATCATAACACAGACTAATTATCCATGGCCTACGCAGTTAAAATAGTTTTGAAATGTATGTGCTCTTAAAGTATCATTTCTAAAAAATGAGAGAAAGAAGAAAATTATCAGGGGCACAAGGCAGGAAGCAATGCAAAGAAGAGGAGCAGAAAAATTATCAGTATAGATATAGAAATCTAAAGTTATATAAAGTTAAGAACTGTATTAGCCGTGATGTTTATGTAGTATTTTGTTGCCGGTGTCTTCACTGGCAACACTGACACTGTGGAACGTCTTGTTTGTTAACCGATTTTATTTGACTTTATTTTCTTTAAAATAAATGTAAGCTTCTGTAATGTTGTTTTAATTTCAGTTACATTACTGATTGCTTTTACTTAACCAAAAAGTGTCTAAATGTTTTTTGAAAAAGGTCATGACTAGGAGTATAATTTAGCATACACAAAATAAAATAATTAAGTTTAAGTATGTCATTTTCCACTGTATGCAAAAAATTGAAATGAAGGGTATGCTGATTAGACTAAACAGCTAGCTAGCTGGCTAACATCTACAAATAAATTACAAAATGTAGCCTTTATTTTATTAATATTCAGTCAACAAGCTTGCACATCTGGTGCCACGCGCTCAATCAGCTTGCGCACATCTGCTAAACAGGCGTGAATATTGAATGATTAACATTATATTAATTACTTAAATGTAGACATCCTTAATCTCTGTTAACTCCATTCTACTCTCTGTTGTTCTGTTGTCAGTGTTTATTTTTCTGTACACCGCTCTGTTCACATGTGTAGTATCGGCTTTTGGTATCAGGGCATTTTACAAGTAGGAGTACAAGTACAGGAGCACAGTACCCTAATATAAATATAACCAGTGGTTGAATATAAGCAGTGGGTTTGGGGTTTGTCCCGTAGCTTATTTTACACAATGATTTGTCTAAAAAGGTTTTTATGTAATTTATTCAAGGTATGAAACACTGCGTTGCTCTAAACTGTTGTATACATTTATTAGCATATTTATATGCTGATATTCAGAAAAGTACATTGCTTGTTCAATGAATATAAAAACAAAACTCATATTTGGGTATTTTTTCTTTTATTTCTTGAATAATAAGGGCATACTAACTGCATTCTAATGGGTTTCATTGAGCAGTGAATGCTTCTGGACTCTCAAGATGTGTTGATGTGATTTGTTTGTTTTTTGCAAAGTCGTGACACTCCTCAGTTCTCCCATCGTCTCTCAGTCCCTTACAGTAACACATACAGCACAATGACATTATGTCAGGGGAATGTCTTTAAATTCTAATTAAGGGAAAAAATTCATACCTTCTGTTGTCTTCTTTTTAAAGAACTTCAAATGTTGCGCTATATAACCATTTTGCACTAAAACTTATGGAAACTTGCTTCAGTTTGTGGCAGCTTTAGCTACCAAGTTCTGATTCACCGTTATTTAGTTTGTAAATTATCATAAGTAGAGAATTTTAACATGTAATTTGCAAAATAAATTTGACATAAAGAGGGATGGTTAGGGGGAATGGTGGTTTCACAGGGGGGATGCTTTTTGTCATTTTTTCCACCAGGGGGATGCCATCCCCCTCAATTTGAGCCCTGAATATAACTGATAATAGATGTATGTCTCAATCTCTTCTTCTGCTCTAAAGTTCAACTTAAATGCAAGAGCCAAAACCCTGTAACACATTCACACACAGTCATGTTACTCTTTGGTTTAATCAAAGCTGTTGTAATTGAAATGGCACAACATAGGCTTAGTTTTTCCTTATTTCATATGGTTACTATTTTCCCAAAATATTCCAACATTTCTCAACATCAATTCCTCAAATCAGTTTTATCATCATCTTACAATGACTCACATTCTAGGAGACAGACCTTGTGTAACCTTCTGTGAAAATGAAGGAAAACAAAACACTCCCACCGGTGGTGTCACAGCCACGCCATCATCTTCACTCACTCCACCCTCTCGTTCACTCTCCCCTGAATTCTAATCACCCTCACCTGGCCATCTCATCATCTCATACCCTTTATAAACCACTCTCACTCACCAGTCATCGTCTGGCCTTGTCAATACCACTGACAACAGACTCACCCGAGGTACTCACCTCAAGAGAAAACCACTTACCTTCAGAAGCCTTCATTCCCGTTCGTCAGCCGTCAGCCTACCGTCCTCCTTCTGAGAACCTTCCCGCACTCTTCCTCCAGCCCCTAAACCAGAGACTTGGGTTACCTCTCAGTTAAGTCACAGTGAACGTTATCATCTACTTCATTACTCTCCTTTGCATCCCCGTTCCTGCTGCACTTGTAAAAATAAATCTCATTTCAACTCACCACCTGTCTGCCTCTTGTGATTACCTGACAGAAGGCCAGACCGATCACAATGCAAGCTGCATCAGAACCCGAGGATCCGCCGCAGCGGGACACATTCGCTGAACTGTTTCAAGCCGTCAGTCAAGCCATACTAAAAAATCCTCCTGTCATCGCTACTGACCGCCAAGATCCTAACTCACCTTCACTTCCGCAAACACCCTCTGCTTCGGTAGCTGCCTCTGCTAGTCCCATGGCCTGTTCAGCGACATACTCAGGCGAGGCGGAGAACTGCAGCAGCTTCCTACTCCAGGTTTCTCTATATTTCGAGATGCAACCGCATCAGTTTCATAATGACTCTGCCCGGATTGCTTTCATTATATCTCTGTTATCTGGCCGCGCTCTTCAATGGGCCGAATCTATATGGAACGCTAACTCACCCATAACCCAGTCTCTTTCCAGCTTCCTTCAACATTTCAAAGTGGTTTTCGGTGTGTCCGCTGAAGAACTCTCCATTCATGACTAGCTCTTCAATCTTCAAAAAGGATCATCTTCGGTATGTGACTATGCTCTCCGATTCCGCACCCTGGCGGCCTCTAGTGGCTGGAATGAGACCGCTTTAATGACAGTGTTTCGACACGGCTTAAATTCGAAAATCCGGCAATTAGTGGTTGTTTATGATGACGCTATGGGTCTCGAGAATCTCATCCAAAAAACTATCCAAGTCTCTCAAAGTCTCACAGCCTGTGGTCATACACCATCAGCCGCTGCCAGTTCTCTGCTCCCAGCACCCTCTCTCGCTCCTCCAGCACCAGAGCCCATGCAAGTCGACTCCTATCATCTCTCCACCGTTGAACGGCAAAGAAGGATTCAGAATCACCTGTGCTTATATTGTGCTTCTGATCAACATCTCCTCAGTGGCTGTCCTGTGCGTCCTCCGCGCACTGCGTTAAGCACCATTCAAGTCCCTCCTAAAATTGAAACTCTCAATCGTACTATGGTCTTACTCCTAACCCCTCGTCTTTGTGTCTCAGTGCAAGCCCTACTCGACTCCGGTGCCGAAGGGAACTTCATCTCCTCTCAACTACTCGAAAAATTGAACCTTCGAAAACTCAAAACTCACCAAGATCTCCGAGTACAAACCATCCAAGGCAAACCCCTGGGTCGAGAAAGGATTCGTCACTTTTCCCCAGCTATCACTCTTCAGATTGGATGTCTTCATACTGAAAGGATCTCGTTTATGGTGCTGGAGGAGTCAACTGCCGAGCTCATCCTGGGACGCCCCTGGATGGTTCAACATCAACCCACCATCAACTGGAGGTCCGGAGAGATCTTATGCTGGGGTGAATATTGAATTTTCCAACTGCTTGTCTTCAATTAAGAAACCTTCACCTCCCTCTTCATCTAAGATTGAGCGCTCGTTCCGAGTTAGTTCAACCACCGTCGAGAGTCCCGAAACTCAACAGTCTGTAGTGATTCCCTCTGAGTATGGGGCGTTCCAGGATGTATTCAGAAAGCAACTTGCAACCAAACTACCACCTCATCGGCCATGGGACTGTGCTATCGACCTACTACCTGGAGCCACCTTACCTAAAGGACGCGTTTACCCTCTGTCCATCCCGGAGCAGAAGGCCATGGAGGAGTATGTGGAGGAGGCCCTCAGTCAACAGTTCATTCGGACCTCAACCTCCCCTGCCGCTTCAAGCTTTTTCTTCGTGGGTAAAAAGGACGGAGGCTTGCGGCCGTGCATCGACTACAGACATCTCAATTCTCAAACCATCAAGTACAGCTACCCCCTTCCTCTGGTTCCAGCAGCCTTGGAACAGCTGCGTGGAGCTCAAATCTTCACCAAGTTAGACCTTCGTTCAGCCTACAACCTCATTCGCATTAGGCAGGGTGACGAATGGAAGACCGCGTTCGTCACCCCCTCCGGCCATTATGAGTACCTCGTCATGCCCTTCGGACTATCCAACGCCCCAGCAGTCTTCCAGGGATACATTAACGAGGTCTTCAGGAACTACCTCAACAGGTTCGTCATAGTATATATTGACGACATTCTAATCTACTCCTCTTCACTCTCTGAACACCGCAAACATGTCATCCAAGTCCTAGAAAAACTGAGAGAACACCAACTGTATCTGAAGCTGGAGAAGTGTGAGTTCCATATTCCATCCGTACAGTTCTCTGGCTACATCATTTACCAACACGGAGTACAAATGGACCAGAGGAAGGTGGAAACCATTCACAACTGGCCTCAGCCCACTTCGGTAAAGGAACTTCAGCAATTTTTAGGATTTGCCAATTTCTACCGGAGATTCATCAAGGGTTTCAGTCTCATCACTAATCCATTAACTTCCTCTCTGAAAGGCCGGCCGAAGTCTCTGTCCTTGTCATCTGAGGCCATCCAAGCATTCCACGACCTCAAAGATGCGTTTGCCACAGCCCCTGTACTGGTACATCCCAACCCCGATCTTCCATTTATCGTTGAAGTCAACGCTTCATCCACTGGAGTTGGTGCTGTATTATCTCAGCGGCAGGGTGAGCCTCCTAAACTCCATCCATGTGCCTTCTTTTCCAAAAAACTGTCCCCGGCGGAGCGGAACTATGATGTCGGTAACCGGGAACTTCTGGCTATCAAATTAGCACTGGAAGAATGGAGACACTGGCTGGAGGGAGCTAATCATCAATTTGAAGTCATAACCGACCATAGAAATCTGGAATATCTGAGAGAAGCTAGAAGGTTGAACCCTCGTCAGGCCCGTTGGGCACTCTTCTTCACCCGATTCGATTTCCGGGTCACCTATCGTCCCGGTAGCAAGAATTCCAAGGCTGACGCATTATCTCGTATTCATCAAGCATCCTCTGATGAAAACCCTCCTGAACCTATCCTCCCTCCAGCCATCTTCCTCAACCCCATCTTATGGAACATTGATGACCAAATCGCCCAAGCTAACAATCTTCAACCCGCTCCGCCGGGAGGTCCAGAAGGCCTCATCTTCATACCACCTCAACTCCGTACTAGCCTTCTGGACTCAGCACACTCTACCCCGGGCTCTGGACATCCAGGTAGTAGGCGTACCCTCTCGCTCCTCCTTCAACGGTACTGGTGGCCATCCATCTCCCAGGACGTCTCCAGGTACATCATGGGATGCTCAGTCTGTGCCGTTACCAATACTCCCAGAAGACTACCGGAGGGTAAACTCGTTCCTCTACCCATTCCTCAGCGTCCGTGGTCCCATCTTGGGATATACTTCATGACAGATCTCCCTCGTTCCAACGGAAACACTTGTGTGTTTGTCGTAGTGGACCGGTTTTCCAAGTCATGCAAGCTGATACCATTGCCCGGATTACCTACTGCATTCGAAGCAGCCGAAGCTCTCTTCACTTTCGTCTTCCGAAACTTCGGCATCCCTGAAGAGATTGTCTCAGATCGTGGACCACAGTTCGTCTCTCGGGTATGGAAAGCCTTCTTCAAACTCCTCGGAGTCACGGTAAACCTTTCCTCTGGATATCACCCTCAGACTAACGGCCAGACTGAGCGGAAGATCCAGGAGATTGGACGGTACCTCCGATCCTATTGCCACCAGTACCAAGACAGCTGGAACCAGTTCCTCCCCTGGGCCGAGTATGCCCAGAATTTCCTCCGCCAGAGCACCACTGGACTCACACCTTTCCAATGTGTTCTAGGTTACCAACCTCCTCTCTTCCCTTGGTCTGGTGAACCGTCTGAAGTTCCTGCTGTCGACTACTGGTTCCATCAAAGCGAGAGGGTATGGGACTCAGCTCATGTACACCTTCAGCAGGCAGTGCGGAGACACAAGAGACAAGCCGACCGTCGTAGAACCGAACCCCCTCAATACCATCCCGGGCAGAAGGTATGGCTCTCAACGCGGGACATACGTCTCCGCCTGCCCTGCAGAAAGCTGAGTCCTCGATACATCGGACCATTCACTGTGCAGAGGCAGCTCAATGACGTCACCTATCGTCTCAACCTTCCTCCTGAGTATAAAATTGCACCATCATTCCATGTATCCTTACTCAAACCTCACACTGAACCTGTCACTCCTCCCTCCTCAGGTCCTGCCCCGGCGGATGAACCTCCTCCTCCCGTTCCTGTTGAAGAGGAGGCCATCTACAGAGTCCGTAACATCCTAGACTCTCGGCGACGAGGTCCCCAGTTGGAATACCTGGTCGACTGGGAGGACTATGGACCTGAGGAGCGCTCCTGGGTTCATCAAGATGACATCCTTGATCCTACTTTACTCACCCAGTTCCATTCTGACCATCCGGACCGTCCTGCACCTAGAGGTCGCGGGAGACCTCGTCGCCGTACTCGTCCCTCTTCTCAGTCGTCAAGAGCCCCCTCGGGAGGGGGGGGGGGTACTGTCACAGCCACGCCATCATCTTCACTCGCTCCACCCTCTCGTTCACTCTCCCCTGAATTCTAATCACCCTCACCTGGCCATCTCATCATCTCATACCCTTTATAAACCACTCTCACTCACCAGTCATCGTCTGGCCTCGTCAATACCACTGACAACAGACTCACCCGAGGTACTCACCTCAAGAGAAAACCACTTACCTTCAGAAGCCTTCATTCCCGTTCGTCAGCCGTCAGCCTACTGTCCTCCTTCTGAGAACCTTCCCGCACTCTTCCTCCAGCCCCTAAACCAGAGACTTGGGTTACCTCTCAGTTAAGTCACAGTGAACGTTATCATCTACTTCATTACTCTCCTTGGCATCCCCGTTCCTTCTGCACTTGTAAAAATAAATCTCATTTCAACTCACCACCTGTCTGCCTCTTGTGATTACCTGACAGGTGGATTAGTGATTACAATTGTCAGGTCTCACACAGTGGACAATGAGATTGAAACATGTTATGAGCAATAAGTGTGTCTAGACATCATGTCATGTAGGTCTAAACTTGTGTTAGTCCACAAATGTATTTAAATAGAATTCTTGGCCCGAGTCCGACTGGATACCTACACTATTAAAATAGTTCAGTTTTAGTTTTTAATGGCAAAGTGGTCATATTTCTTTTTGTCTCTTTATTAAGTTAATTTAGAAATAAGTTTGGAATATTTTATGTTTGTAAAATTCAAGTTTTAGTTTTATATCCGTATATCCAATCATTTGTGCAGAGAGTGAGCGCTTTGCAAGACATGGAGGTGTCAGCATGATCACTTGCATTATTTTTTATAACAGAGGAAACTTAAAAATACACCATCATTTTTGCTCATAAAAGTATACATCATTCGGAACTGCAAAGGGTCAACTTGGCGCTTCACTGACATAAATAGTTACATCTATAGAATGCTTTAAATTACCATTTTTAAACGAAATAATTCAAATCGAAAACAAAATCTTTCATTATGTAATTTGTGAGATGAGGAGATTGCAAGGCAGGTTCCTCACATTCAATTTCGCAACATTGACTCAGAAAACATTTCTTTATTAACAAATTAATAAAAATATATCCCTTCATTATTTTTGCCTTATTAGTTTATTTGCTTTTTGGGCCGGTGTGAAAAAATTGTGTTTGCATTCAGTAGCCTATACGGCAGCATTTTTGTTCCACGTAAAAAAAAAAAAAAAAAAAAAACCTAAGATAAACGTCATAATATTTTAAGAATAAAGTAAAAAATATGATAGTAAAACAATGTTATATTGCTTGCAGTTAGTGTGAAAATTCCACCTATAGGCCTACTCCTCCAAAAAAAAAAAAGAAAAAAGTCTGTGGCATTTGTCATTTTTTGACTTTTGTAAAAACTATGATTGATCGATTTATGAGACATTAGTTTTTATTAAATTGTTTAGATTTTTTTCAACATGCTTTAAAATATTATATAAATATGCATTAAAATATATAAATATAAATAAATGTTTATTTCATGCTGCAAATATTAAAGAGGAAAATAGATTTGATTCATATGCAGCTTGAACTGAGGCGAATTGACTCACACATTATAAAGCGTAAAAACACGTTTATTATTTGGATGTTTAAAGACTGAGACTTTGTAGTAACAAAGCTGCGATAATTGGGTGGCTTGCGTGCTACAAAAAAGTAATGTACTTGAAAACTTTAAACATCATTTCTAAGCATTTTCCTTAATAAAACAACTTGTGAATATCCACGATTCAAGTAATGTTATTTACTTCAGAAAAATCAACAAGAGTGCTAAAATTAAGTTAATTGAGTTGGTGCCCATAACATTTGGGGGGCTGTAAATTTTTTTTGCACATGGGCCTAGGACTGACTTTTTCTTTTGCAGTGGTTGTGACATTCAAACATTCAGACATTCTTTCAGAGCAATAAAATCTGTTGTTTGAACTAGCGAGCTTGAGGTTAAATGCAGGCTTTTCGTGATGTGGTTGCAGTTACCTGAGTTCACCTGAGCTTGATTCTCTCTTGAGGGAGGAGAGTTAAGCATCTGCACCACACAGTCAGGTCCCACGACTGACATTAAGTCCCAAGTATAATTTGTTTTTGTACGCTGCCACAACTACCTGGCTCACAGTATGACATAGGGAAGACCACACAGCTTGTTAAGTTAAATCCAAAATAATTTATTAAAACATTAAATTATACTATTAAATCATAATTTGAATCAATAAATGTACTAAGTCAGTAATTGAGAAGCAAGAGAAAGCTAATCAAAAGTGTAGTGCAGATCAGTAAAGTGTAAACTGTGTGTAAACTGTGTATCATTTGCTGCCAGTATGACTTGCTCCAGGCCAGAGCTACCTGTGCAAAAACTACAGCCTCTATATAGTGTTTCTCCTGAACCCCTTCTCCGATCGTTGTGCCTTGCTGTTCTGAAAAGCTTGACTGTTTTATCTGACAATGATCTTATGTTGTTTTTAAACTCACTACATACTGTCACGGGGTGAAGAATCACTCGACAAGAGGTGCGTGAAATCAAATGCCCCGGAGGGTGGATTTATTGAACAGTGTAGGGTGCCTGGTGAAATGTGCTGCTCCGCTTTCTGGTGGCCGGTGCTTCCCATGTGCTCTCTGTGCTCTTCGGTGCCAGTTAAGGTGAAAGTAGGTGTCCTAACGTGCTCCAAAGTGGGTGGGCTGTCGGTCACTCGCTGCTTTCTGCGAAGAAATGAGACAGGAATTAGACCAGCGTTGCATTCGGTTCGAGACCGTCGTTTGAGTGCAGCATGTGCCGCTTAAGAGCGTGTAGGCTGACGGGGAGCAGCTGTGACCGATCAGCCGGTGACGAGGACGAGCAGGTGCTTTCTGTTGGTTGCCAGGGCGACGCTGATTCCTCTGGGAGTGCTCGTCACAATACTGAAAATGATGTGGGCCTTGGTGCAACTATGAAACAGAGATGCTTGATTGTTATGTTGTTAATTATCTGTGGTGATGTGCAGCCAAATCCTGGCCCGGTTGATATTGGCTTTAAGATCTTCAATACTCCGGCTGATTTCAAAAACAGGTCTGGATTGGGTATTATTCATTTGAATATGCGAAGTATGCTCCCTAAAATTGATTCCTTACGTATTTGGGCAAAATCCACCGATGCAGATATTATAATTCTTTCAGAAACATGGCTCTCCAAATTAGTCACAGATAAAGACATTGCTGTCAGTCGATGCAATGTCTATAGAACGGACCGACCTCGAAAGGCTGGGGGTGTGGCTATATATGTAAAGAGTAAGTTCATTGCTTTTGTCCATATCTGTGAGTAAACAAGTGAGTGAAAAAAGTGACTTGACATTCAGCCAAGTATTGTGACCCATACTCAGAAAATAAATGCTCTGCATTTAACCCATCCAAAGTGCACACACACAGAGCAGTGAACACACACACACTGTGAACACACACACGGAGCAGTGGGCAGCCATTTATGCTGCAGCGCTCATGGAGCAGTTGGGGGTTCGATGCCTTGCTCAAGGACACCTAAGTCGTGGTATTGAAGGTGGAGAGAGAACTGTACATGCACTCCCCCCACCTACAATTCCTGCCGGCCCGAGACTCGAACTCACAACCTTTCGACTGCGAGTCCAACTCTCTAACCATTAGGCCACGACTTCTTCACAACTTGAATTTTTGGCCCTAAATGTTGAGGTGTACGAAGGTATGACTGTCACTGTTGTTGGAAGCTACAGACCACCCTCTGCTGTAGCTGACAACCTTCAGACGCTGTCACAGCTTTTATCACAGCTGCAATACAGTGAGATTGTTCTAGCAGGCGATACGAATTGGGACTGGTTCAAACCTGCTTCAGACGGATTGAAGGGTCTTTGCAATGATTTAAATCTTACACAATTCATTGAATTTCCTACGCGCCAAAATCCAAAAAACGAAGAGAAATCTACTCTAATTGATTTGCTATTGACTAATGCCCCCGATAAATTCTCTGAAATTGGTGTGTTTGCTAATGACATCAGTGATCATTGTACAATTGCTGCGGTTAGAAATGCCAAAATTCCAAAATCCAGGCCTCGATGCATTGAAAAACGTGATATGAAACATTTTTCCTTATAAGGTTTTCACATTATTTATTTTATTTTAACTGGGACAGTATTAGGCTTATTGATGATGTTGAAATAGCTTGGAAATACTTTCATGATGGATTTTTGCAACTTATTAAAAAACATGCTCCTTTAAGTAAGTTCAGAGTCAAGGGACGAGATAACCCTTGGTTTTCAACGGAGCTTAGCAACCTTCTTCATGAGAGGGATGTGGCTTGGGCAAAGGCTAGGAAATCAGAAGTGGAAGCCGATAGGATTCATTTCAGATGGCTACGAAACCAGTTTACAGCAGCTGTCCAACATGCAACATTCACAAATCTGAATACTATCTAACGGCTATTACAGACAATCTAAATAACCCTAGGACTTTTTGGAAGTCTATCAAGTCAGTTTCTTTAACTAAATCTCGTAATGAACTGCCTCCCCATATCATCAGGGATAATTTTACTATCTCGGATAGATCGGTAATGCTAGAGTGTTTTAATTAACATTTTGTTGCATCTGGTTCTCTGCTTGACAAATCTCTACCTCCAAAAACCTCCCTTTATAATGGTAATGTTGCTGGAAGATGTTGGTTAGTCAGCCTTTTCCTTTTACCTTTACCCAGTTTTCACTCAATGATGTACATAAAGCCCTAATGTCATTGGACATCAAAAAGCCTGCTGGCCCAGATTGTCTAGAGCCATATTTCTTAAAAAAATTGCTGCAGATTTTATTGCTAAACCGCTCATGTATATTTTTAATTTGTCTTTGGATCAGAATGTTATGCCATCAATCTGGAAATCTGCCCATGTCTTTCCCTTGTTAAAAGGAGGAGATCCTGCCTTGTTAAACAACTATAGGCCTAACTCCAATTTGTCTGTGCTGTCAAAGGTCTTAGAACGACTAGTAAGTGAACAACTGAAAGAATTCCTGAGTGTTAATAATATTCTCTCAGAGTTTCAGTCGGGCTTCCGAAAGGAACACAGTACCATCTCTGCCTCATTGAAGGTTGTGAATGACATTATTGAGGCATTGGACAGCAAAAAGATGTGTTCAGCTCTTTTCATTGACCTTTCCAAAGCTTTTGATACGGTGAACCAATATTGCTCAATTTTGGTCTTTCTGAGAAGGCAGCTGGTTGGTTCGAAAATTATCTCTCAGATAGGACTCAATGCGTCACCTTTGACGGTATCTCTTCAGTTTTCTTACAAGTTGTATCAGGGGTCCCACAGGGATCTGTGCTGGGCCCACTTTTATTTACCATTTATGTAAATGACCTTGGTTCAAATGTCCACAATGCTCTGTTTCATTTTTATGCTAACAACACAATTATTTACACCTGTGGAGAAACCCTTCTCCAGACTGTTCAGTATCTGCAGGATGCCTTTGACACTGTACAATCTCGGCTGTCCGACTTGAAGCTTGTGTTGAATGCAAGTAAAACCAAGACGGGACTGTTCTCAAATATTAGGAACTCTACAACTATCCTTCCAAACATTATTACTCTGCAGGAAAATCTAATAGACCGTGTGGCTGAGTACAAGTACTTAAGGCTTTTACTTGGCGACCATTTGACTTTTAAGGCTCATATCCAAAATATAGCCCGGAAACTTAGGTTAAAACTAGGGTTCTATTTTAGGAATAGGGCCTGCTTTTCTTTTGCAACAAGGAAGAAATTGGTCAAGTCTACTTTCCTGCCTCTTTTGGACTATGGTGATTTTTTATATATGCACGCCCCTAATAAATATTTGCACCAATTGGATTCAGCTTATCATGGTGCATTGAGATTTATTACAGGGTGCAAGCCTTTCACACATAGTTGCACTCTGTATAATCTAGTCCAGTGGCCCTCCCTTGCTCAGCGCAGGCTAACCTGGTGGTGATTGTTTATATATAAATCCATCATTGGGACATTGCCCCCCTATTTATGTAGGCTTATGTCCTTCAAAGTCAGCACTTGCTCTCTGCCGTCTAATGATAATTTTAACCTGGTTGTGCCTAGGGCTCGCACAGATTTGGGGAAGCAAGCATTTAGAATTTCTGCCCCATCAGCATGAAACCTGTTACAGAATGATTGTTTCAGTGTGAATGATTCTGTTTCATGGCAAAATGAAACTTGATAATTTGGTCTCTTTTGGTCAATTTAAGAGGCTATTAAAGCATCGGGAAGCAGGCAGCTCCCCCTTCAGATTGGGGGGAGAGACACGGCCCAAATATTTTCTGTCCATGGTGGAGTGAGCACACCCAGCACAACAAAGCAGGGCGTAACATCATCCCCCCCCCACACGCAAAACAGAAAACCCTATGGGACTCTGTAAAATTTCATTCTACTCATTACACCATTTCTCATAATCAATACTAAGAAGAAAAACAAATCCAATAACAAACTACACCCAAAAAAAAATAAATGACTAAATCCATTACCCTTTTTAACCAGTTACCCCGAAAGACTAATGTTAGACTAAACCAAACTCTCATCACCCTTAATACAACAGCCATCACTGGAAATGACCAAACTCAACCCCCCCCCCCCCCACCCAGCCCAACCAATATCCCCCGAGAATTTCCGAGAAAAAAGGAAACTTGTCTATCTATTCCATTCTCATCCTTTTGAAGAAGAACGGCCCCCGCCCCTACCTGGCTGGCATCTACTTGCAGCTGAAAGGGCTCCTCCAGTCTATAGGAGCAGCCAGGACAGGTGCAGAACTCAGGAGAGGCTTGGCGCTTTTAAATGCATGCTGGCAATCTGCAGTCCAATTAAATTTAACTGAACCCTTCAACAGGTTAGCTAGTGGGGCAATGACAGATGAAAAATTACAGCAAAAATTCCTGTAATACCCTATCATACCAAGGAAGCGCATCAATTCTTTCTTAGTAGCTGGACGTAGGAATTTATCAATGGCCAAAACCTTCGCTCTCACTGGCCGAACATTCCCCTGTCCGACCACCTTTCCCAGATACACCACTGTAGCCTGAGCAAAACTCACACTTTGAAGTTCACAGTGAGGTTTGCAGCCGCAAACCGCTCAAATAATGAACATATGCGGGCAAGGTGGACTGTCCTGTTGTCTGAATAACAGACCACATCATCAATATACACAGTGCACCCCTCCAGTCCCGCAACAACTCGATTCATGAGCCGCTGGAAACTGGAGGGGGCATTGAGCAACCCAAAAGTCATTCTCGTATATGAGTAGAGTCCCGACGGCGTAATAAAGGCAGAGATCTCTTGTGCCCTAGGAGTAAGAGGAACCTGGTAATAACATTTTAACAAGTCAAATTTGCTCACATAACGAGCCGCACCGACTTGATCCACACAATCTTTTATCCTAGGCAGTGGATACGAGTAGGGGTGGGCGATATCTCGATATTTAAAATATATCTAGATATTTAAAATATATTGAGATATTTAAAATATATCGAGATATTTTTTAAACACGATGTGGATTTTGAAATATCGTATATATATCGTTATATTGTTTATATTTCATTCTGATTCCGCCACTTTGCTTGTTTGCCTTCTCTGCGCTGTGCTCGCCCCCCGCCTCCTTGATTTTGGTTTGTTTTAAAAGTATCGAAATGGCACCGGTATCGAATAAAACCCAATCAATACCTAACCCTACTCTTTGCACTTCAATAAAAAAAAGACTGTGGTATTTGGCATATTTGTTGTTGCAGTAGTTTTTGGAGGTTTTTTTTCTGTAAAGATATATATCGTATTTCGAGATATAGCAAAATATATCTAGATATATTTTTTGCTCCATATCGCCCAGCCCTAGATAGGAGTCTGGTTGTGTTACACAATTTACTTTTCTGTAATCTGACCAAATTTTGAACGTATGATCAGGTTTTTTAACTAACAAACAGGGCGAAGCCCAGCTAGGGTACGACTATATGGCAAGACAATTTTCCAGAATATATTGGACAATATCATCTAGACTTTTATGCTTATCAGGACCAGTACAGTAAAACCTCTGATGGATTGGCTTTGCATCACTGACTTCTATGTCATGTTCGATTAAAGTGCAGGTTGGAGTATCTGAAAACAGACAAGGAATCAAGCCTTTATCAAGCCTTCTTTGAGCTAATTCGTCATCTAATTTTTTTTTTAAATCTTTTGTTCCACTTGCAAATCATGTTGCAGTTTTAACAATTTGATTTGCTGTTCAAATGTTAATACACTGGATTTTAGCTATGAGCCTACCATCAAACTCAGTAAGCTGAAGTAAAGTAAGCTCACTATCTGAACCCGACACTCCCTGACTACATTGCTTCGGCAATTTCTCATCAGGTAACACGTTCTTATCAAACACGCACAAATGAATTCAAGCAGCTCATGCTTTTTAGCTCCCCTCACCAATGTTACATAAATTTTATAGTGCTTGACCACACTATGCAATTGTTTAATATTCAACACCGCAAGCAAGGCCACTGAAGGAGCAGCCAAAAACGCCTCAAGTGTACCCATTATCACAACTTAAATTACAAGTCATCACTCAACAATCACACCAGGCTATGTCTACATATAAACACCCAGCAGCAATACTGTACATCTAGCCAAACAAACGAAAACTAGGCCTATATATCAACGTCTTTCGGGTTATTAAACAATTCCAACCACACGAATAAAATCTGGTGAAGCGGAATGCAGCTCACGTTACAGGACAACCACAGAGTTTCCCCTTAAACATTTAGCCCCCTACTATTCTGATCTATCTTCAAACTAAGTCCACGAACAAGTCTAATTTACTCACCAATACCAATGGAATCATACTGTCCCGACACAAGTCAATTCAGACGGTGCTCCACGGCAGTGCCCTCATTCGGACTTCAGTGACTAGCAACCTTAACCGGCGCCAAAGTGCACTAATTGGGGATAACACTGGCTCCGTAAAATGCCATCCTCCAACATAAGTAGCCCTACAAACACACTTCGCTACTCAAACTAAACAAACAAATATGTTTAGTCAAATTGCTCTAATCTGCGCAAATACTCCCAATTTCTTCCACAACCAAAAAACAAGTTTTAGCGATCAAAATACTAAAGTAACGTTCAATTCTTTAACTGAACACTCGATGCGGAACTCCCCAACAAACAAACACAACGCGTGCCAGCTGATTAGATTACTACCATCAGCTGATCACCGGTATGGTTCATTCACAAAAATGTGAACCAATGACGTAGCACTACCCACGCAACTATGCCTACACAATATTGTGAATTATAGTAGTCTACTTACATTTCGTGATCCAAATGGCCGGACGAGCCCCCATATGTCACGACTACATGGCTTACAATAGCAATGACATAGGGAAGTCCACACAGCTTATTAAGTTAAAGGTACAGGTTGTAGGACCTGCTACTAGAGGGCGCACTACCAAAACAATAACAATCATGTGATTTGATGACGCTGAGATGGAGCGTGGAATGATGGGATTTGTTGTCTTCTACCCAACCGCTGACTGCCATCAATCAGACTGAAAGATAAATTATGGATTTAACGCGAGTTCAACGATTTGTGCGAGTAGATTACATACAAAGTCAATTCAAAGACGCGAGCAGACTATGGATCAGACACGTCCTTGTGCGGGTCTAGAGACAAGATGTCCCGCGTTTGGCGTATATGCCCCATAATACTAATCTTGTTGATCGTTATAATAGCACACGTTTTCTGTAAAGATATGAATCAAAACTACCCACCTGCCGAGTAAAACACAAGTGAGATCGATATCTCTTTCTAGTTGAAGTTTGTCGCGAAGCTACTTCCGCATTTGTCCACGACACTGTTGTCACGCGGTTTCTACATCAGTAAAGGCGGTAACAAAGGGTAACTAACATCATTGACAGGTGACTGCACTGCCCCGTGTCACTGTTTAGAATGGGAATTTTCTCATGATTTACAAGTAGTTAAAAACATTAGAGATATTGTTAGTAATCAGCTGGACAAAATATATAACACTAGCCTAGTGGTAAAAAGGCAGTGTAGAGAAAAGAAATCTCTGATAGCCGAGGCACTCCTTAATTAAAATGTCTTTAATGAAAAAATGACATGTCCTAAATGGACAACTTTAAAATGCCCACGCGTAGCGGCATGAGGCCTTCTTCAGGGCATAGTGAAGCAGATAAAAAACTGATCTTATAATGATAAAGACACACAGGTAGAAGCAAACACACAGGTGCTGAGAATCAATGTTGAAGGTCTGCAGGTAATTGCTAGGACATGCCTCTCACACGGTTCTCAGCACTAAAGCTATTAGTCACAATAATAAACAGAAACACAGGCAACAGATAACATGCATATACATTCATGCATACCTCTCACATGGTTCTCAACACAGAAGCTATTGGTCACAATACTAAACAAAGAAGCAGCAGCATGCATATACATTCATGCAATATATTACTAGGGCACGCCTCCCACCTGATTCTCAGTACTAAAGCTGTTGGTCACAATGTAAGAAAAAACACAAGCAACAGGTAGCATGCATATATTCATGTATACACATTCATGCATACAAATGCATACACATATACATATACAATACATATGAAAAGTGAGTAATCACAGGAAAGAACAATGTTCCAAAATCACAGAAAAGGTCTATAATATATCTCCTCATTTAATCCTGGATAGTCCATTGCTTTAAAACTCCATATCCAAAAGGTTTCACGCTGCAATAACTGTTTTAAAATATCACCTCCACGTATTGATTTTTTAATAATTTCAATTCCCTGAATTCTCAAAGATGAAGGGTCACTATGGTGTATTTCTTTAAAAAGAATGGCCAATGGCCCTATGGCCAAACATTATAAAGAAATACACCATAGTGACCCTTCATCTTTGAGAATTCAGGGAATTGAATTTTAAAGTTGTCCATTTAGGACATGTCATTTTTTCATTAAAGACATTTTAATTAAGGAGTGCCTCGGCTATCAGAGATTTCTTTTCTCTACACTGCCTTTTTAAATGTTTTACCTTGGACCGAAGAGCACCCAAATCAAACCTAAAAGGAATTGAGCATGCCATTCATCTTGAATCGAACTAGCCTAGTGTTTTTTGGCTATTTTACTGAAAATATTTTACAAATTGTACCTTAAAATCCAAAATAAATATTAAAACATTAAAGGAACACTCCGACTTTTTGGGACTTTAGCTTATTCACAGTATCCCCCAGAGTTAGATAAGTCCATACATACCTTTTTCATTTCTGTGCGTTCTGTAAGTGTTATTTGACGCACCCACCGCTAGCCTAGCTTAGCACAAAGACTGGATGTAAATGGATACTGGTAGCATAGTAATCCCAATAAGTGACAAAATAATGCAAACATTTTCCTATTTACATGTTGTGATCTGTATAGTCACAGCGTGTACAAATAACAAGGCTATATGAGACAGAGAGCATTTTTAATCATATAAATACTGGGAACTATATTCTCACTAGGCGTAGGAGCACAGCTAACGTTACTTGGGCGGAGTGGCTACTTGGGCGGAGTGATTAGCGCAGCACACGAGACCGTAAACAAAACAAACGTGACTCGTGATCATGGCTGACTTTGAGGAATTGTCAGACTCAGAGGAATTTTACTGTGTATCAAACCAAGATCCAGAACCATATAGTTTTGAGCCAGAATACACAGACGAGGAGTTACAAACTTTGGAAGCTGTAAGACGAAGGGAGAATCAGAACGAACACGGACTGGTGGTGTAAATGTGGAACATGCCAACCTATGCCGACAGAAACCGAGTGCCTTTGTTGTAATGAATGGGACCGGGTATTTCCATCAATGTCAAGGCTTGATGACAATCAAAATATTTGCGTCACTACCACGGAAGATTTCTCTGCCCTAATACACCCGGCAGTTGTCTTTTTTTTCCCATTGTGACAAGATCAACTGGAAGAAACGCCCCATGCCGAGTGAACCTAATGGTCAGCTGTCCACCAAGTAAGTGATTTTGTTATAATGATCATTCATAGTTCAATGAAATTGTAGTATAGCCATTGCATACAGTGTGTCACAATAATAACAATAAAGGGGATACACGGATACACGGAGCCCCTATTCACGTAATAGTGTCACTACTAAGGTTATATTACATTAGCATGGCACTGTTACAGTATGGCTAATGTTAGTCATCTCAAAACATAACGGAACACTTACCGCAGCAACAGGTGATCCAATTTGTCCTGTCTTTATTATCAATGGGATGGCTGTATCCTTTAGCACACATTTCATGGTCCGTATGGCAACTTGCATTTTTTCAAAATAGTCGTCTACAGTAAAATGTTCAGAGCAACGAAATACTTCGTGATGGTGTTTACAGGTGTGTTTGGATCTATTTCCAGAGCAAGTAGCCATCGATTCATCAGGTCAGCGTTTGTGGTTGGAATTCTATGAAACATCATAGTAATACCTGGTCTCCCCTGTTTATTGTCGCAGTTATTTACAATACAGCGAACACCCATGATTGTACACTATAAATCTACTATCTAGTAATTGCTGACTCTATTACTCCAACTCTGAGCGAACTCTCTTCTCCTCACCACGGCGCGTCTCGGGTGCTGCGCTAATCACTCCGCCCAAGTAGCCACTCCGCCCAAGTAACGTTAGCTGTGCTCCTACGCCTAGTGAGAATATAGTTCCCAGTATTTATACGATTAAAAATGCTCTCTGTCTCATATAGCCTTGTTATTTGTACACGCTGTGACTATACAGATCACAACATGTAAATAGGAAAATGTTTGCATTATTTTGTCACTTATTGGGATTACTATGCTACCAGTATCCATTTACATCCAGTCTTTGTGCTAAGCTAGGCTAGCGGTGGGTGCGTCAAATAACACTTACAGAACGCACAGAAATGAAAAAGGTATGTATGGACTTATCTAACTCTGGGGGATACTGTGAATAAGCTAAAGTCCCAAAAAGTCGGAGTGTTCCTTTAAATTATACAATGAAATCATAATTTGAATCAATAAATGTGCTAAGTCAGTAATTGAGAAGCTAGTGAAAGCTAATCAAAAGTGTAGTGCAGATCAGTAAAATGTAAACTATCTGTAATGCAAAAAGGCAAAAAGGAGTAGGATGGTGCTGCCACCAGCCTGGAGGCCAGAGAAAAGAAGACACACGCAGCCCAGAGCAAACCCCTGAACAACAGGCAGGAGATGTTTTTAAACAGTCCCGCCAATCAGCTACTGTCAGATAGACCGAAAACAGATAGCTCCCCCTTCAGATTGGGGGGAGAGACATGGCCCAAACATATTCTGTCCATGGTGGAGTGAGCACACCCAGCACAACAAAGCTGGGCATGACAACATGTATTCTAGCATATGTGTACAGTCTAAAGTGTAGCCTTTCAAGTATTCTCTATTTGATGTTGTGTGCAAATGTTGACAGATGCACTCATGAAAGCTTAAACCATGTCTAGTGTCTGTGCTATTTAAAGGTTACTACTGGTAAGCTCTCTGAAAGGATGAACTGTAAGATTCTATAGTCTGCCCTGACCCAGATTCCACTCCACAAAATGTTTGACTATACTCATTAATGGCTTAATAATTATAGAGAAGAAGAAAATCAACAGTTATTTTGTTTGTAGACCATTTGGGATGATCAAATCCTGAGCAAATGGTGACCAATTGTAGAATGGGAGCAGTTGTGTGGGACACCGAGAACCATCTCAGACAATAAGGTGTCAGAACTTAATTAACATACAGACCACAGCTGTAACAACAGTAGCAACTTCATTTACATTAAGGGTAGTAAACTCTTAAGTATATAAAATGTTTGCACTTAGGATGTCCGTGGTTCATTCTGACTCTGTTGAACTCAAGATACTACATGTACTTTGTCACAGCTATGCTGCAATAAACATCTTCATCAAGCTCTTGAGTAAAATTAAGTGTTTTTCAGATCCACCAATAAAATATAAGCATGGAGCATTTTTCTTGCAGGGATCTGTTGCAAAGTTGTCCTTAAGAAGCGTCTCATTGGGGCACAGCTCAGGTGTCTAAGACCAAGGATAGGCCTGAGCCTACCATCTTTTTTGGGAATGGGTCCTGGCCATCTCCTCTTAATTTTTGCATTTATATCAGGATGCCTTTTGCGGGTCAGGGCCATTGACAGTTAGGAAAGGGGTAGCGTTAAGCTCGGATTTTGGCTTACGCTAGACGGGAGATGGCACAGGGTTTTCAGGCTGCTGGGAGGATGGAGCCTTCTGGTGACTTTAATCAGCCACCGAGCTGGAGCGTGAGCTGGAGTGACTTCTGTGCCACCATGAAGCACTCTTCAAATCCATCCATGGCAGGGCTGAACAATCCGATGGGAGAAACCAGGGAGTTGAGGAAAGCGACCTTGTCAGCATTCTTGATTTCCATTAAATTCAAGCAAATGTGGCATTCCAGCACCACCTTGTTGGCCATGGCTTGCTGATTGCCAGTACAGTGGCCTTAGTGGTGTGCAAAGCCAAGTCAGTTGCTGTGTGAAAGCTCCTTAATGGCGTCAGGACTTGGGCCAGAAGAGTTTTGCTTTGAATACTTGAAGCACTGCCACTGTATGTAGTGCTGAGCCAATCTGGCCAGCCACTGAATAAGTCCTTCCTGCTAGAGCTGAGATGATCTTGCAGGGCTTGAATGGGTCATTGGCATGGGCCTTCATCAGCAACAGCTTCTTCATTTGATCTGCTGAAAGAGATCAAGCTGCTCGCTACAGAAGAGGGGCAGCTCTTCTATGGCGAGGGGCAGGCTTTTTCTTTCTTCTAGTCCAGAGACTCTGGACTAAAGGAGAAAAATTCTGATGAAATAGCATTCAGAGCCTTCTTATATAGTAAAGCTGATAACAACCTATCTCAGGTTAGGGCTGCATGATTAATCGAACGCGATTAATTGCTATTGTCATGCAAATTTTGCAGCAGTTAAATCTTCTGTTTATTCAGCTGCAGCCATAGGCATTTCCTGGATTTCTTCTTCAGGGCATATTTGGATTTTCAGCATGAGTGCGCCCTCTGGCATTTGGATGGAGATTTACTGCTGATCACAGAACTGTGCTTCACTGAAAGATATGAATAACAATCACAGCTTCTGTCCAGTATCTATGTATCTAGGTAAAGAATATATATTTACAAAATAATATTTTAGAAGGACCTGGTCTGTTTGACTGGGGCCCCCACTTCATCTTGGTTCACCTCTGCTGCTTCATAGCTGATGTGCTATGAAATTTATGCGGGGGAAATTATGACATTAATTTAATAATAAAAGTAACATAATAATAATAGGCCTTATAATAATAAGAATGGAACTGGCTTAGTATATTAAATGGAAATGCCAAATCCTCTTAATATTTCCAGTATCTGATGTTTTTGACAAAATATGAATGAAAGTGTGCAGCACATATTTATTTATCTAAATGGGTCTGTCAGCAGCATGTGCAGCATTGAGATGTTTGCTTATCATACCACTACTCAGGTATTTCAAACTTCTTTTCACCCCTGGGTGAAGAACAAAAAAGCATGAGTATATCGGGACCTTTAGCTTTACACATGACAGCACTTTTTGTTTGTATTTCTATAAAACTTTCCCAGACAGCAATGTAGTGTTGGTCCAGATCCAGCACTATGTTGCTATCTGGGTTCCTACACAATACTGATTCACTTTCAATTTCACTTTTCATAAGTGTGTTATTGACATGCATGACATGAAATATTCGGTGCTCAAGTTCTATTCCACTTTTTTTTTTTTTTTTTGCAAATGCTTCTGTGTGAATGGCCAAAAATTCATTCTGTGCTCTTTGCCAATCTTTCTCTTCCATAGGCCTACCAAACGTGGTGCAACTTGTCAGTCATTTACATTGGAAGTATATTGTAAACCAGTAATTGGTTGTTTTGTTTAGTCTTTTGCCAGTAACTCAGACTGTAAGAATTGTCTACCCAGATCTGGCCCACATCTGGCCTGCATGGATTTCACACAGGCCAGATGTGGGCAGGATCTGGGCCAAAACTATGTTGCTGTCTGGGAAACAACTGATAACTGATGTTCATTTCCTGTTAGAGAGGCGGTGTCCTTCTTTAACATGAGCCACTCAAATTTCTTATCTCCAAATGGTGAATACAAGACAGTAGGCTTGTTCAGGATGCATCGGCGCTGCGCAGACCGATCGGCGTCTGACATCAAAGTCCCACTAGCATTTGAAGAGCATAAAACTCTTTATGCTTTTGAATCACTCTCACTGCACTTTGATGCACCTCGAACAAGCCTATTCTGATTTCGTCACATTCACAAGTGTCATGTCACCTGTTCAACACAAGAGGTAAGTGTAGACTGATTGTTTTAACAGGCAATGACCACCTCATATAATACAGTTGTTTTTAACCAGTTGATTTATTTTAATAGCATGCATGATTGACATTAACTTGAATATCATGAAAAGTTACTAGCAATCATGAAAATCTCACCAACATTCAACAGCCAACAACATTACAATGCAGTGGAGAAAACTAAGCTGTAATAGACACACACACATGCATAAATGCAAATACATTTCACAGCTAAATACTGTCTTACTAACTTAATCCTAACCGTATTCCTAATCTTTTGCATTTTTACAATTAAAATATTAATAATACTTTATAAAAAATGTTGCTGCTTTAATGGGGCATAACACACACAGTTTCACCCAATCTCATGTTAATCTTGAATACCTGTAAAATAGCCCTGCATTCTTCATATCTCCAAAAAGTCTTTAGTTTTATATTAATAAAAGAAAGATACAGCTTTATGATTAGTGGTCGACGATATATCGCCAAGGCCAATATATCGGCTGATATTTGTCATTTTTTTTAAATATCGGCATCGGCCGATTTGTTTTTCTGCTTGAACGACGTGTTCGACATGTTTTGATGGTGCTGAGAGCGGCAGCGTCTGAGCGGCAGCGCCTGAGCACACACAGTGCTCACACTCTCTCTCTTGTTTGTCATCGTCATTAACAGTTCAGTCTAATAGGGATAGAAGTCTATCTAATAATCAGATAAAACTTTAAACAATGAAATTAATGTATACAAAAAGTATTATAACTTTTACATTGCTTTTATATCAGGCCTATTAGTAATAGAAAGGTAAACATTATAATACTTTCTCATTTGCCATCAGCATTAAGCAAATATGCATTTATATAATTTAAACAAATCTCTGAATGACTAATGAACATTTAATTTCACAAACCTTGCAAACTTAGACGAATCCAGCTGTGAAATCTTGTGAAGTGTGTATGTGTATCCAGCATGATCGCCTGTTCTCTGCGTGATGAATCAGTTTTCACGTCAGTCTGTGTGAATTGAATGCTTTAAATAAAGTCGTGATTTCAAATTGCACTTTATGTATTCGCCCACTGTCATATTCATGTCATTTTCACTGTGTGCTGTATGTAAAATGAGGGTTACCCTGACTTTATTTGAAAAATATGATTCCCTGTTGATTACAGTGTTTTCTTTCTTTTTAATTATATTATTATTAAATATTTATTTAAATATTTATATTTATTGTGAAAAATACTGTCATGTAAAATATAAACATGTTTCTTTTACACATGCATTTTTTAATCCATTGTCAAATGATTTAAAATTTCGGAAATATTAATCATATCCAAACATCACATCATATTGGCTTTATATCGGATATGCCCCCCCCCCCGCTTTCCAAGATACCTGCATTGTCTGTCAAAAAAACACATATCGGTCGACCGCTATTTACGATTCTCTCTGAAAAAAGCCGTGCTCCTGGAGGCGCGCCTTGGACGGAGCTAAAGAGTGATGAGCACTTGAGAGGCCAAGGTTAACAAAACAGACAATTTATGCAGTTTCATCATTTTATCGTCCACTGTCCTGAATCATTCGGGATCTTTTATAGCCGGGACCACTCCATCTTTCAGTATCAAACGATGTGTAAATCCAGCGTTGAACTGGGCATTGTTTATATAACTTTCATCAACGAACACACTTGTGAAACTCCGTTGCTGTCACGGAAAAACAAACTGCATCCATGGTTTATATAATTCCGGCTTCTTTAGGAAGCTGAACAAAGTTATCTTTTCCTTATAACCAAAAAACACCCTTCTTTGGAGACTTTCTTCCTGAGCAACTCCCATGCAGCGCTCCAAAAGCTCTGAAACTTGTACGAACCCAGAAGTAAGATTTTTGGCACAGAAAAATTCTGTCATACATCCAAATAGTTTTTTGAAACTTTGTCCATGCTTAGTGTCAGGATATACTCCGGAGACAGAGGTAGGTGAATTCAGAACAGCTTATTTATTTACAATTATACAAGTGCTTGGCGAATCCCTTGTCCTCAGGTACACGGTGAAAGCTCCATTATTCAAGTGCGGGCTGTATGGTAATCACATGGAACGGGATAGCAAACAGGTGAGTTCGCTCAGTACAGAGGTTACCAAAATACATATACTTCCCATAGTTGAGGTGGAAGTAAATAAGGATTTAGCCGTGATAAGTGTTTAGCACACAAAATTAACTTGAGTAATATAAAGCATGCATAACACAGAGAATACACATGTATGAGGCAGCTTCTGGTGATTAGTTCCTATAACTGAGGTAGAAAACCCTACGAATAGGCTGTAGTGAAAGTTAAACACACAGAAAGAATTCCACAGGTTAAATAAAACATACATGATACTTAAGATATATGTGAGGTAAATATCGGTAATCAGTTCAGCTTATTGGAAGCAATTTTGAGACCGTTGTTAGTGTTAAACCACAAGTGGGTTAATTTCAGTCTATTGGTTTTGGAGACAAAGTTTCTGGAATTTACAGCTGCAGAAAGGAGGTGTTCCCTGGTTTAAGGTTTGTGGTGATCCTGGGCCATAGAAATGCCTTAGCATCCTTCGTTTCCTGATAAGGCTGGGGATTTATGCATTGGGGTCACCACAGGGGTTCTTGAACATTTGGTCTTAAGTTTGGGGAACAAAGAGACATCTTTTCCTGCTGTCCTGGCATCACTGGTCTGAGATTAGACAGGCACAAAAAGGGAAAGGGGGGGGGGGTGACATCTCCTGTAATATACTGTAATATATATATATATATATATATACACAGTATAGTTTTAATCATATTCCCTGTTTTATACTGTAGATGCTTTATTCTTATCCCAGTTGGAAACATGCATACTTGAAATATACCAGACAATAGATTGCCTAAAGTTTAATTTCAGTGCAAGTGACAAAACCTTTAACACATTCACACACAGTCACCTTGTTCTTCTGTTTACTCATTAAAGCTGTTGTAATTGAAACGATACAATATAGGTTCAGATTTTCCTTCTTTCACACTGTTACTATTTTCCCAAAATACTGAAACATTTCTCAACATCAATTCTTCAAATCAGTTTTATTATCATCTTACAATGACTCACATAATAGGAGACAGACCTTGCGTAAGGTCTCCCACTGATGGATTAGCGGTTGCAATTATCAGGTCTCACACAGTGGACAATGATATATGAGCAATTATTGTGTCTTGTTACTTCCATGTAAGCCCCCATACTTACATGTTACATCATGTGATGAATAGTACCTTTATAGAATAGTTTTATTCATATATTTTGGAAACAAGATTTATGAGTGAAGGCAGGAAACAAGTTGCGCACAGTTGTACAAAGTGCTATTGTGAAGTAATTACTGTGTGGCATGTTAAAGTGAACTATTTCAAGAGCTGCGTGTTAAATAAAATAAAAATAAAAATGGTTGAACAGGTCGAGTGACCTGTCAAAATAAAATCTAACAAACAGAAAAACAATGTTATGCTTTATTGAGTTTTTCATCGATTCCCACGTGTCAATGTACAACACCATCAAAAAACAAAAAACAGTCAGTTTCACATTTTACAGCAAATGATTAAAAGCACCTGAAACAGAGCAGTTTCCTCGCCAACACAGTTTCACCACCTTGGAATTATAAGGTTCTATCATCTGCATTCTGAACGGTTTTGAGAAAGTGAGTTTCACAGTTTTTGCATTCCATATAGCAAAAGTGATATGAGGAACAATTCTCTTTCATACATGAAAATGACAGACACCCTAAATGTATTCTAAATGTACAATATAAATATCCTTTCAAAATTGTAAATGGGAATTTTTGGAACAGGTCAAATCCAGATAGAACCTTTTAATTCTAAAAAGTAATTTTCTGCTTTGAGGTTTGAGGTTCTAGCTTGCAAAAAAAAAAAAAAAAAAAAAAACTAGGGGAGACCGGGGACAGCTGCAACAAGGGATGGTTGCAACATGTCATTTTTCTCCAATCAGAAAGAAGCTAGAGTGATGACACTCACACTGCACTTGCTCAGTTGGATGCCCCTCCCTTGCAGAGAAACATCAAGGAGATTCCTGAGCTGCTCCAGGATTTATTAAAAAAGAACTGTTTTTGAGGTATGAAAGTATTTATTTTCTTGAGCTTTGTTTTTGTTAAAATGCTGTAATTGTTTTTTGTGATTCAGTTCAAACTTATATGGTTTAAATGAGTGATATGTTAACTTTAAGCTAATATGGTTAACATGTTTCAATGCCACCTTGTTTAGCTAGCACATGAGGTTTTATCATGGCTGACAGGTAAGGGGACAGTTGCAACAACTGTTGCAACTGTCCCCGTACAATGCATAAATATAAAAAACAGACCACATAGCAGTATTTTTAACATTTTAAAAGTTCTTTCATAATTTTTCATTCATCTGCACACAAGTTTTTACTTAAATATAATATAGTTCATCAAGTTTATGTGTGTGTGCGCATGTGTGCAGATGTCTGTGGCCATGCTTTGGTGCAACTGTGTGTTTATGTGCAGAGGAGGACACAGTGAATAGTTTAATTAGCTACTTCAAGAAATACAGTTTACTGAGCTATAAACTGTTTTAAAACATAAAATTTGTGTTGTCACAATGTGCTCACATGTATAAGAAATTTCACTTTAATGCTTTCTATGACATTTACTGAATATTTTTCTTATTCAAGTTAAGCATAAAAGGCGGTGGTAAATATTTTATCCAGTGCAGATGTTAATTTGGGGTAGGAATACGGTTTATAATTAAACATATAATTGCAGGAACAGTTTAAGCAGCTACTGGAATACATCTGTCCAGGACTTTATTCCACAGAAAGTGATAAAGACCCCATCAATTACACTTTCGACTCTTTGACCTTTAAGGATTTATATTGTAAAATGTAAGACATTTTAAGACTTTAAAGTGCAAGAAAAAAGAATATGCTTCAGCAAATTTTTTTCCACAAAGTTGAACGCTTTAGGGTGATTTATACTTCTGCATCGAACCTACGCCGTAGCCTACACATAGACCCACTCCCTACATATGTACAAAATATATTTTAAATGTTACACCTTCTTATATAGTAAAACAAAGCAAAGAACAAGTTTCTTATCATTTATTATACTACATAGCATGATACATCAGTAGTTGTCTGTGACAAACAATGTTGATCTGCCATGGTACAAGTCCTCACGGAGATGGAAAGAATGCCTTCTCTGACGAGCCGCTTCTTCTTCGGCTTTTGTCGTGGTACTGCGGGTTTCACCAGCTATATGCAGTGGACACTGAAGACTAGCGGTTTGAGTGTGTACTGCACGTCGACGCGGACAATGACGCAGAAGTATAAATGAAAACTGACGCGTAGCCTACGGCGTAAATATGGCATAGGTCCAACGCAGAAGTATTAATCAGCCTTTAGCCTATATGCATGAATGTTTCACCAGGCTAACACAGATGGATCTCTTACTACTGCAATAGCGTAAAACTCTCCTGATATTTTAATAACAGTTACAAAATAATAAAATAAAGCATATACTCATTTTTTGGAAGGGTTCAATTTGAGCAGATGATTTTACAGTCACTGTCATCATCAGAGTGACCTAGCTTGCCCGGCACATCAGCATCTGGCTCATATTCACGATCGATTTCAATTAAGGTAGTGAGGTCCTGGGCCGCTAAAGTCCCAAGGAGTGAGTTTAAGGGATTATAAACACTGAAAAATATTTCACTGACTATACAGTATATTAATACAAATATATTACAGGTAAAATATTTCACATATAATATTTCCTTCTGTTAGGGAGCATTCCAGTGAAATGACAAAGAAAGCTGATGCTGATTGATTGTTTCTTACAAACACATGTTGTCACAGAATAAATATGTGTGAATGTCAGATAGAAAAAATGTCAGATAGAACCCTGTGATTTCAAGGTGACGAAATGTCACGCCCAGCGAAACAATCTCTTCAAACGCCTATCAGCTCCTAAAAAAACTCAAAAACCTAAAACCATCCATGCAAGTACTACTCTTAAAGGAGGTTTTATCAAATTACTACACCACATTTCTTTTGCATTAAATACCTTATAATGATTCCACATGAACACAGAACAAAAATTACAGAATGAAAATACATAGAACAAAAGCCCAAAAACCTGAGCTCACCTAAAACGTTAACATTATTCGTTTGTTGATTTGTAAACACTACTGATTTTTTGCATTCAGGAAATGCAAATGCATATTTATTAACATTCATAGAACTGTAAAACCTTTTTAAACCCTTAGTTGCATTTTGTGCTATATATTTAATGTATACACTGGCCACACGTCCTGAGATAATTTTCACTTCCTCATCAGGTCGGGTCTGGAAATTGTTGCTAGTCGATTGAACCTGCTGTCCAGATTTCTGAGCATCTCTGGTTGAAAGTCATCCTCTGGAATGGATATTGCATCCAGTTCACCATTGTCCGTAGGTTGTCCTTCATCTGCGTAACAGTGCGGTTTGTAAATAACATGTTGATCATCACGGGTTTGGAGAGCAAGTAGTTTCTGAAGAGAAGAAGGAAAAAACAAAAGCACCATGATAATTATTCAAACATTTAGACATTATTAACCAAATTTATTTCTCATGATCAAAAAACCCGTTGACCTAAAGATTGAATGGGAAGGTTTTATGTCTGAAACAGTGTTAAAATTTTATTTAGATAAATCCACTTTAGATGTTCTACTACCTATGAGTAACTTTACAACTCAACTAATAGTCATTAGAGTATTAGACTGTCTGCTGAATATCACTTAATTTTTATGCTCCACCAACAGACTATAAGAAACTTCACAAGTACATGTAAAGCTTAATCTACTAATCCTAACCTTCATCTAATAGTCTATTAATATTTTTATGAGAGTTATTTTTGTAGCTGCAAAGTTACTTATAGTTAGTAGAATAACTGTGGACTATCGAAATAAAGTGGAACCGAAACATTTCATTTGGACATTCATCTAATGTTTTATAAATGTTACTACTTTTTTAAACATGCAGAAGTAGCTTTTCCATAATGTTTGGAAAATTATAAAGTGGAATGTTCCCTTTATGTTTAACTAATTAACAAACTAAATAAACAAATAAAGTTTTTAACATGCTTAAAAATTGGACATTTTAAACTGATTTTTATAACATGATGGGAACATTAACACAATGTTCTTTAAACACAATGTTTTTGAAATGAGGAAAAATATTAATAAGGAATGAGTAATCAGTAGAATAGTAATGTAAAGCTTTAAATCACCTGGTTGATGAGAACGGCGAGGTTTTTACCCGAGTAAGATGCATTGGTTTTGTATGAATGCATGCTTCTAAAACTTGATCTGATGCTTGATATCTGGTTGAAAAAAGCATGTGAGAAAAGTTCAGTTGTGCTGAAGTTAGCGAAACGTCAATTATTACCGTCATTTTATTGCAAAAAAAAAAAAAAAAACTCTAATAATCACCTTATATATCGATTGGCTGAATTGCTGGTCGCTGTAGACTGGCGGTGGATCCTGTGAAACTGCCTGCAGTGCTTTATAAATCACCTGGATATTATGAAGCATAATGATCATTTTAAGAAAAAGTTCTCCTGCATATGGTAGCAAACAGGATGCTAATGTTAGATATAAATATGAGTTGAAATTATCAAACGTTACACTTTGCTAGTTAATGATAGTACCATGTACTAATCATGCACAAATGAGCAATTTTTAATCTACAAATTTAATTTAATGTTACGCATGCTATTTTACAGTATTTTTTATATTACAATAATTAGTTACAGCACTAATAACAAGAAAGGAAAAAAATATATGAAGTACATGTTCTTGTATAATTTGACGCACTAGGTGTGTGTGTGTGTGTGTTTGTGTGTGTGTGTGTGTGTGTGTGCATGTACCTGGTATTCCACAAGGTTTGTAATTCTACTAAATTTTGACCTTGTAGGCAGTGTTGGGGGTAATGCATTACAAGTAACGCGAGTTATGTAATCAGATTACTTTTTTCAAGTAACTAGTAAAGTAACGCATTACTTTTTAATTTACAAGAAAATATCTGAGTTACTTTTTCAAAAAAAAAAAAAAACGCCAGTTACTTTGTATTCCCATTTTTTGACTGACAAGCCTCCTGTTCCCATATTGGGAGAAATCGGAAGTATGGAGGCGTTGTGTGCGCTGTGTGAACATGTTACTGTAGTTCTAGACTAAATGTGAATGTGCATTAATTCATCCCACTCACAAAAAAACAAAAAACAAAACAGATTTAGTATTCATCAAAATTAATCAAAACAGTGAAATGCAAACTCAGAATATGACGCAAACCTGCAATAACTAAATATATCAAATAACACAAATGTATCTATTCCCATTTTATTAACAGTGTCTTTGCTGCTGACCTTTAATGATCCAGTTCAACCATACTAATAATTAAAAAATGACTTTAGATAAACTAACAATTGTGCTTCATTGTTTTGTTTTGTTTTATTGCTGAAGAGTGTCGAACCTTCTTCTCCTGTGTTCTACTGTACAGACGTGAATTTACTTTTCCTTCAGCCTGAGGTTTATTCATTACACTTTTTGGTGTGAAAGGGCTTTTACATTTGCTATAAATAGAACTTCTTATATTAAAAACAATCAAGCCCTGCTCATATTTAAAAAGTAACGTGAAAGTAACGCAAAAGTAATGTAACACATTACTTTCCATAAAAAGTAACTAAGTAACGTATTTAGTTACTTTTTTAGGGAGTAACGCAATATTGTAAGGCATTACTTTTAAAAGTAACTTTCCCCAACACTGCTTGTAGGGACATTTTTGGTCCCCACGAGGAAACAAAGCTCACATCATGAATCATACAGAATGAAGTGTTGAATCAAAAAAAATTGCCAGTATTTTTGTTTGAGGGGTACTTTTTCAATTAATAGAAAATATAGTATGCACAGTATAAAATGACCCAATAAAACATGGAAACCTGTGTGTGTGTGTGTGTGTTTGTGTGTGTGTTTGTGTTTCAAATTATACAAGGAGATGTAATTGATATGTCATTTTTTACATTAACATTAAATTAACAAATGCCGTATGCAATGTTCTCTCATGTAATTAAATAAACTAATATGAATTACTTGAGCTAATGTTGACATAAAATATTGTTGTAGTGTTTTAACTGAATAAAAGGCACAAATTCAAACATTACTGAAAAACAGTTACTGTGGGTTGTCTGATGAAATTACCAAGCAGTCAGTCCCTTTACTTTCTGTATTTGTTTTCATGAGATTACTGTAGCCCTCCTCATCCATTGGATTCATTTTTTTCTCTATCTTGCAGGTGATCAGTAGACTCATGAAGCACATTGCTGAAATATAAAAAGAGAGTATTTCTTTTAAACTTGGATACTTTCGCATTCCCACTTTTGTCTTCTCACATCAAAATGCACCCACATATTTGTTTAGAGCTGTTTTCATTTGTAAACCATGCTTGATCTGTGCTGATTTCTCTCCTGTTTCAGACACACCCAGACTTTTTCAATGGAGGAAGCAATATTAGGGTTGAGGACTCATATTTTAAGCCAAAGCGATGGTTTGAAGTTAAAAACATCTTCATGGCGGATTTGTTACTTACAAACACGCAGCTTTTCACTTTACATTCTGACAGCACCCATTCACTGCAGTGGATCCTTTGGTGAGTAAGTGATATAATGCTAAACAAACTCTACATCTACATCTTGGATGGCTTGTGGATGAGTAAACTTTCAGCAAAACTTTCATTTTTGGGTGAACTAAATCTTTAAATCAACTGAATAATTGTTTTCCCAAATGCAGAAAAACATATATTCTAAGTGCTTTTAGCGAGGCAAAACTACAGTATTTACAGAGAACAAATTAAATAACATTTCAAAACTGTAATAAAAGTTAAAAAAAAAAAACATGCGACATTCAAAAAAACAGGTTTTTACATGTTTCCATGGCAAGTTTTTTATTGTTTAACCACACCTGTAATGGTTGAATTGACTTGTACAGAAGGATGGGTTTCTAGTATTGTGAAACAGTTTCCAAAATTCTTCATCACTTATAGCACTATAAATATCATCTAAACATTGGAAACCACTCACCTGTGAGAACTGAAAGAACAAGCAGCCAGATTGCAACAGAGCCCATCCGAGCATTTAAGACCATCTTGCCCTGGCAGTTGTGAGTTAAAGAGCAGTCACACACCTTGACCGTCAGGTTCTGGGTGGAGTATAATCCCTGCTGGTCTGATATTTTGATCTGGAGCATGTGATGACCTGAAAACACTTTGTCTTCTTTTACAAGACCCACCGTTGTGCCTTTAGGAGACAGACAATAAAATGAGAGTTAGTATTACTGTAAATATATACTAAACGTTTGGAATAATTAAGAGTTTTAAATGTTTTTTAAATAAGTCTCTTATGCTCACCAAGGCTGGATTTATTTCATCAATAATACAGTAATAATGTGAAATATTATTAATTATTTTAAAATTACTATTTTTTGTTTGGAGATATTGTAAAATGTCATTTATTCCTGTGGTCAAAACTTCAAATGGAATTTTTTTTTCATTGTCACACAATCCTTCAGAAATCATTCTAATATGCTTTTTTTCTGCTCAAAAAACATTTCTTACTATTATCAGTTGAAAAAATAGCTATGCTGCTTATTATTTTTCTTTTAAACTCATTAAAAAAAATCTTAATTCTAAATATTTGGTTCTTAATGTAGATACAGAAAAGCAATTTAAGAAGGTCATGGAAGAACGTTCTGGACATAAAGTCAACATAAAACTTGTGTTTTCCAAGTGAAATATGATAAGAGAGATTGTTGGGTGGTCTGGATTAAGTGTCATTACCATGAGATGGTTCAAGCCTCCATTTGTCCTTTACATCTCCTAAAAGCTCAAAGTAGAAAGGTGATCCGTATGGAGGAAAGTCCAGGTCTACGGCTGTGATGTTGACCATTGTGGGCTCTTTATCTTGGCAAATGCTGATTGTGTTCACCTCCAGTATTGGTACGTTATCATTTTGATCAATCAGGTGAATCACTAGCGTCCCAGTGCCTGTCATCGGAGGAACACCTGCCAATCAGAGACAAGGAGGAAGCTGACATTCAGAAAGCTGTTCATGAATCATGAGGTTGTGTAAATCTGCATGTATCTCAAATGAAATGAATTTGAAAATGAAAGGAATTGTCCGTCAGGGATACTTGGCATAACATATGAAAATTTGTCTTACCTTCATCCACAGCATACAGTTTTACTGTATAGGTGCCGTCTAATACAAATGGCGACTCTCTATCCAGAATTTTAGCCGTGGATACTTGTCCAGTCTTTGCATCAACAGTTATCCATCCATCAATATCTTCACCTTTAATAAATCTGAAAGTCAAATAAACATCTGATGAATTCATCGTTATCTATATGCAATCCTGTTCATTCAAATCTCCAGTACCATTAGTGAAACATACAGTAACATTAGCTTCTCTTACGTAAATGTGTTTGCATAGCTTCCATCCATGTCTTTAGCAGTGAAGGTTGTAAGACTTGTTCCTACATCGATGTTCTCCGTTACTGCAACATGTTTAACAGGAGGTATAAACACCGGTGGGTCATTGACATCTTCAACATAAATGGTCACTGGAATGCTATTATAGAGGTGTGTAACACTCTTGTCAGAGTTTGGGAGTATTTGGTCAAGCTCCCACGCTGCATTCGGTACTTTCCTTTTAATCTTACAGGAAAAGTAAGGAATTTCGTTCTGCACACTGATGGACAGATTGTGATATGTTTGCTCCTCGTAGTCCATTGGCTAAAATAAAGAGAGTTTAGAGAACAATCAACATGAATGTATACAGAGATATTTGTGTATCTTCCTGTATGTTAAAATAGTTCCGATCTGAAATTGCAGAGACAACAATTTAAGGCTTTTCTGTGTAAACACAAACTCAATCTTTGAGAAGGTTGCCGATAGGGGCGCAATTGTAGGATACGCTCTGATGGGTCGTATTTCAGGGATTTGGACAAACAACCTATACGAGCGTATTGGTTGGAGGACAGGTTGTGGCTTACATAATGAAACATCAATCATCTGCATACCTTAACAACTGTTAAAATCCCTTCATTGGTAACAGGGTCTGTTTCTATTTTGAATATCTCTTTTTTATCTCCGTAAATTATGTATTTGGCTTTCCAAGCTTTTGAACCACGGACATCTCTGTCTGTTACTTGCAGTCGCAGAACTTCAACCCCAGCTTCTCTCTCCTTGACCTTCCCTGGTCCCTGAAACATAAGTCAAATATTTCATTGGGTTTCACTGGAAAGTGTGTATAACTTGCCTTTAAAAGCAATAACCAAGAATCTCACAAGCATGACCACTATTAATCTTAAAGTCCACTGTGAAACTTACTGTTTTGCCCGAGAACTCTGGCAGATTGTTGTTATTATCAGAAATATTGATTATCACTGTACTTGTATTTGAGAGCTGTATCTTTTCGCCTTTGTCCTTTGCTTCAACAAGGACTGTATATTTCTGAGCTTTCTGGAAAAGATTCATTTAGAAGAACATTTCTTTGGTGGCAATGGAGACATATTTATGAAGCACAAAATGCAATATGTGTTGTCTAAATGGAATAACATTCATTAATCCCAATGAAAGAAATTAAGCCCATACCTCAGAGTCCAAACACCCCTTAAAATAAATAGTCCCAGTTTGGTTTTGCTGCTGTATATAAAATTCAACATTATCTGTTTTTGGTGTGACAGACTTTATTGTGAAAATGAATGTTCCATTGTTTGTTGTTGAATCATCCTCATCAGTTGCCTGTACAATCAGTACTTCTTTGCCTAGAAAAATATTAAGAAAACCAAGTGTTAATATTTCACCCAATAATTACATGTCCATGATTTTTTATTCCCCCTAATGTTGTTTCAAACCTGTACACGGTTAATTTTTATACATTTTTATAATTTAAAGTATATGTTATATATGTTTAAGAAATATTATGGAGCCCTTGCTGTTCAATAACAGATCATAGTAACCAGGGGCTGTCAAGCTAAAAAAAAAAGCATCACTTTAACAGTAATAGCAGTATAGCAACAACCTGTGTAGTGTGCAATAATCACAATAATTACAATGTTTCCTTTCATGTTATGAGGGGGGACATAACAACACTGTGGATTGCAGTGACATGTGGGTGAGTAAATAATGTCAGAATGTTCTGTTTTGTGTGTTTTGTTTCACAAATGAAATAGAAAGTAGTGAAGTGCAAACTATAATACATTACCTTGAGCATGTGACTCGTCCACAGTCACTTCATAGACTGACTTTTGAAATTCTGGTGCATGGTCATTTATGTCCAATATTTTGATCTCAAGCCCAAGCCTTGTATTCACTATATTAGTGGATTTATTTTTTGCTTCAAAATCCAACTGCAATTGAGTCCAGTGAATATCAATATACAGACCTTCCTTGCAGTCTATTTAAATTAATTTCAATGATGTCTTGCAAAGGATACTTTGTTCATTAATCAGTACTTACAAAGAGAACTTTAGGGTCCTTTTCATAGTCCAACTTTCCATGTACTATAATTTCAACTGTGTCTTTATCAATGCTGAGAATATTCTTTGGCTCTTTATCCACACCTTGACCTTGTAGCTTGAAATTTAATAAATAATACTTATCAATTGTAATCTGAAATGCAAGTAACATACACATGATTATTATTATCCAGCAATTTGACATATGTAATGTGAAAAACTTTATTTAAATAAAACTGAACTGAACGAGCTCTAGCTAGCTGTTATGATGCCCCTCACCTTGCCTAGTATGTATGGAAATGGACCAGGGTGTTCTTCCTCAATACTAAATGAATCAATGATCCATGCACGCTTCTGTCGAATCTTCCCGCTGTCAGCCCATACACACACGCTCCAGACAGACTGAGTTGAAAAGAAGTCATTATAAGTTATGTTAAATCCCATTACAGCACTCATAATTTTTGTGAAACTGAAATTTTCATGAAAATATTAAAGGATTTTGAAGAATGTTCTTTAATGGTAGCTTTGATGGTAATATTTAATGGTAAATTTGTTTGCTTTTTGTTTGTTTGTTGTTATTTTCACACTATGCAAGAAAATGGCTACCAGCATTCTTCAGATTATCTTCTTTTGTGTTCAACAGAAGAAACAAACTCATAGGTTTGGAACAACTGAATAAAATATGATTTTTCTTTTTTTTTTTTCTTTTTTTTAACAGTTAAGATGGTTAACATTTGAAACTTAGACCCCTACATTACTTTGAAGATTTATTTTAAATATATAAACACTTTGCTGAGAAGATTTTGATGAATTTATTTTTTTATTTATTATTACATGGCTCAGTGGAATACTTGATTCTGATTGGTCAATCACGACATTCTGATGTCTGTTATCCCTCGATAACAACCGGTAAAAGCTGATAACACAGGCTCATCTGGGAAACTGAAATCAGCACCATACTCTTGCTAGGAACAGTTTTTCTTTGTGGTGGAAGCTTTGCATTTTGTTAGCTAATAAAATATTAAAACTCAGTTCAATACTATGTGTAAAGTTATTCAATTAAGTCATCCTGGACTCGCTCTCTCGTTTCATACAAACGCAGCTGCTTTCATTGTTCTACGATTGTTTTGTACAGTGTAATGGATTATAAGATAACTAACAAACTGGTAAGATTTTAAAATATTTTCATCTTAAATCAATATTTAAGATGTGCTTGCTCGCAACTGCTGTCTTCACGGAAGCTTTGCGTTCAAATATTTAAACTCAAATAAATATTTTGTGTCTAATCATTTACTTATGAGGCAAGTAGCTGTGTAATAAGTGGGAAAATGTTTATTCAGCTGGTTGTTATCACAGAATAGTCACTTCATAGATGCACATCAAATACTGTATAAGTTTATACTAATCATCAAAAGAGAGAATAAATGATATTGCATAAAAGAATAAAGGATTCCTTTTATTGTAATGTCAGTGTGAAAGTCCCTTCATTTAGTCTGGCAGGCATATATTTATAATTTAAATTTAATTGACTTTTTTTTCACAGTCTAATTTGGTATGATAACTATTTATTAAATCTAATTTAATTTTGATTATGGAATGATTTAAAAGAGGTTATAATCCCTCTGTGAATAGTTGTCCGTATCTGCTAATGAGGACAAAAGCTAATTAGTTACTGCTGATGACAAAACTTTTTCTTTTTTTACTTTTTCGTTTTCCCAAAAACATGATGCATTCACAGTAGTAAATCAAGCTTACTGTGATGTTTATGTTTCTAAGAATGCTTGAAGACATTACCGTTTGTAAACCACATCACAAAATCCATTACTGACATGTCAATTCTTGAAAAATGAAGCTCATAACTGTGCAGATCATAAATAATACTATATATAATAACTAGATATTGACAGTGCAGTTTTGACTGTATTCACATCATTATTAATTACTTTTACTAATAAGCATATTTTGGACTATACAGGTACTTTAAGGCATGAGCTTACAAGGAAAACAAATCTTAAAGTTCATAATAATGTCCCTGTGTCATGATCTGAAAGTCCCGTTCATCCACAGCCCCAAAGGGAGTAACACAAATCCAATTTAACAGAACTAATTCAAGTTTACTATCTGACGCATGGCAAACAATAAAATCAGCTAATCATTCAATGGAAAGCAAACCTTCTGAAGCCCTTTGTTCATTAACCTGGCTTTATACTGTGTGACAGACTTAGTTCCTGCAACATAAACGGCTGTTGTCTAGAAGTATGAGCAGAGAAACACGAGCCAATGTGGCTGGCTCCAGTGTATCACATCACACAGCACTTTAACTCACCAGTAGCAGGAGAAAGCTGACTGGAAGGGTCCTCATGTTGAAGCAGATCATCACACAGTCCTGCTCGACTGAGACTGAGCTTTCCTCTGTCCCTTACAGTAATCCACACTGCTCATATGACACATGAGAGCGAGAGAGAGAAAGAGAGAGAGAGAGAGAGAGAGGAGGGCATATTCAAATGACGGTGGGAAGGAACTGGGGCAAGTGTTACTTTATCACTCTTAAAACAACTCTTTTAAAACAACAAAATGTGTTATTTTCAACATGTATTGAGTGTGCTCAGGGACAACGCATACTGAGTTATAAAATGTGTTCACAATTTAACACAAATTGTTTCACTTTAGTAAACACATTAATGTGATGTTTTTGGCATGTGTTTTACACAACCATGTGCTACAGAGCAATTATTTTTTAAGTAAGTTTAAAATAAAAACTCTTATTGTGAAATCACAAACATAACAACATAACTTGAACTTTTATGTTTTGCATATCCTTTTTTGATTGATCTTAGGAAATATGTAATGCAATGTTTAAAAGTATGTTCGTTTATGCACTCAGTACCAGTGTTGGTCATCGTACTTTAAAAAAGTAATTAGTTACAGTTATTTCTCCTAAAATGTAACTAAGTTAGTAATTACTCAGCAAAGTAACGTTATTTTTTATGTTCCATAATGCTATTATGTCATATAACATCTTTATGGACTGCATTTATATAGCGCTTTCAACAGACCACATGGCCACCCATAGTGCTTTACAAGTTGCCTCAAGTTGCCCATTCACACACTCATTCATACACCGACTGCGGTGTCAGCCATTCAAGGCGCCATCCAGCTCGTCGGGGGGTTAGATGGGGTTAGATGTCTTGCTCAAGGACACCTCGATACTTGGTCAGGTGGAGCCGGGGATTGAACCACCAACCTTCCGGTTTGTAGACAAACTACATGAACCACTGAGCCACTGCCGCCCTACTGTAGATATCTTTAACTGATTGAAGAATAAAAACACTTAAGTATTTTAGAACAGAACACTATCCAACTTATGATGCGCTCACACCAGATGCAAATAGAGTGTCTGGCGCGAGTGATTTCAATGTTAAGTCAATGCAAAGACGCGATTAGACAACCTCCGAAAATCAGCGAAACACATTCTTAAATAGACGCTGTCTTTATAAATAAACCGCATATTTGAGTTTAAAACAACTCCATTCTCGCATGAAATACTTTTAAAACTAGATTTATTCACGCAAGTCGCGTCTGGTGAACACAGCATTAAATATTCATTACAGTAACATGTTAGCATGTGTTGATGTGAGGTGGTTCATAAGATTTGAGTTGCTTGAGGCAGACGTGGATAAAGTCTTTTTTCCTGGGCATAGCATGCATGTTACAGAAACATTCTTGCCTTTAATTCCCGGTACTTCCATTTCGAGAACGCCTTTATCACTGATGCCATCTCGTGTTTAGTGGTTGTCAGAGCGTGCAGTGAGATAGCGTGAGCAGGGCACCACCCACCCAGCCAATCATCATCGGATTTGCAACGGTCTCAGGCAGCTGATGTGTAGCCACCACAGTCTATAGTAGCCACTAGCCAATTAAAGCATGACACCTCATGCTTTATTCAACCAAACTGTAGTAACGCGACACTTTACATTCTCAGTAACGATAACGGCTTTGCAATGACGGGAAAAGTAATTAATTCGATTACTCCGTTACTGAAAATTTAACTCCGTTAACGCCGTTACTCCCAACACTGCTCAGCACCTGGGTGGGGCTCATTTAGTGAAGTGAAGTGACATTCAGCCAAGTATGGTGACCCATACTCAGAATTTGTGCTCTGCTTTTAACCCATCCAAAGTGCACACACACAGAGCAGTGATAACACACACACACTGTGAACACACACCCAGAGCAGTGGGCAGCCATTCAATGCCTTTCTCAAGGGCACCTAAGTCGTGGTATTGAGGGTGGAGAGAGAACTGTACATGCACTCCCCCCACCCACAATTCCTGCCGGCCCGAGGCTCGAACTCACAACCTTTCGATTGGGAGTCCGACTCTCTAACCATTAAGCCACGACTTCCCATTTAACACAAACTCCAGCATCAGTGAGGTGTGGCTCATCTGTATTGTTGGATTGATTGTTTCTCATCTTTCTCTTGAAATATCCTACTGTATAGATTCCATATGTGGTTCAGGTCAAGCATAGTAATATCATGGTCAGCAAACCACTTGGAAGTGGTTTTAAAACTGTGGGCAGGTGCTAAAGTTCTACTGGAAAAGGAAATCAGCATCTCCATAAAGCTTGTCAGCAGATGGGGGCATAAAGTGCTTCAAAGTCTCTTGGTAGACAGCTGCACTGACTTTGGACTTGATAAAACACAAAGGACCAACACCAGCAGACATCATGGCACCCCAAGTCATCACTGACATTGGAAACTTCACACTGGACTTCAAGCAGCTTGTATGTTGTGGCTCTTCAGTCTTCCTCCATACTCTAGACCAGTGGTTTTTAAAGAAATATTAAACTCAGGCCCAGCGCCACAAGGGGACAATGCCCCCTCAGATCTGACTTTTGCCCCCTCTGTTTCATTTTTGTATTCATGGTTAAAAATAAAATGTTCAACCTTTTTAGTTTAATAATAATTGAACCTTATCCCCATGGGATTTAGAATGTTCAGTGTTGTGACTCGTGACATTACTGCCAGATTCAAGTGTCTTTCGCGTTGGTTGGCGCTGAGCCAGATACTGAAGAGCTCAACGCTGTCATATATCACAACAATGCAGTGTTTTCAACCTCATAATGTTTATTTTAGATTTCAGACATTTAAATACACATAAACACTGGTAAAACAACAGCCTACATTTGGAGTTTGTAAAATACACACTGATGTCTGTGGAAGCAAGTGCTAGTGTCGCGTTGGTTGGCGCTGAGCCAGAGACGGACGAGCTCAGTGCTGTCGTATCACAACTATGCAGTGTTTTCAACCTCATAATGTTTAGTTTAGATTTCATACATTTAAATAGGTTACACATACGCACTGGTAAAACAATAGCCTACTGTACATTTGGAGTCTGTGGAAGCAGCAATAACAATCGATTCAAATATAATTTGCTGACGTGAGTTTTTCATATCAGACAAACACAGTGGAAGTAGGCTAACTATAAAGTTTACTCTATTGTTATAAAGGTTTTTAAACGACCAAATACACTCACTTAAACATATTTGAGAATCGGAATATCAGATAGTTGATGACATGGTAAGTAAGTTTGTGAATATTTCGAATAAAAAAGGAAAAATGAAATGAAGGATAGCCTACATCTGTTATACAGTGTTATTATTGTGGCTGTGGTGTTTCACGTGACAAATATGACGCGTTGCCATGGAAACATTAAGGGAGAATGTTCTAAAATAACTGTCGCCTTGAAAAATCTTACTCTCGGGAGTCAGTTAGAATACATACAGTCGGCATCTAGTCATAGCTGGGGGCGTGGCGAGGGCGGAGTCGGCGTGGGGGAAAACACTGCGAACATCGTGTGTATTTGAATTCCAAAAATGCACATATTGAGCGCTCATTCCCAGAGACACGTAGAACAATTGTAGTCTCTTTTAACTTTAATATTCATATACACTAGTCCATATCGATATTTGATTCATTTTACAGCCCTACTGTAGATATATTAATTCAAAAATAGCCAAATTCCGTGACGTTCTGCTTTATACAGCAAGTTGTATTTTTGACTGGATTCCGCGATTCAATCGTTTCGCAAACACAGACGGGGTGAATTTATGAATGAAAGTGTAAAAGTTCTGACAAAAAACTAAGTTGTTTAGTGTCCACACGCTTTTTTAAGTGGGTTTATGTTCGACACTAGACTAACGTTACATAGTTTTGCTTCAGGTAGAATGATAAGGCTAATTATATATGCATGCCACTTTCTGAAACAACCTTACACAGTTTTGATAACGTTAATAATGAACACGATGTTAATATAGCCTGCCTGTGATGAAATGCCGACTGCACACATACACTTGCTTAGTCTTGGAATTCCACAACTTCCCTTAATCATTCTCACAACTTATTTCTTGTAGCCATTTTGTCCTCCTTTCCAATTCTGTATGTTTATTAGGAAGGATGTAGAACTTCAATTCATAATTTGTTAGTTTATTGGAGGTACAGAAAACGACACAGCAACTCTTCGACATGATTGTCCCGTGTATTTCAATTGGCGCCAAGGCAATGTTTTCCCCCACGGGCTAAATTCACATCACGTGACGGGGCGTTCCCGGGGGCGTTCCCAGACCAACCATCTGTATCTATATTTTAAACTTAAGTGATGGTGTCATAAAGTTAAGCCCCCTAACAATTTCACATGCCCCCTCAGTCATTTCATCCTGCAGCCGGGCCTGATTAAACTGTAACTATGCTTACACTATTCGAGCTTGCTGATTGGTTTAATTAAGAATGAACCGCCAATTGGATCTGGTTTGCCTGTTTTGCTGAGCGGTGCCAGCCCGAGTTATCTGTTCAGTGCCAGTCCATTCTAGGGCTGTGCGAATAATAGAAATCATCATAAAATCACGATTTGAGAGTGCGCGATTTCTAAATAGCTTCATAGAACGATTTTCTGCGGCCCTGACCTCCCGCAGTAAATTTCTGATCCAATCAGAATGCAGCGCCTAGCACGAGAACAGAACAGACTGGGCATATGCTTAACTCCAGGTTCACACACTGTCTGTGATGCGCCTTTTGTCTGAGCCCATGTTAATGGATCAGAGCGTTCACACTGCACGCAATAAAAGGCTAGAAATAAAACGTGCGAAAATAATTAATATCTAGCACATGAGCATAGAGAGAATTGTGAGTGCACAGGACGCAGTGAGAGGAGACACGTTTTAAGTGTGGACACTCTCTCAGGGCGAGAGCAGCGTGTATCTGAGCACACGCGTCTGGTTTTGTGACAGAGCAAAGGAAATCTGTGTGCGAACAGAGAGATTAGCGCTCGTGCATTATTTTAATGTGCTTTCACGTTACATTAATGCGCTCTCTCTGCTGCTTCTGCACCGCCATACACATACTATATATCTTTGCAAACAGAGTAGGCCTACGTGTGAACCTGTATAATCTATTTCAACACCTGTGGCACCGCTACAATTAATGAGCTCTATGAACAATGCATGGCAAAAAAGAAAAAAAGTCCCTGGACACGGGATTTATTTATTTATATTTTTTAATAGAAATTTTAATAGAAATTTTTCTTAGAAATTGTATTACACATTTACTATAGTGATTATTTTGACTTAATAATATACTATAGTATATTATTATGTCTGTTCTAAAGACCTTACAACTTTTTGATAAAGCTCTAACTGGTTTTCTTTTGGAAATATGTTTCAAATTCAACCTGAATGCATTTATGACTGTGAAGCATATCTGTGTGTGTCAAAATTGTGATTAAAATCGAAATAGTAAAATTTATCAAAGAAATCATATATTTTTTTCTTAGATATTTCTCTAGAACAAACATATTTTGACTTATGTCTGTTCTTTTAGAGACGTTACAACTTTTTGATAAAGACCTCTGGAGGGGCAGGGGTGAAATGGGGTTACGAGGGCACAATTGCGGACCAGGGGGATAGGGGGTCTGGGTTGCTTTGTTGGTTTATGGTTGGGGGTGGGTAGGGTGTATTAGTTTGATTGGGTGGGCGATATAGCAAAAATGTCACTTTTTATTTATTATTATTATTTTTTTTAAATTAGCATGATTTTATCATGATTGTTTGTCATGTTGGTTTTTCTATTTTGCAAGCTGTCTGAGCATTACAGCCAAACTAATATCCCTATATAAAAGACAAAGCTTGTCACATTAAGGTAAGATGGCGCATCACGTGTGACATCTACTGCCTTCACCATAAGACGCATTTTTTATAATTATGTATATACTGTATGTTTATGTTTACATGTGTAATTGTGTTTAAAGTTTTTCTACAAGTAATATAATTATGAAAAACAGTAAACAAGTTTCACCCAAATTTTATTTGTCTTTTAATTAATGAAATTTAATTACATTTTATTTTTTGGTAAATAAATGGGATTCACTATTAAAATTAAAACATGTACGAAATATTGTGTGATTTATTTCTTTAAAAAAAAAATACTTTTTTCAACAGTAGTAGCTGTATCACATTCTACTAAATAATAGTAATATATCTAGCACAATGCCTTTATGTAAAAATGAACTTATTTTGATCGGTTGTTGTGAATACCTTTGAATTGAAACTGGTTTTACTCAAATGAAATGGTAAAATGCTTGTGAAGTGACTCAGAACAGTTCTGGTGATGTAGTTTATGTAGTTATGTCCTCACTGAGATGGCAGATGCTGAAATTACTGCAAGCGTCACGAGCTTCAGTCTATGTAGAAAACAAACCATACATTCATTCACACAGAAACACCCAGAACATGCAGGATTCAAATTTCAACCAACTTTTGTGTCTTAACATTTACAGATATTTACACACGTGAAGCTAGCGTGAGACTTAAAAGGGACATTAGGTCCCCAGTGAATGGATAATGGAGAGTATAGTGAGTCCAGGATAATCAAATATCTAAATGAATAAATAATCTTTATTTGTTGTCTGTTTTTAACTAGAAACATTGCCTAAATTTAATGATCACATAAAATTGAAGTTAGGTGGAGATGGAGATAGGCCTTTTTATATTATCTAATTATCACAGAACCACTGACTCTTAGAATAATTTTTACTATTATCACTTCAACTAATAACACAACACCTATTTCATCAGAGATTAGACACCTTACAGTTCAATAATTGATGCGTATCATCACCGATATAAAGTATAACAATCTACACCTAGGTACAGGTTAACACCTGATGATATTTCTTCTGGGCTTTTGAATTACAACAAATGTGTTTTAGAAACACACGGTTATAACAGCCAGAGAAAAGACTAAGACAGAAGTCAAGGGTCAAGAGCCCAACTAAAGCAAACACTGATCTCTAACATGGTTACTTTAAATGAAACAATAAATCAACATCTAAACCTTAGTTAATTCTCAATAAGATCTTCTGTAGACGTCTGACAGAAATAAAGTCAGTCTGGTTATTAATAAGTGCAGCTGGTGATGCTGTTTGTGGGGTTGTTTAATCAGATCTTGAGAGATTTCATGTATTTTATTTCAGTTGATTTCATCTAAGGCTGTGTCTGAAGTCAGTTGTAGTAGTTCTTGTGTTTCTCTTTTCTTCAGTGATTCTGTTTGTTAACAGCAGCTGTTCATCACTAATGTTCAATCAGCACTTAGTTAATCACTTAATTACTTAAGTTCAAAGTTTTAAAACTTACATGGTTTAAATCAAGGCAATCGGTTTACTCAAACGGTTTGAGTTAAGTTACTTGTTGGGTTTTACAGTGCAATTTCTTTTGTCTGTTTTCTTAATTGCAGAATATTTATCACGTGCATCTAGTCCTTCGTGCTGTATTTGCTGTAAGCTGGTTAAAAGGGACAGAAGTGAGAGACTTATTTACCCTCATTTGATAAAACTGTTATGAAAAAATAATTTTACATTTAGAAATTTCTAGTATCTCTGTTGCAGGTTTTTTTTATTAGTGTAAAAACCTTTCCAAATTCCCTTGGCCAATGAGTTTTGGGGGGTGGGGTCAGGGGCTTAGTTAACAGGTTTTATTTGTAACTGCAATCTGTTAGTCATGTTTTGATAATGAGATTAAGAAGCGGTCATATCTATGCATAGAACTGCTAATGTTGGAGTTGTAATTGAACCATTGAACATGGATGTTTACTATTGCTTAAGCTGTTTAAACTATTTTAAAGTGATCTTAAGCATCATAGGTTTCTGTGTGCTTGCTATTTCCTGTTATTTGTTCCTAATAAAAGACTCTTAACTGCACATTTTATTATTGTGACATTATAACAGTAAAATTAAATTACAATTAATTACCAGCAATGCATAAAACAAGTCAAGTGTATTTAAAAGAACAACTGATTTTACTTAATTTGATCAGAATTGTAAGTGAAATTTTCACTTATTTTTTTCACAAAATCTTGAAGTGTTCCTGTAGCTCAAGAGGTAGAGCATTGCTTAAACAAGCCCAAGGTTGGGGGTTTGATTCACCGGGAACACATGGTAGGTGTAAATTGTTAGCCTGAATGCACTGTAAGTCGCTTTGGATAAAAGTGTCTGCTAAATGCATTAATATAATTTAATTTAATTTATATTTACTCAATAAAATTTAACAGGTCAAGTTAGATGTATTTATTAGTTTTTTACTTAAGTTAATTTAGTAGATTTATAATTTCCAAATGTGTGAAATTTACTAGAAAAATGCTTGTGCAAAAACTTGCCAAATAAAAATTTAATAAATTTACTTATTGTTTTTTTTCAGTGTATGCCAATAATGTAAATTAAACTGAATAGAAAATCAGACTTAAAACCCACACATCATGTAAGTGTGCAATAAAAAAAAATGTATTGCATTGGTTTTTCTATTTATTTTTTATTTAGAACAAATCAACCAATAAAGAGTGAGTGTATAAAGTATACAGTCTAAGCAACGGAGTTCTGCCCCTTTGAGGTAACAGAGCTTGGCCCGCGATTCTGAGATGATCATCTTCCCGCAATGAGAACATGACTCGTCCACAAAAGCCACCTCAGCATGCTAAATGCCCAGGCATAAGAGGCAGCGATCTTTACAAAGCCAAAAGCAATGTAAAGTTCAGATATTTTTTATATTTATATTTTTCTATAACAAATGAGAATTTGATGATTGAGACACTTTCTGCAATTTAAGATTCATTAACTTTAAAATGATTTATAGAATTGAAAAAAAGAAAATCTGTTTCAAAGTAGTTTTTGAATTGTTTCTCATTTCAAGCTGCCATTAATGTTCTATGTATTTTATAGCAATACGTTTTATTGTGTAAAGAAACTTTTTAACTCGTTCACACCCATTTTTCCACAGAAGGTAAGTCATTTTACAGACAGCGTCATGGGATCATGCACAGAAAGTTACCATTTAAAACTATGCTAGACTAATGTGGAGAATCCAGCAGCACCTGAATATGTTGAGATAGACAATGACGTATCCTTGTGGGTAGGTGATGTGTAAAAGGAAGGGCTTCTTCAGAGGAAACCTTTTGTAGCTTTAAGATTTCAGGAAATACCAGTACTGAAATGGGGGGGGGGGGGGGGGGGGTTCTTCACCAGAACTCTTGCTGCTGTTTGCCTCTTTGCTGTCAGGTATGATTTAAAAATGTAACTGTGTTAAACACATTGTGCCCATAGAGCACACCGTGTAGTTGTTTGTGTTACTACATGTGCACATAAGCTGGTTAAGTTTATTCTCTAAAACGCCTGAGTGCTTTGCTATGCAATTTAGTCTGTGTGTCTTAAATTAGAATAACTGTTACTTATGTGAATATGTTAAATTTGTTTGTCTCCTGTGTGGAACTCTTGGCTGTTTTCCCATATGGCTACAGTGTCTATGCACAGGAGTGGGTTTCCACCGGCTACAATGTGATTCTCAATTGCATTATCTTTTCTAAATTGCCTTCTAATTGTTTCATTATGTAATAGGCATGATACAATTTTACCTGACTGATAATAAAATGTTATATTTGATGTATTCTGAATTCTCCTGAAATCATTATGATTAGTAAACTGTGAGGAGACTTTTGTTACCAGAGATTTACGGCCAGGATAGGTCAAACTGAAGGCTCGAGAATGATAGTAGCAGTAGGCACGTCATCGGAGACCTTCTGATTTCTGTCTGTCACTGGTATTAGCAACTTTTACGGGAAATAACTAAGTGAACTACACTTTTTGTCATAAGCAAGCAGTAGGCGGCAGGCAAAACAGGTATTAGTCTATTTAAACCCTCTGACTAACATCAGACTGACGAGTTTGTGATCGTAAGATCCACATGAAGCTAGGGTGAAACTTAAAAGGGACATTAGGTCCCCAGTGAAGGGATAATTGAGAGTATAGTGAGTCCAGGATAATATATATATATTTTTTTTTTAAGCTTTAAGATTTCAGGAAGTACCAGTATTGAAATAGTTACTACTGTAACTAAAGAATAATGACTCCTATGATAAACAAGTAGAAATAGACGCTTCAACCCTAAAACATTACACAATTTCATAGTAGTAGGCATTTTTTGTTTAGTTTCACATCACTAACGTCACAAAACAAGTTACATTCTTTTTAGGTCTCTTGCACCATGAACCACAGGTTTCTGCCTAACCACTATTTTTACTCTGTTTATTTTGAAGAACCCATTCTAAATATTAAAATTCAGCCATTTTCAATAAAGCTGGTGTTTTTATTTTACCCTGGAAAGTTTTTTTTTCTCACCAGGATGTTGAAGCAACAAGATACCGAAGAAAAAGGCAGAACCAGTCTATCAGTGTCTGTCACACCCCTGCAGATGAACTTTCCTATTGTTTTACATTGCAAAATCTTATCGCATATCTTATAGCAGTTGACCGAATTGAGAAATGCAAACAATGTGATGAGTTTGGCAATGTTTTGACATGTTTTTTTAAGCATGTGTGACTTTCTTCTGTGAAACCCAAAGAAAAACACCACTAAAGGTGAAAGAAAGAACGAAAGAAAGTAAGGATGAATAAATGTTGACAGAATGTTAATTGCTGGGTGAACTTAAACCCTACTGTCACCTATTAATAACAAAAGTTATTGCATACCACTGTTTAATAATGTAGTTCCCCTTCAGGAACTTGAGCTGTGTCTAAATGCTTTGGGAACGCCCTTGTGTGCCCATCCTCTTAATCACACTCGATTCTATAATGCATAAGACTGTCTTCCCTCAAGAAGAAACGCCAGCGAGAGCAGAGCTAAACACCCAAGGTAATACACACTTCGGGACATTTCATCATTGCTAACATCAGCCTGCTTGGAGGAAGATAGCTGCAATATAGACTCACTCAAAGGGGGAAGAGACTGCAGAGCGGGTGTAAGACTTTAGCTAGCAATACTTCCTCCAACCACTAGGGGTCACACTCCTACCATGACCAGCAGTATTCCTCCCAGTCACAAGGGGACACAGGAGGTCTGTTGCCTACAATTTTCCTCCCAGTTGCCAGGGGGCAACCATGAGCAAAAACTCTGTACTTAGCATTCATTGTTGACACTCACCTTGTGTAGGGCCCTATATAAGTTTGCCTTTAGCCATTGTTTTTTGTTCAGTCTTAAGCCTACATACCTGTGTATCCTGTTGCATTTAGTGAGTCGATTGTAAGCCATTGTGCATGTTTTATTTTTCCCTTTTTTGACATTTGGAAGCTGTGCTTCTGTATTTTGTTTGTACTTTGTTCCTTGTCTTTGGGGTCTCTACAAGTAAGGCTACTTGGAGTTTATACCTCTCGTCTTCTTGTGATTTTGTTATTTCTCTGCACTTGGGTTTCAAAAAATCCCTAACCCCGAGTTAGCACACCAAGGAGGAGCACCAGTTCTGTGTCCAGGAGATCAGGGTTCTAACCCTGTTTAAGACAAGATTCAAGATTTTAATCTATAACCTCACAAATCTGCTTCTGTATCATTACAGCGGGCTTCCGAACCTTGAGAAAGCGATAGATTCATATGCAATCCCAATCGCCACTGTGGCTCAGCAACACTGGGACAGGAGCCGTAGAGACTGCAAACCCGGACACACTCCTTGAAGTAAAGTTTAGCATGGTCAGAGAAGAACACACGATCTAAAGGGATGTCTGTTTAGCCTGCAATATAGAAATGATTGTGCACTGTTGATACAAACAACAGTAAATCAGACTGACACGTTTCACACAGAGTGCTTGCTGAAAACACAGAAGCTAACGCTGCTTGTTTTCGGATGCGCTTTTAAACTCTCTGGTCTCTACGTCACCCCGCTGTGACATTTCGCCATTCCATTGTACTGATGTCACATGTCATTCAGAGCATGGGCAAACAGGGGCATTCCCAAAGCATTTCGATGCAGTCACATAACTTGGAGACATTTTCTCTTAAAATTATTATTTTAAGAAACTGATATTCTGATCTTTTTCATCTGCCCTCGGATATTTAGTAAAACATGAGGGTTTTCAGAACAGCAGTCATATAAAAGTTATGGGGGAAATTCACTAAAACAGGATGATAGAATATTGAATATACAGTAGGTATGAAAGAATGAAATAAAATTAAACAATAAACATAAGTATAAAATATAATGTAGAATTAAATAAAGTATAGAAAATAAAATGTACATGAAAGTATAATGTAGTCTTAAATATTAAGATACACAGGAATGTACAAGAGGCGAATGTACAAACAGGTTGTGACTGTCAATGTGAGGTAGAGAATGATGAATATCTTACTTATTAAGTGAATATTAAATGGAGACTTGTAGATGTTAAGAGGCTGGTTTTGAATTTAGGAGCCTGATGGCCGTGGGGAAGAAACTCCTCCTAATTCTCTCAGTTTTTGCCATCAGGCTACTGAAGTGCTTACCAGATGGCAGCAAAGTGTAAAGACAGTTACTAGGGTGGTTGGAGTCCTTGATGATTTTAACAGCTCTGTTTTTGCAGCGTTTGAGATAGATGTCCTGCAGCAAGGGAAGAACAGACCCTGAGATCTGCTCAGCTAAGGGCAGAACTCTCTGCAGGGCTTTGCAGTCTTGACTGGAGCTGTTGCCGTACCACACTGAGATACACTGAGTTAGTATATTTCTATGGCCCCTGAATAGAAAGTTTTCAGGATTGCTGGGGAGACTGTGAATTTTCTCAGCATTTGCAGATGGTACAGTCTGTGCATGGCTTTATTAACCTGTATTTGAATGTGGGTAGTCCAAGTCAGGTCCTCTGAGATGTTTACACCATGGAACTTGGAGATGCTCACCCTCTCCACAGGGTTCCCGCTGATCATAAGAGGTGTATAGGGCTGCTGCTGTCTCTTCCCGATGAACTATCAGCTCTTTAGTTTTGCTCACATTCAGAGAGAGATAATTGTCCTGGCAACATGGTGTAAGTTTCTCTACCTCATCCAGGTATGCGGTCTCATTATTGTTGGAAATGAGGCCCAGAACCACTGTATCATCAGCAAGTTTGATTATAGTTGTGGAGCTGTGTATAGACACGCAGTCATGTGTGTAGAGAGAGTAGAGCAGGGGACTTAGGACACAGCCCTGTGGGGCTTCTATGTTCAGGGTGATGGAGTTGGAGGTGTACTGGCCTACTTTCACCACTTGAGGTCTGATGGTGAGGAAGTCCTAAATCCAGTCACAGAGTGAAGAATTTAGACAGAGGTCTATGAGTTTAGAAGCAAGCTTGGGGACTATTGAAAGCTGAGCTATAGTCGATAAATAGCAGCCTTACATAGTTCCTGTTGTTGCTGTCAATGTGTGTGAGAGAAGAGTGCAGGATGTGAGAAATGACATCCTGGAAGGAGTAGCAAATTAAGTTCTTTACCAGTCCCTCAAAAACCTTCATGACTATTGATGTGAGGGCAACTGGGCAACAGTCATTCATACAAGAGGGTTTATTGTTCTTATGCACAGGGATGATGACAGATTTTTTAAAGGAGGTGGGAACCGCTGAGGTAGAGGGACTCATTAAAGATGGATATAAACAAACCAGCAAGCTGATCAGCGCAGGACCGCAGAACACGGCCAGAAATCCCATCAGGTCCAGCTGCTTTCCTGACATTCACTCACTTTAGGGCGATCTGAACCTCATCCTCCGACACAGTGATCACATGTTTATCGCTGCTCCGGCTGCTGCGTCCTGATGAGCTGATCGGTAGACTCACACTGCTTAGATTGTTTTCAAAGCGGCCGTAGCAAGAGTTTAACATGTCAGCCAGCAATGGATCTGCTCTCATCTCCACAGAGGTTTTATTACCAAAGGCATAAATGGTTCTTTGTCCTTGCCACATGTGTTGGAAGTCAGAGCTGAAAATGAGACTCTATTCGTTCCCTGTATAGGAGTTAATTTAAGCGGAGCGACCTGGACGGCATCCTAATAAACAGTCCAAAACAGCTCTAAACAAATATATGGGTGGATTTTTATGTTAGAGAACAACAGAGGATGGACTTTTTCAATCAGTGTTAATTTCGTTAACGAACATTTTTCTGTGACTAAGACGAAATGTTGACGAGCTTAAAATAACCCTTACGAAAAATAACCATGGTTTTATTATAGTAAAACTGTAGTAACCTATGGTTTTTTGGCGTGTTGACTACCATTTGTATAACCACAGATTTACTACAAATACCATGGTTAAACTATGGTTAATTTAGCAAAACCATGGTTAATTTGTGGTTACCATGGTTTAACTATAGTAACCATGGTTTTTTGGTTTTATTTGTAGTAAAACCATGGTTAATTTTCGTAAGGGAATATCTGATCTGATGACGAAATTATGACGAAATGTATGCCGCGTCTTCGTTAACTAGACGAGACTGGACTATAATGTTATTTGAGGACTACCGGACATTCACAATGCATCCTATAGGCTATTGTCTTCCAAAATGTTTGTCGCTGTCATTAGATTGCGATCGGATAAGGTCCGTTTGCATATCTATTCTCAGTATGGCATCCGCAGTGGATGGACATACTAATAAAACGCGAACTAGTGATCTGAAACAATGGCCTCAGCTCCCGAAGGAGTAGGAAAAGGGAAACCAGATGCACCGTTTTTCCCGGGAATCACAATTCGTTGTCGATTAACTTAAAGTTAGTGAAGGTGGGATAGGCGAAATCATGCTGTTAGAAGTGTTCTCTCTCTCGTGCGCGCACGCTCCACTTCCTCAATTCTCATATACAGCGCGCGATCAGTTCTCACTCAGCGCTCAAATACACACATAGTCCAAAGTAGGTTATCGATTAAGTGAACGTGAACAGGTGGGTGAAAACTGAACTGTGTCTGTATTTCATGCATGTCTTCTGTTGCATGTCTTCTGTCTTAAAAGGACGGCATTCCAAATGTAATATATATCTTTCATTAATTTTAACCAACAAAAATGTTAAATAAATGAATGTATACATGTTAAGTAAAACCTGCTGTATCTGAAAAAAACTGAGTTTAATTTGTATTTGTCTTATTGTGCTTCTAAATATATATATATATATATATATATATATATATATATAATATTTTTATAAGTTGCTCCTATTTCACTTAAAGGGATAGTTCACCCAATTTTTTTTTTCAAAATTCAGTCCTTGATTCAAATCTCTCATAAGCTTAATTGATTTGGTTTAAAGAGAGAAGAATTAATGATAATTTTAGTTAAAAAATAAATTTTGGTAACTACAGTTTCGCTAAAACTAAGAGTAATGACTAAAAGTTGACAAAAATGCAATGACTTTTCGTCGACTAAAACTAGACTATAACTATGAAAGACTTTCGTCTCAAGATACTAAGTCTAAATCAAAAATAATGTCATGTGACCATTAACTGACATGAAAGAACCATGCATATTAAATATTAAATTAAAATGTAAGGGGGTATGTCCACTACATATTTTATTCCTAAGGGGTTCAGCTGACAAAAAGTTTGGGAATCCCTGCTATAAGTAATCCCTGCAGCAAGTAAAAGTTTTAGTGTTCTTAATAACCAACAAGCATATGACAAATACCTGAACACAAAAAACAGCTCACAACATTTAGTTCTCAGAAACTGGCATCATTTATTCACCATCATTACAATTTTAATTCGGACTCCTGTACTTTATGACAACCTTTATGTACATCCAGTAACACTTTACAACAGTGTTCAAAAGAGTTAGCTAACATGAACTGTATACTAGCAATACCTTTACTGCATTTAGTAATCAAGTCTACATGTACTGATATTTTTTCTTTGTATTATTAAGAATAAACAATTATATTAACATTGTTTTGTGAATTAACATCAAATTAGATACATAAATGTTGTAAAAAAAAATGTTGTGATCCCATAAGGCATTTACTAATGATAACATATTTAATATTTTTGTAAAGTGTTTTCAAAAATCTGATAATATTACGCATACATTTTTGGAGGAGCTGTTCCTCAAAGAAAAAGTGAACATTGCAGACAATGCCTCAGTCCTAAACCCTCAAGATGACTGAATTTAAAATCCTTACTGAAAAAAAAAACATTTGGGTGAAACAAACAATACAATGAGCAATATGAATGAAATAGATGAACACTGAAAAAAAAAAACCCAGGTGAAGAAAGGCCTTTTGAGTGTAAATGGAAGAGGGATGGATGTATTGATGATCAATGGTGCATTACTGCTACCTGCCGGACTCTCAGATATTGTTAAATTGATAACCTCTTTTCTTTTCATGCTCCGAAGGAAAAGTTAACTCAAAAATGAATATTCAGTCATTATTTACTCACCCTCACGTTCAGAAATTGTATGATGTATGATGTTCCTTTCTTCTTTGCAATATCCAGTCCAGTCAATGGGACAAATTTAAAGGTGATTTTCTCAATAGTATTTTTTTTTTTGCACCCTCAGATTCCAGATATTCTAATAGCTGTATCTCTGCCAAATATTGTCAGCCTAACAAACCATACATCAATGGAAACATTATTTATTCAGCTTTCAGTTTATATTGATTCAATATTATATATATATAAATCCATGTATAGAGGTCCATGGTCACACACACACACACACATTGGGATTAGGATTGGATCGACATGAAGATGAGAATGATAGAATTGTCATTTTTGGCTGGACTGTCCCTTAAAATACACAAGTAATTCTCCAGTGCAAATTAATTCTAGCAAAGTGCATGAAACAATATGAGGGCTAAAGACAGCAAGTGCTGGAGAAACCCAGACAAACACTCAGTTACACAAGCTGCATAAATAATTGTTGTTGTGATTATCTTGAGATCTAAATAGAACAGTGGCTTGTCAGTGCATCAGTGAGAGAAGAAGCTCACTGGTCTCTGTGAAGACTACTAGAGTCCATGCCACCAATGCCTCTGATCCTCTCAGACAAGATGGTGGGATGCAGGCATGAGTTTTGATTTCAAGCACCCAACATGTATACCATAGTTCCTTGAGGGCAGGTAGTCTTGGCACTGAAGATGTAATGTTCACAGCTTATATCAATAATCATCCTGCACCTGTACAGGTTAAATGCTGCCTGATTTTTAAAAGCAACAATGGCCTAAAACAAAACAAAATCACAGCAAAAAAAAAAAAAAAAAAAGAAACAAGAAAGAAAAATCCTTGGAACCCATTTGTAGCAAGAAGCATTATAGAAATGTGGAAGGATATAAAGCCTCAAATTTTCATCCATTTTCACAGCCGGATATTCCGACTCTCCACTGACTGTTGACAGATCCCACCCAGAGTGTTAAACTTGGGCCCGATGTTGTGCAGGAAGTCCAGGTTATCACCGTGGTTACTGATAGTCAGCTGATCCAGTGAGTGGCAGTCACTACCGCCCCCCTCATAGTCATACTGATACGGGCAATAAGCTGGAAAGTCCCTCTGCTCTTCCAAAATCCCACTGATTTTCTATGGAATAGCATAGTGGAAAGATAAATATCATAGTCTTAATGCTTATGCTTATACAGTGTAAAGGTTTTTTTTTTTTCTTTTTCCAAGCAGCATTATCTGATGATTTCACCTTGTGGTGTCTGCAAAGTCTGCAGATCTTTGTACATTAATATTATGTTATGAGGGATCTGGCAGATAGGTGGCGCCAGTGCATTGCATTTTCAACTAAAAACAAACTGAATGAAGGTCGCCTTTCCACCAATAATGTCAAAGGAAAATCATGCAGTGCAAGTTTTTTGTTTGTTTGTTTTTTTCACATTAAACAAAGCTTTAATAAACAATGTTTATTTACATCTACCTTTAAATGCATATGCACATACATATATAAAGTATTTTAAAACCTGTACTTGCAGATAATGTAATATTAATCAAATAAAAGGCTGCTCAGGTGAAAAAGACACTTTCGTGACCACACTTAAGTGCACCTTTAAAAAGTGCAATTTATCAATTTTAAGTGTAAAGTACATATAGTACATTAATTTAACTGCACATTTGTATAGTATGTTCATAAATTATACCTGAAAATAAACAGTTCTCTCTCTCTCCCTCTCATATTTAGTCCAGATTTCTCAGCTGTTTTGTGTGTTGGACTCACCCTGTCAATGTGTTCTGCCAGGTTCCTCTCTGTCCGAGCAATGCTGTGTGTGCGGGACATCCGGCGGCTTTCATTCTTAAAGACAAGTGTGATATTTAATGTAGATGATTGATTTCATTTCACTTGTTATACTTAATTAGTGTTTGAGGATCATTTCTTTATTTATATGAATTATTTGAATAGCTTACCCTAAAGCTTTCCTTGTCCCTTCGAACCATTGACATGTTGTGATGTTGCTTTAGAAAAAAAACTACATTATTAAATATCCATGATAGTCATATATAAAATGTTTACTGTACATACACTACTAGGCTATGCAAAGTTTTTGGGTCAGTACAATTAAAAAAAAAAAAAAAATTAATACTTTTATTCAGCATTGATGAACATAATAACTAAAAAACCTGACCCCAAACTTTTGAACAGTAGTGTATAAAACACTAATTTCTTTTTAATTCTCTTTGTGGGGACTTCTATTGTTTCAAACTTAGCTAATGACATTTTTTTAATCATATTTCTACACTTAAAACACCAGCTTCATATTTTTGCAAGGTTTTGCCAAAGCACGCTTACTGAGAGCACACAGACTAAGTGAGCAGTTCACAGAGACAAATAATGTTTTACAACTAAAAATGATCTTAAAACACAGCAGTTAAGGAGTATTGCACATAGAATAAGAACATGTCTTGAGTGAAAGGCTCCTAAACCAACCTCACACACACTGACAAACTTGATTGTAAAACGTATCGCAGTGGACTGTAAACCAGTCCATATAGATGTACAGTATGTTCAATAGATGTAAGCAAGTAAAGCTACCATGCATTTACATTTGATTAACAATAGAAAAAGTGCAGAAGGATAACAACATTCACTTCACACCTAAGCTTTCTGTTGATTTCCAGATCACCATCTGGTCTCAGACATGTGAAGCCAGCTGTACTGTGTATGAAAGCACATTTCAAATACTGCTCTGAAGCAGGAACACCTTAGGCAAAATGCAACGTTTTGTTGTTGTTGTTTTTCACAGCTCTTCCATGCCTCAGGTGTTACAGCGGTTTGTCTCGGTCACTCACCATGTTCATCACTCCTCCACCACTGTACATTTCCTGCCAGTTGTTCTGAACGCCATACTGTGAGAGAAAGCATAAATCAGACAATATTTCATATCACCAAAGAACAATGTGACTTATAACCACTCATTTTTATTTTTAATATTTGAATTAAGAATTTTAATGTTTTGAATAGAAAAAACAACAACACAATCTTATGGAAATTCTTAACTATTTTACATTTTGCTGAATTAATTTGTATGAACTTGTATAATATAATTTGTACATTTTTGTACGATCTGCCTGTGTCGTGCTGATGGTTATGTTTAGGTCTGTACCTTCATGCTCGCTGATTTCATTATGAGTCACATTTTAATGGAAATAACTAGGAAAAGCCTACAAGTCTCAACAATCCTTTTGATTTGATATCTTTTTGATGCTTTATCTTGTTATCGCTCCTTCCCTGTACACTAGTACGATACCACAACATTACAGATCTACCGGTAATTCAACCTTTATATTTAAAGAACAAGAAGGGTGGAAAATGTGTTACAGATTTTAACATGCTCCAGAACATGTTTTCATGACAGTTTTTGATGACGTATTAATTCTTGGTAGTCAGCAGATTTCCATGATTTGACACTCACCCCTGAAGAGCTTCTCAAATCGTTCCTGTATACATCAGTAAGCAGGTACTCAGGCTGGAACAACAGCAATATGCAATCTGTTAGTAGCTTGTTATTTTACATCACTTTCTTTCAGATCCTGTTGTTACTCAACAGTTAAAATCAGAACAGTTAGGTTAGAAATAAGCATTAGAAATTAAATTAAATTCATGTTTAATTAAAATTTTAATTGTGTATAGAGTACATATATAGAGGGGTGGATTTAGGGAATTGGGGGCCCCAGGCAAAATATAGGAATGGGGCCCTATACATTTTCACACATTTCAGATCAACCTTGAGGCTCCTTTTTGGTTTTGATGCACAATGGTGCCCCATAGTTGTGTCCAATGTTTCTAAATCTTTCATGTTCATGTTAAATGGCTTGAAATACAAATATCAAGAGCAAACTCACAGATGAGAACAAAACAGCGTTGGATGAAGTGGGTTAGAGCCCTGCACGGGCCTCAGATATAGGCCATAGCCCGTCTTTTTCCCCTTTTCCCAAAAAAAGCTTATACTACTGTTTTAGCTATTAAAATAGTTGAGTTATGTATGAAATGGAAAAGTCTCATTTAGATTTTTTATAAAGTCAATTTAGAAAAATGTTTGGAGCATTTTTTGTTTGTTAAATGTGAGTTTTTTTGTTTGTTTGTTTTAAATATTGTAGAGGGGCAAATTTTATTTGTGTGCACTCACTATATGAAAAAAAAAACATTTTCATCACCGTAATTGATGGATATCTAAAATAGAAAAATAATTGTATAGCTGCTTTTTCAGATTTTTTTTAGGTTGCTCTGTTCTGAATAACTTAACATGTAAAAGATTTTCTGCAACACAATTTTGTATGATATGTGAATTATTTATTAGCTTTTTTGTTTTACTCATGTCATGAATTCGTTGTATTCTCATTTGTAAAACAAAGTAATTGTTGTAGGCTAACTTGAACTCATGAAAGTGCGTATAGCACAATTTTTTGCTTCTTTTTGGTGAATAGTTCTATGTAGAAATTGACTTTGGCATGTAAAAGACTGATAAATTCATAATTAACAGCATGGCTGGTTCAGTAAACAGAAATACGGTACACATAAGAGCCTATGATAACTGCTGAAAGGTTTGCGGGGCAAATCTGAGGTCAGTCTGAGCACTCATGTTACTCACAGTGCATACACCTGCAGGCGACTCAGATGGTTATCGTGGTAATAAACGCCATAAATAGCAACAGTTGCACAACTCCTATATGAAAAGCATTTTAGGGGGCCCAAGGCGGTCGCCTCCATTTGGCTAATGGATAAGTCCGCCCCTGTATATATACACACACACACTTGAGAATGGACAAAACGTGTCTTAAACTGTGAGTTTTTATTATTTGATGATGCATTTATTAATGTATATATTTGTAGAGAAACATCTCAGCTAATGAACCATGTACGGGAACAGGTTTTTCTAAAAATTTACATTTTATCTATAGAAGAACTGTGTCTAAATTATATCTCTTGTCTAATTTAGTTCAAGCTCTTGAAACACAACCAGAGATTTCATCAAAGAAGAGTTTTCTTTATTTTCATGACTATGAAAATTGTAGAGTCACACTGAAGGCATCAAGGGCTACTGGCCTCCACAGTCACCGGACCTGAACCCAATCGAGATGGTTTAGGGGTGAGCTGGACCGCAGACAGAAGGCAAAAGTGCCAACAAGTGCTAAGCATCTCTCGGGGAACTCCTTCAAGATTGTTGGAAGACCATTTCAGGTGACTACCTCTTGAAGCTCATCAAGAGAATGCCAAGAGTGTGCAAAGCAGTAATCAAAGTAAAAGGTGGCTACTTTGAAGAACCTACAATATGACATATTTTCAGTTGTTTCACACTTTTTTGTTATGTATATAATTCCATATATAATTCCACATATGCTAATTCATAGTTTTGATGCCTTCAGTGTGAATCAACAATCTTCATAGTCATGAAAATAAAGAAAACTCTTTGAATGAGAAGGTGTGTCCAAACTTTTGGTCTGTACTATATATATATATATATATATATATATATATATATATATATATATGTATATATATACACGTATACACTATTGCACAAAAGACTGGGATTGGTCAAATGTTTTAAAATCTCATACGCACCAAGGATGCATTTATTTGATCAAAAAGTTAACATGTAATTTATTCCTGTGATCAAAGCTGATTTTTCAGTATAATTACAGTAGTGCTTTCTTTAAAAATAAATTGTAACTGACCCTGTATCAACACATTAAATCATTTGATTATGATATGAAAATTTGGCATAACAGGTCCTAAAAGAAGCTTGACAGCCAAATTACAGCAAGTGTGGATTACCAGCATGTAGTTAACAGACTGCTTTTAAGTTCTAAGTCTTAAAAAAAGCATGTAGCAACATGCAGAGCGTTTCTATTCAGTAGAACTCATCTTGGAATCCTGCAGGGATGTCACTAGTATTTGTAACTTGCATTTGCAAGATCTTTGCACTCGCATAAAAAGCCTGTGTGTGTGTGTGTGTGTGTGTGTGTATATATACATACAGTATATATATATATATATATATATATATATATATATATATATATATATATATATATATATATAATTATACACAGTGAGCGTAAACACACATTTATTATGTAAATACAAACTTTTATTTTGGATGCGATTAATCACGATTATAATCGTCTCAGCCCTAGATAGAATATAGCATTTATAATAAATATAATGAAATAATTTAGTTTAGGCTATTCTTAGTGCCTAGACCTGCCAACAAATGCTCATTTTTAGAAGAAAACAAAACAATACTTAGACATAGACTATAGTAGTGATGCGCGGTTCAGGGTTTTTTCCAACCCGCGGGTCCGCTTTTATGAAGTTATTTGGCCCGCACCAGCCCTCCCCGCAAATAAAGAAAAATTTCCTAACCCGCCCCAACCCGACCCGCCGGTTATGAGGCGGCCTATAATAATTCAGCTATCAAACTGCCCAGCTATTTCACTTCAGCACCGCATTTCACATACACACACACACACACACACACAAATGAGAATTAGCGCATGTAGCCGGTGAAGTCTCCATCCACAAATAGACATACATCGTCTGCAGATATAAGGTATTTCATTGCACTTTAACAAGTAATCTGAACGGTCTATATATGTAAAATATTTTAAACGAGTCCTCACTAACTGAGTTTAATGCCACAGTTATGTAAGAACGGATCTCATTCTTGTTTCTGTTGTGGTGCGTCGGCTCGTCATGAGGCGTGTGGTCTGGAGTGCTGTATGACTTATGCATCAGTTCAACTACGTCCTAATGACATCCCTGGAATCCTGCTCACTGTTCCAAAATATGACAACATACTTGACTAATCTTGTGGCTTTCGGCCATATAGGCATTTGACCAATGAGAAAAAAAACTTGTATTTACCGGTGCAGAAGAAAAGAAGTTTTCCTTCCAACTGGCATTTGAAGCAAACCCTTTATTAGGCTGAGAAGAAGAAAAAACAGAGGCAAAATGATGATCACAGGTTCTGCTTAGACCCCAAGTGTTGCTTGTAAAATTGCACCTAACATTCTCAGGTAAACAAGTTCAGCCTTTATTTGCAAATACCAGCGCAAACACTTTGAGATGTTTCAGAAAAACATATGGTTGCACATAAATAACCTGTAAATTTGTGAGGAAAAGAAATGGATTTTTGATGCAGATACAAATCATTCTTGTGATGCACATGCAACGCAAGACACACATAGAAGAAACCTCCAAATAATACTTATTAATTAAATGAAACTCATGCACAAAATGGATCGTTTCTACATTTCCTTCTCAACAAGACTGACAGTTTGCATACCTTATAGATTGAGCCTCCTCCCTCCTCATTGTATTTGGCAAGGGTTTGGATGCCCTCCTCCTGCAGGTTCAGAGGAATGTGGTGAAAGTTTTTGCTTTTACAGTCACAGTGGAAACAAAGGAGTAGAACTGCAAAACAACAAAGTGTCATTATTTAATAACATACATCTTGCAAAAGTGCTTATAGAATCAAATAAGTGGAGCAGAACTGTTGTTGTAGGCTGTATTTGATGGTGTCTCATTGAAACTCACAGGCCATTAGGAGAAGTCCAGCAAACAGGAGACCAATGGCTGCTGGACCCAGTCTTATGGAGTGAGGCAGACGATCACGACACGTGTTGGTCCTCCCTATACAATCACACACAACCACATGAAGAACGTGTTCTGCTTGCAGCCCTTGCTGATCCTGGATCTTCAGAGGAATGGTGTAGTTTCCATACGGCAGGCTCGTCAAACTGATCAGAGAGGTGTTTGTTCCTGTAGTACAAACCCAGCAGAACAATAATGATCGTTTGAAACAAGGCTCACTAAAACCAAAACAAAACATTTCTATTTCTTCAAGTAAAACATTTTATTTCAGTTAGTTGCCAAGGAACTGCAGGCATGTCTCATTGGTAAAACTTTAGTTTAGGGACAAATTCTCACTATTAACCAGCAGCTTATTAGCATTCATACTACTAACATATTTGCAGTTTATTAGTTCTTATAAAGCACATATTAGTGCCTTATTATGCATGGCATATTTTAGATCCCTTAATCTGTCCCTTATTAACTACCTTCAGAGGCGTCATGCCCATTCGAAGTGAGGGGGCACGTGCCCCCTCAGATTTCTGAGCCAAGTGGATTTTAAATGCAGCTTCCAAACGACAACAAAAAAAATTGCAGAATATTATTTTTTTATATATTTGATACAATCACAGCGGTGAGATTAGATCGTTCAGTGCACAGCATCAGCTGCTAAATTCAAATCTGCATTCGCTGGCTGGCGCTGAGCCAGAGACAGACGCGTTCGTACAACGCTTCATGATAACCAATCAGAAACTATTCTGTTGCGCTTATGGATGCAATGGCCAATCAGAGACGTCCAGAAGAGTCATCACTGAAACGCAGTGTTTTGTTCACTTGCTTGCTGACTGAATTATTTAGCGAATTCTCTCATCAGAAACAACAAAAAGTGCAGATGTGCGTACGAATGTAAGTAAGATATTCGTTTCATAATGTAAAGTGCTTCAGTGATTTTAACGGGAGTTTAAAGTGCCTGAAAAATTTACATTAAATGCAAATTCAGTCGTATTAAAAATATTTTATGGCATTATATGGCACTTAAGTAAAAAGTCGGGTTTTTATGTGTAGTTAATAGATTACACTACATTTCCATATATTGATCAAATAACAATCTATAAAGGTGCAAAACGCGTTTACCTACACATATTTGAGAAACGAGATATTTCCTGATATATTAAGCATGTTTGGAATTGTTTTGAATAAAAAGGGGGAAAAAAAACATAAGCCTATATCAGTTATACAGTGCTTTCGTAGAATGACTTATACAACGCCCATCCCCCCCCCCCCCCCCCCCAAATGTGCCCCCTCGAAAATCATGAATGCATGACGCCCCTGACTACCTTATTTACTATTGATAAGCAGCAAATTAGGAGTTTATTGAGGGAAAAGTCATAGTAAATACTAATAGTCAGGTAATAGTGAGATTTGACTGGCTCCTAAACTAAAGTTCAAGTGACAAATCTTCTTATCAATAAAATTATGCAATTTTAAGGAATGTTTTGGATAAGCAAGTCCTAGTCTCTAATGCAATTCTAGTGTAAATATATCTATGTATACTAGACACAAAAAGAAATGTATTATTTTGCAACCAACTGATGGATCCAGGTAAATGGTTGAATGGTTTCATCGGCCTTTAACACTATATTGCCAATGGTGTTGGTCGAAAGATTAACCACAGAGTTTAACCTGGATGGGGGATTGGTTATGTGGTTGTGGGATTTTTTAAGGAATAGAGTACAAAGAGCGAGAGTGGGTGGATCAATGTCAGAGAAACAAATTACTAATGTCGGATCCCCACAAGGCTGTGTCCTATCACCTATATTGTTTATATTGTACACAAATCACTGTATAAGTGCACACTCAGGCAGATTTTTTATCAAATTTGCAGATGATACTGCATTAGTCAGTCTCCTAAAGGGGGACGAGGACAGTCATGGACCTGTTTTAAATGAATTTATTTCTTGGTGTGACATGTCAAATCTTAAGTTAAACATTTTTAAAACAAAGGAGATGTGTATTGACTTTAGGAAGGAGTCTTCAGTGAGTGTAACCACTATCAAAGGAGAACCAATACAAAGTGTTGATGAGTACAAATATCTTGGGGTCATCTTTGATCATAAGCTGAGGTGGGATAAATGGACAGAGGCTGTGAACAAAAAAGGACAGCAAAGACTCTACTTCCTTAGGAAGATGTTGTCATTTAATGTAAACATCTCAATTCTTAGACTTTTTTATAATTATTTTATTGAAAGTGTTTTTACATTCTGTATCACTTGCTGGTTTGGAAATGCCACAGTGAAACAAAAGAGCTCAATTAGGAAAGTTTTAAGCACGGCGAGCAAACTAATTGGTATCCCTTTGAGAGGTCTAGAACAAATTTATCTTAACAGATGCCACAGTAAAGCAACAAAAATCACAGCAGACAGTAGGCACCCTCTGTTTGATGAATTTGAGAGATTACCTTCTGGGCGAAGGTACAGGATGCCAGCAATGTTTAAAAATAGGGGGAAAAACTCCTTTCTGCCACAGGCAGTTAAACTGTTGAACAAGGGTAATGCTGCGTACTGAGCGGGTCTCAGTGATGATTTATATATTTTATTGGTTTTATTTTCTTCTTGTATCATGTGACGTGTATTGTCGGTGCTGTATGTGAGCATGTGAAACGCAAGCAACAAAATTTCCCTAAGGGGATAATAAAGTACAATCAAATCAAATCAAATAAAAGGACCATGACTATTTTCTGTGTAAGTGTAAATGATGTAAATGATGTAAATATGCGTGGCCTGACCTGTGGTGGGATCCAGCTTCCAGAGGCTCTTCAGCTCTTCCTCTCCTCCCAGAAAGAAGGTAAAAGGATTTGCATACGGAGCGTCGTCAAGATCACTTGGTGACACATCCACACGATCGACTTTGTTCCCGCACATGACCGTATTTTTGGAGATGAGCTGGGGAGCATTATCGTTTAAGTCGCCTAGGTGGACCAAAACGGTACATGTACCTGTACCTGGAGGCTGTCCTGTGAACAGCATTTGAAAAAAAGTCAGTAACAGCTAAGATTAAATGAGTGTTCTTAAGAACAAAAAAAAAAAAGATATACATTTCAATGTTTTTGCAAAAATTTGGATTGTGTTGAACATACTGAGAACAGATCGATACACTATAGTTGAAGCTTACCATCATCTATAGCATGCACCTCGACTGTGTAGATGCCATTTTTGACAAATGGAGACTCCCGGTCCATCGTTTCAACTGTTGTGATCTTTCCTGTCTTCTGATCCACACTCACCCATTGGGCTGGGTCTTGTACTATCTTATACCTACATACACACATACAGACGCTTACTCTCTGTTACATCACCGCCCTGTTTCCTCTACATCTCTGGTGTGAGTCTGTGTAACTAAAACTGAATGTTTTATTCGTTTTATATTTGCATTCTACATAATACAATTATTTATATATATATATATATATACTGTATCATTAAAAAGTTTAGGGTCAGCATTATTATTTTCTTTTGGTAACACTTAGTTTAGAGACCAATTCTCACTCTTAACTAGTTGCTTATTAGCATGCCTATTACTAGCATATTGGCTGTGTATTAATACTTATAAAAGCACATATTAATGTTTTATTCTGCATGACCATATTTTGGATCCCTTAACCCTTGTTATAGTTAATAGTTAGTTAATAGTGAGAATTGGTCCTCAGACCAATAATAAAATATATTAATAAAATATATTAAATGAGTGATTTCATTTAATATATTTTATTACACATTACATATTTTAGCATATAATTTGATTAAATATTTTATATATCACATTAAATTCCATGATTTTAAAAAATGAAAAGAAAAAAATAAAAGTAGCATACAAATCCTCAAAATGAATCGTTTTAATTGATGAGTAATTTATGCTGTGAAGCTCAACCACACCTGAGTTTGCTAATGTCTGAGTCCTCATCTTTGATCTCGGGCACGAACAGCACATCCCCTATAGATCCATTTTCATTCCGGTAGACTTTTTCTGTTGGATTCTTAAACACGGGGGGATCGTTCGAATCAATGACTTTCACTGCCACTTTGGCAGTGTTTGGTTTTGGTTTGGTACCTGTTACGGGCTTTCCGTTAACACACTGAAATAATGGCTCCTCGTTCTCAACTTCTATCTCCAGCTCTATGATCTCAGTTTTCAGGAAATTCTTCCCCTGTGAAAATACAAACATATTAAAAGCTGTCCATCTTGTGAACATAATGTGAAACTAGCATGTGTTTTGAAAAAAAATAACAAGTGATAAGTTGGTGTGTAAACCAGGTCTGTTTTTAATTTATATGAATTCAACTGAAAAATAAGCAATGGCTACTATCATCAACAAACAATTGATGGTAACCAGTGACTTCTACAGTTTTCAATGAAGTTTTCAGTTTTCAGAAGTCAATGGAAAGCAGCAACTCTTTGATCGATTTGTTGTACCAACATTCCTCTAATATCTCTTTTGTATCTGCTATCAATTTAAGCTTTTCTAAGAAATGTATGACATATTTAAAGGGAACAGTGGCATTTACCTTGACAACAGACAGCACACCTTCATTGGTTTTGGGGTCTGTCTCAATCTTATAATTGTTTTCCTCATTGCCCTTCTTGATGGAGAACACCGCTCTTGAACCAGGCGTGTTTGGTGTGTCCATGTCTTTTATGCCAATTCTTAGAATCTCTTTTAATTCCATTTCCATCACTTCAGTGTTGTACTGTTACACACACACACACACACACACACACACACACACACACACACACACACACACACACACACACACACACAGATATATATTAATTTATTCAAAGCATATCATATCAGATACCATTTATTAATCAGCCAAATAAATAAATATTTAAGGATTAAAAAAAACAACTAACAAAATATTTTTTTTTCTTTTTTTTTTCTAAAGTTCCCATTAAGTTACGAAGTAATAAATAATACAAGTTCAAAATGTCTATTTTTATGTTTTAATTTCTCTAGTAATAATGTTAAAAGCATTCCATTTGATTATTTTGCAAATCTGTTAGGGAATGTTAGGTTTGAATGTTCTCAAACAAGAAACAAACAAACAAACGAACAAAAAAATAGAACATAAAAAAGGTTTTGAGATCATTATTAAAACCTTGAGCGGATGTTCTATAAATGTTACTCGGAAAACAATTGTACAAGCATGTTGAAAGATAAAAGAACATTGCCAGAAGTTTAGCATATATATATATATATATATATATATATATATATATATATATATATATATATATATATATATATATATATATATATATATATATATATATATATATATATATATATACACACAGGTTTCCCAAACATTTCTGTCATTGGTCAGCTCAAAACTCATGCGTGTAAACACATTTTTAAACTGCACTACACATTCACAGTGTTTACATTTTCCTCACACATCAATCTACAGTACTCATGGCTTCCTTCTAGAGTGCATATTAAACTGGGATTGTATGACTAGCCGGACTCACCGTGGCCGAACTGAATTCTGGGGGATGGGTGTTAGAATCAGTGATATCAAGAATGGCAGTTGCAGTTGAAGACATTGGAGGTGTACCTTGATCCTTCGCTTCAACTAGCACTTTATATTGTTTTGCTTTCTAAAATAAGGGAGACAGAAGAGATGAGAAATACTGAAAAATGCTGAAAACATGCATTCGACTTCGATTACTCACATCATAATCAAAGCATCCTGTGAAGGCGAGCTGTTTGACTGTACTTGTCCTATGCATGTCCCTGATGGTAATGTTTGGTGAGGCAGGGTCTTGTGACACCACCGTCATGATGAACTGGGAATTAAGAGTATCCTTCTGATCATTGTCATGGGCTTGTAATGTTGCTTGGAGTACGCCTATGAAAACAAGAATGATTAGAAAGAGAGCACAAACACTCTGCTTGTCATTTATTTTTAACAGGTTAGTTTCAATGACTGCTTCTTTGCTTTTGACATTTTAAAAGTTATAGGATGATAAAATATTACAATTAATTATGTTATCTTAAAAGAAAAGATCAAGAACAATGCGATTCCTCAATATAAGATAAATCTAAAAAAACCATTACACTGGTTCTCTTACGAGAGTTCTCTTGTACTGCGTCTTAGCTAAGACGCTACGGGAAAAGTCTCTTTTCACGAAATACTGAAGCAAAAAATTATCCTTAATATTGAATTTTTGTAAAGCGCATTTGCAGCAGTACACAGCCATAGGCGAGACGGCTCACTCGCTCATTGGCTGCTCTGCAGCAAGTGCACAGCCTATCGAGCACAGGCTGATGCAATATCAGACCAATTAGGACGCTTCGCGCCCATCACGCCACTTCCAGCCGAAACGGGTGTGGCCCAACCCTATAAAAGGAGCTCGAAAAGGCTGACTCACCTGATTTTTCATCTCTTCAGCGAAGCTCACGTATCGCTGGATCACGGAGGAAGCAAGCGCCGTCTGAGAGGCATATCAGCGAGACGAGCCATTCGGAAGCTGCTGGCCTCGCCGCCTTCTACTGCCGTTCCTGCTGCGCTGTCCGGCGCCTATATCCTTTAATATCCTTATATCCTTGTGTGAGTTCGCTCTGCGACATACACTCTAAAACAGCTGCGTCTTTTTAAAGATGCCCTCGTGCGGCTCGTGCAGAGCCCCGCTCAGCGAAGGAGATCGTCACGTCATCTGCGTCTCCTGCCTGGGTGAGGACCATGCAGCGCTCACGCTCGCTGACGGCGGATGCCCTCATTGCGAGTTGATGCCTATGGTGACTCTGAGGACTCACCGGGCGTTCTTCTCGAAGCCTGCATCATCCGATGCGCCGCAGCGCCTTCCGGAACTGCCTCCAGCTCTGCCGAGCTCGCCGGTTCCCTCCGCTTCACCGGCCTCCCCTGCATCGCTTCCCGATGGTCAGCGTCCACTGTCTGCCGCCACGTCATCGGAGGAAGTGGATCTCAGGGCCGCGTCGGAGGAAGAGGACACATGCTCTCTGCTTGCTTCGGGTAGTGAGGGTTGGCCGAGCTCTGTGGATCTCGCGCCCTCTGCTCAGAGGTCCAGCAGACGGGCGGATATCGATAAGGAGCTGATGCGAGTGCTCACGTTGGCCGCGGCGAGCCTCGGCCTCGAGTGGTCTGCTCCAGCGCCCCCTTCTCGTTCCCGGCTGGATGGTAGCTTTCTCCCTGATGAGCGTTTTTCTCCCAGCTCAAAGCACGCCCCCTTTCTTCCTGAGCTTCACGAAGAAGTGGCGAAAGCTTTTAACGCTCCTTTCTTGGCATTTTCCACACTGGACGATGCTAAGAACAGAGGCTACCTGTCACTTCCGCCGGTGGAACAGGCTATTGAAGCGCACCTTTGCCCGCCCTCTGCTGGACGGCGGACTTAGGCGGCGTTGCCATCCAAAGCCTGCCGCATGACGTCATCGCTGCTCGCACGGATCTTCTCTGCTGCTGGGCAGGCTGCGTCTGCGCTGCACACCATGGCCACTCTGCAGATCTTCCAGGGCGATCTCCTCCGCAAGCTGGATGAGATGGGGCCTGAAGTGATCTGTCTCGCGGATCTGAGGAGCGCTTTGGATCTCTCCCTCCGCGCTACTAAGTCCACTGCACAGGCCATGGGACGGGTTATGGCCTCCGCTACGGTGGCTGAGAGGCATTTGTGGCTGACGCTCTCTGACATCAAGGAGTCTGAGCGCGCTGCATTCCTTGACGCACCGCTGACGCCTGCTGGCCTCTTCGGATCATCTGTCAGCGAGTTTGTGGAGAGATTCGTCGAGGACCAGAAAGCATCGCAGGCGTTCAAGCACTTCTTGCCGAAGCGCTCCGGTCCTGCAGCTGGCCGCGATAGACCGGCCCCACAGAGCTCTCAGTCACGGCCACCGCCAACTGCGTCATCGCAACGCAACTCAGCGCAGCACGTGACCCCGTTCTCGCTCTTCCAGCCGTCGCTCCGCACCGCGGGAGCCGCGGCAGAGGATTGCGGTGAAGCCAGAAGCCCCGAAAGCATCCTAGCACCGCTAGGAAAGCGCCGGTGTATGAGTTTCCGCTGCGGCCGAGCTCTCACCCAAGCGCGCCGCTGTTGCAGTTCCAAGAATTGTGACTGTCTCAGCGTCTTTTGCAATGCGCAAGCCTGCACGAGTGCCCGCTTGCCTGCACACAAAAGCCGTTATCACGGCTGACCAGATATTTCCCGAAAAGAGTGTTATTTCTGGTGTTCCGGCCACGGCCGGCGGTGCTATAAATGTTGTGACGATGCCCACTCCTCAGTGCCCATCTCCGCCGAGACGGGGTCGAGGAGGAGCGATCTGCCCGCTGTGATCAGCGCGCTCCCCGCCTCAAATGCCACAGGCGCGACGCCCATGTTGCAGCACACCGAAGCGCCGCCGTTGCCCAGGCAACAGAGCGAGCTTTGCATCCAGCCCTTAGCCATTCATGCGGATGCATGGTCAGCGCTTACAGGGGTTTCTGATTGGGTGCTAGGCATTATAAAGAGAGGCTACTCGCTACAGTTTTCTCGACGCCCTCCGCGCTTTTCAGCGCGCGTCGAAACCACGGTAAAAACTGAAGTAGCACACCTACTTCGGGCCGAAATATCAAAACTTTTGAGCAAAGGGGCTATTGAGCCTGTGTCTCAAGCTCAAAGCGAGGGGTGGCTGTACAGCAGATATTTTCTGGTGCCCAAGAGAGATGGGGGTCTCAGGCCCATACTGGATCTGAGACAGCTGAACAGGGCATTGATGAAACGCAGTTTCAGAATGCTTACGACCAGGAAGCTCCTCGCGCATATTCGCAGAGGAGACTGGTTCATGTCAATAGATCTGAAGGACACGTATTTTCAAATACAGATAGCGTCAAATCACAGGCGATATTTGAGATTCGCCTTCGAGGGCCAGGCATACCAGTTTACAGTCCTGCCGTTCGGCTTGTCCGTAGCTCCTCGTACGTTTATGAGCTACATGGACGCAGCGCTCGCTCCTCTCAGACTCAGAGGCATACGAGTGCTGAACTATTTGGACGACTGGCTAATTCTGGCTCAATCACGGGCAGAGCTTGTGGAGCACAGGGCCGTTCTACTCGATCACCTCGAGAGACTCGGTCTCTGTGTCAACTGGGCAAAGAGTTCGCTGAACCCCAGTCAGACGATACTGTTCTTGGGTTTAGCTCTGGACTCGCGTTTCATGACGGCGCGGCTGTCACCACAGCGCGCGTTGAGCATGCAGCGCGCGGCGAGCTCTCTCCGCTGCGGCGTGTCTGTTTCGCTCAGAGAATGTCAGAGGATGCTGGGTCTCCTGGCCTCAGCATCTCCAGTTCTGCAGCTGGGCCTGCTTCGCATGCGCCCCCTACAGTTCTGGCTGAAAGCGCGGGTATCTGGTCGACTGCGTCTCAAGGTCAATCAAGGCTGCATTACAGCCCTGAAACCCTGGACCGAGATCGACTGGTACCAATCAGGTGTAAGCCTGGGGACTTCCTCGACAGTGAGGATGGTGCCGACGGACGCCTCCACGTCGGGATGGGGAGCGCTGCTCGAGGGCAGACCGTCCTTTGGCCTATGGTCAGAACGGGAAAAGCTCCAACATATCAACTGTCTGGAAATGGCAGTGGAGAACGCGCTGACGCGTTTTTGTCCCCAAATCAAAGGCCACCACGTCTTAGTCCGTTCGGACAACATGTCTGTGGTGTCCTACATAAATCGCCAGGGCGGTCTCGGGTCCCGAAACCTGTACAGGCTGACGGAACGCCTCCTGGTTTGGGCTCGGTGCAACTTGCGCTCGCTGAGAGCAGTGCACGTGCCTGGGCTACAGAATCTGGGGCCAGACAGGCTGTCCAGAAACAACATTCCCACGGGCGAATGGTCTCTACAACCGCAAACAGTCCGGCTGTTGTGGGAGAGATTTGGCAGGGCGGAGGTGGACCTCTTCGCGTCCCACGAAAACGCTCACTGCCCTGTGTTCTTTTCCAAGAACGAAAGCGCGCTGTCACGGAGATGGCCGTGCTGCCCGCTTTATGCTTTCCCTCCCGTCTCCCTCCTTCCGCAGGTGATAGAACGGGTGAGGGAAACGAGATGTTCCATACTGCTTGTAGCACCTTTTTGGAAGAACCAACCATGGTTCCCAGATTTGATGCGGTTAGCAGATATCGCCCCGTGGCCAGTGCCTTGGAGGAGGGACATCCTATCGCAGGCCAGGGGCTCGATTTGGCACCCTCAACCGGAGTTGTGGTCCCTCCATGTGTGGGCGCTCAACGGTTACCCGCTGATCTCTCAGTGGGAGTGCTAAATACCATCACTCAGGTAGGGCTCCGTCGACGCGACGGCTCTATGCCTCGAAGTGGTCGGTGTTCTCCAGCTGGTGTACAGCTCGGGGATGTTCACCCCTTAGTTGTGAGGTGACGGAGGTTCTCTCCTTCCTGCAGGAGCTGTTGGATAAGGGCAGAGCCCCATCCACGCTCAAAGTCTATGTGGCGGCCATCGCAGCGTTTTCTGAAATGGCGCTGGGTCAGTCAATAGGAAGGAACGATTTGGTCATCCGCTTCCTTAGAGGAGCTAGGAGGCTGAATCCTCCCAGACCTCCGTCAGTCCCTGTATGGGACCTCGCGACGGTTTTGGAGGCCATGAAGGGTTCCCCCTTTGAGCCTATCCAATCGATTAGCCTCCAGCATCTGTCGTTCAAGACGGTATTCTTGTTGGCTCTCGCTTCAGTGAAGCATGTGGGTGACCTGCACGCGCTCTCGGTGAGCCAGTCGTGCTTGGAGTTTGGGCCTAATGACTCTAAGGTCATACTCAAACCTAGGCACGGTTATGTGCCAAAGTCCCTCAACACGCCGTTTCGGGCCCAGGTTATTGCCCTGTCTGCCCTGTCGGTGTCAGGAGAGGATGGAGACTTGAGTCTTCTTTGCCCTGTTAGGGTTTTAAGAGCTTATGTGTCTCGCTCCGCTGTTTTTCGACAGACTGAGCAGCTGTTTGTCTCGTTCAGTGGATGTTCCAAGGGAATGGCTGTTTCGAGACAGACTCTATCCAGATGGATAGTCGACGCCATAGCGTTAGCTTACGCTTCCAAGGGCCTTTAGTGCCCACTGGGCATCAGAGCACATTCCACAAGGGGCATCGCCTCGTCGTGGGCGTGGTCTACTGGGGTCTCCTTGCAGGATACTTGTATGGCGGCAGGTTGGGCCTTGCCGTCTACATTTATCAGGTTTTATAACCTGGAGGTTCCCGCCTTGCAAGCAAGGCTGCTGTCGGTGTAGCCGAATCAGGGCCCTGATGGGAATTCTGAGTTTGTGAGCATTATGCGCTACCGACTGTTATATGGGCAGTATTGTGTAAGACCCGTATTGCCACATTGGTCAGGCCTTGTCTCGACTGTGTGATGATTGTATTGCCGCATCTACGGGTGCCGCTAGATATGGGACGGAAGGCTTTTCCCCCCTCTCCTGTCCTGGGCTCTCTGTGAGTCCCTCGGGTGACTGTGCACTGTAAATCCTGGGCGTTGCTTCAGGTTTATTGGTGTGTGATCCCTGCACGCACGGCGTTTTACATGGGGTTCCCGTAGCGTCTTAGCTAAGACGCAGTACGAGAGAACTCTCGTAAGAGAACGTACTCGGTTACTTACGTAACCTCGGTTCTCTCTAGAAGAGGGAACGAGTACTGCGTTCTCTGCCGTGTCAGGTGAGTCAGCCTTTTCGAGCTCCTTTTATAGGGTTGGGCCACACCCGTTTCGGCGGGAAGTGGCGTGATGGGTGCGAAGCGTCCTAATTGGTCTGATATTGCATCAGCCTGTGCTCGATAGGCTGTGCACTTGCTGCAGAGCAGCCAATGAGCGAGCAAGCCGTCTCGCCTATGGCTGTGTACTGCTGCAAATGCGCTTTACAAAAATTCAAAATTAAGGACAATTTTTTGCTTCAGTATTTCGTGAAAAGAGACTTTTCCCGTAGCGTCTTAGCTAAGACGCAGTACTCGTTCCCTCTTCTAGAGAGAACCAAGGTTACGTAAGTAACCGAGTACGTTTTCTAACAGAATGAGTGTGTGTCATTTCTGTGTCGCCAAATAGAATCCATGTTTTCGAACAGATTTGCATACTTTAAAAAAGGTTCAAAAGCTGTCACTGGTGTGGTACTGTCTCAAAGGGTATATACCTTTTATTTACTAATATGTACACTTATGTACTAATGTGTATTTTCAAGGTACTAAGGTTCACCCTTTATGGTTAAATAAGGTACAATGATGTACCTATTGAAAGGGTACTGCCCCACTGACAGCTTTTGCAACCCCCCAACCCCCCCCAGAACATTCAGGCCACTCCCTCATCTGCCAGTGGTATGAAAAATAACAGTTTAGTCCCGCTCCAAACTCAATGTTGTTGTGTTGAGCTGGTCTGAATGCTTAAACAATGTTTTGAAAGCACCACACGAGTTGAATAAGTCACCCCTACATATGGCTAACTTGCTATAGTCTCTGTACATTAAGTTATGATTAAAGAAACCATCATAAGAGAAAAACTGCACACTTTATCTTCACATGTAACCCTGGAGCACAAAACCAGTCTTAAGTCGCTGGGGTATATTTTTAGCAATAGCCAAAAAAACATTGTATTGGTCAAAATTATTGATTTTTCTGAGCCTGTCCTCCAGGCAAAACTGACCCTTTAGGTTGTTTGCGCAAGCACCTTATTATGACCTATATGAAAGTGAAAGTAAAAAAAAGTGATGTGACATTCAGCCAAGTATGGTAACCCATACTCAGAATTCATGCTCTGCATTTAACCCATCAAAAGTGCACACACACAGCAGTGATAACACATACACCCGGAGCAGTGGGCATCATTTATGCTGCGGCGCCCAGGGAGCAGTTGGGGGTTCAGTGCCTTGCTCAAGGGCACCTCAGTCATGGTATTGCCGACCCAAGATTCGAACCCACAACCCTAGGGTTTGGAATCAAACTCTCTAACCACTAGGCCATGATTTCCACAGTATTGTGTTGCATCTGTCGTCATGAAATGATGTATAACGTCAATACAAATCAAAATGCGTGTTTATTTAAATGCAATGTGTGGACTTTTTACACCTATCTCATAGTAATTTGTACATATTTTACTAGGTGGATTATTCGTTCAAATGACCACACCGAACCCCACCCCAAAACCTACCCCTCACAGAAATCATGCTAAATTATGATTTATGCAACATATTAATTTTATAAGCATGTGTATTCTCTGGGATTAAACCCATGATCGCATGATTACATATCGTTGTATAACGCAATAGTCTACTAACTGAGCTACACAAAACCCAAATTATAGTGCAAATAAAAGAGTAAAAAGCATTAATATGAAAACGTCATATTGCCGATAGGGGCACAATTGTAGTATACGCTCTGATGGGTGGTATTTTGGGGATTCTGCCACAGACTTATACAGGCGTATTGGTTGGAGACAGGTTGCATTTTTCAGGTTGCGATTCTTTTTGCACTCTCAGATTCTAGATTTTCAAATATTGTCAATGGAAATCTTTCAGATTATGTATAAATCTCAATTTCATTTACACATAAGACTGGTTTTGTGGTCCAGGGTCAAATATATGCAGTAACATGTTCTCACAACCTTCAGGCGTGTTCTCTGGAACTTTTACGCTGATAGGGTTTGTATTGAACACAGGACTATTGTCATTTTTGTCCTTTATTTCTACATTAAATGACAGTGTTTTATCCACAGTGGCATCAGTTTTCCTGTCCAGCACATCAAAGTCCACCTAAAAAAGAAACAAAAAGTCACAGTGAACTACATCAATATAAACTGAATAAGTCCAATCTTTGAATTCCACTGTATTGTTTTACATTAGCGTCATTATAAATTCAACAAATCTTGTTTTGTCTTACGTGGAACAAGGGGTACTCTTCTCTGTCGATGGGCCGGTGTACGTATACAGTCCCCTTGTTTTCATCAATGCTAAACAAACCAAATGGTTTCTCTGTCACCCCTTGTCCTTTGATGCGGAACTTGACAGTGGTGTCCTCCTTTTTGTCATTGTACAGCTAGCATCAATTAAACCAAAAATACATGACAATCACATACAGTATAATTTATGATGATAAATGTATTTGCATCCATTATTAAGATTGTAAATCCATTATGACATTTAAGCCTACATCAACCAAATGACACCTAATGAAAAACCTTACCAAATTAGCATTGAGTTTCATGGATTTTAGTTTCTAGCTTTTGGGTCATCTAAATGCAAGTGAAGATACTGTTCGTACACATTTAACATTCACATTTATTCATTTTGTTAACACTTTTATCCAAAGAGACTTACAAATGAGTATTTCTCTTTTAGTAACAATTATTTTTGTCAAACAAATGCTCTCCATAATAATGTTCCTCCACCTGACACTATTAGCAAGTATCATAATCAAGTGCTATAATGAAAACCTTCGCGAACATCCTGATTACGGCAGCACAAAAAAGAAAGATTTTATGAGGAACACAAACAGGCTGAACGATCAGTGAGGGGGAGAAGTTACCGTTGTTACTATAGCGGGATACGGTCCAGGCATGTTCTCTTCCACATCGATGGTGGACAGAACCCATCTTCTCTTTGAACGAATGAGAACAGCATCCTTTGAGACAGAGAGAGATGTAATGAGTGACCAGTTGTAAAAAGACTACAGAAAAACTTCTTCTGATTCAAACGGAACTCTGTAATTCTCTGGAAACAGGCTACAGGGTAAAAAAAAGGAGGGAGAGAGAGAGAAAAGAAAAATAGTATAAAGTATAAATAAAAAATTCCTTTATAATTTGACAGAATAGAGTTGATATATTAAGTTACTTTATTACTTTAAATTATAAAATAATAAAATACATAAAGCTCATTAGATCATGTATGACCTTGTAGAACTCACTGAGCTCAATATGGAAAGACCTTAAGGATGAAGCCTGAAGATTTTGACAGATTTTTTAATCTTCTGTTTGATAATAAGGTGTCTTTCAAAGATACATACGTGATGTAACATATGTGTATTTAAATCAAAATTAAGTCTTGTATTATTTCATTATCATGTATAATTGGATTTGAAGTTGAGAGACAAGTTGTGTCAAAACAGTGAGCTGAGATATCATGTGCTGATTTGGTCTTTTATATTACCTACCCGCTTTTCCCGATTGCTGATATCATTTTTGCTGGAAGAGACCACGTCAACAACCTAGTGAATAGACAAAAACTGGGTAATACTAATTAATAAACATACAATTATTAAACTAACAAGATATTCAATAGAAATCCTTCTTAGTACCTGAGAAATTAGTTTTCTATTTCATTGTCATGTTTAAGCACACAAATATAATATTATTATCATATAAAAACCATATAACCTGGCTGTGCTGTAACTGTTTAAACAAATAGATTAAACGTTCAATACGCAGGGGGTTATTGAAATCGTAAACCCTGGAATGAGCATTAAACATTTGCACTGTATGGTAATATCTTTCTTTAAAGCTCATAAATTTTGGCTAAAATAAAAAAAAATAATATATTGATTGACATTTGTTTCAATTTCTTTTAATCTAGCTTGTTTTAAGAATGAGAAACACAGTTGACATGAGAAACAACAATCCATAAACATCATTGTACCGAATGCCTTACTAACGTCAAAGGTGTTATACAAATATCCTGTGGTTAAACCTTCTCACGCCCAATGTACAACATTTATAGATGGTCCAATCATCAATAAAAAATGATGCCAATACAGTATGCACTCTTTTAAATGACATATATTTTAAGTTCCTTGTATGGGAAACTCTAAAAAACTTGTTCCTTGAACACCCAATATGGTCTCAGATTCCCCTAAACGTTTGGTGAAGTGGCCTGAGTATGGCTCAATTGACTTGTGTAATGTCCCCTTTTAATTCCACTTACACTGTGAAATCCAAAAGCACTGAGGTCACTTTAAACTGGTTCCCTTTTAGGTTCACATTGATCAAACTGGATTTGGTTAATATAACAATATATTTAATAATTTTTGAAACCGCACTTAGAAACATATTTGTCTACCATCAACTCCACTGTCTATGAAGTTCCTAAATGAATTGTAGAATATTTTGTTCTAAATATGAAGAACATTTAGTTTTCTAAAGAACCATTTTCAACTTGAACCTTGAAAAAAAGAAAAAAAAAACTTTTATAGAATGGAAAGATTCCATGGATGTTTAAAGATGTTAAAGGTTCTTCGTGGAACCATCACAATGCCAGGAATCTTTATTTTAAAAGTGTAGAAGTCCTTAGAAAAAGCATGGTTGCTAACTCATAAATTATAACCACTCAAATGGAACTGACACCATGCTTACTATCTATGGAAAACACAAGGAAGAGACATCACAGGTAAACAAATAACTTAAAAACGTTATCCGTTGCCATAGAAATGTCACTTGATAAGAACAGCAAATGTGTTTCATAAACCATGGACGAATCCGTTCCATGTTTAGTTCCTCCTCAACAATTGTATGACTTTAATGCTCTCTAACTGCTGCATAGTAGCCTAAACCATGACAAACTTCTTTCGTGATCGCCAGAATTATATTTCACACAGAACTGACATACTTCAAGAATTTCTAGTATTCATTTCGAGTTCCAAAGACATCTATACAGAGAATTGCAGTAGGCTATTTATCTTAAATGCATTCTAATTACCTCTGCATATGTCTGCAGTAATTTTTTTAGCATCAGCTCTTAACAATCCCATTATTATATATAATCTAGTTTATTGTGGTTTTATTATATGAGATTTCTAAAAGCTCAAATTAGACAGTTTAGTCAACACTTAACATTAAAGATTTAATAAAACAATTAACAAAATTGATTATGATAATAAACGGTGACTCACAGCAAGTAGAATCAGAAAGAAGGTGATCTTCATCATTCTGCTGCACTTCTGTTTGCAACTGCTCTCCAAATGTCAGATTAGCCCCTGTGGCAATCACTTTAAATGGGATTACATGTAAAGCGAGGCAGCATTACACACCGTTTGTGTACTTCTTTACATCTATTGTGTGTGTGTGTGTGTGTGTGTGTGTGTGTGTGAGTGTGTGAGCAGTGCCTTTGAATACAATGAGTCATCTACACGAACAGCCTACAGGGCAGCAGCCTGGGAGTGGATATTTTGAGAACAGTGAGTGAGGTTTCCCCTTTAATTCCCTTCAGCTAAAAGAGGACAAACAGGTTGCTCAGCTTGCCACCTGCCAATTGAGAATGAGCACTCTTGGCGGCAAGCCTGTTTTTATGTGCAGATCAAACATTCAACCCTGCTGCTTATATGCAAATGACATAACACCACCAGTCTGTTTCAAGCCTGGGCTTGTATTCACTTATAAATGTATCTGAGGAGGTTGTGAACTACATGTGCAGGAACTTGTAGTCCTTTATCCAGAATATTGCTTTCTCCAGTAAAAAAGTAATCTTGTCTTAACAGGAGAACAACCTTTTCTGGAGGCAGTGATATTATGGCTTATGGCCAGAAACAATAGTTTGAAGTAAAAAGGCCTATGGATTTGTTTCTTACAAACACACAAGAAATTAACACATTTTCACATTGGGGGTACTTTAAGAATAAAACAATATCAAGGGAAAAAAGTTACTCTGCAAAAAGAAGCGTCCATGTCTATAGCACAGGGATAAGCAACTTCGGTCGCAACTTCGGTCGCAGATAAACTGCGGGACAGTGGCCCTCCAGGACCAATGTAGCTCATCCCTGCTATAGCCTAAGACAGAGGTTCTCAACCAGGGGGCCTGGGACCCACAAGGGAGTCTCAGCCAACTTTTAAGGGGGCCTTAAGATGACTAAAAAAAAATAAAATAAATAAAAGACACGCATTAAAATGAGCTAAAACAAGTAACTGTTTTCTTGCCTTTTGAATAATTAAAAAAGTGTGATTTCTAAATCTAGGAAAATCTAAATAAAATTGGACATGGACATTTTCTATGGTTTATGAGTACTTATTTTTATGATAATTTTTCTAGTTCTAGTTATGCCAAGCTCTAAAATATTTTATAAGGTAGAAATTAAGTTACATTTTATCAATATATATATATATATATATATATATATATATATATATATATATATATATATATATATATACATATATACATATATACACTTTTTTTTCAATTTATATATATATACATACATATATATATATAAATTGAAAAAAAAGAAAAGAAAACACCTAAGGTACAAATGTTTACAAGCTAGATGTTTGTCAGTTAACCGCCTCAAGCCAGAAACCTCACACGCACCCTTTCTGAGTCTCTGACTCATTTACATTTTCTGTGAGAACCTTCTGAGAATGTGATGTGATCTTCTGAATTCCACCCACTACCTGAAATTGTTGCATTCTAAACAGCAACAAAACATATAAAACAGAACTTTTAATTAATTTCACCATTCTAATACTTTGTGAAAATAACTAAAATATTACGTAATTTTATTTAAAACACAAACAATGTGAGCAATGAAAATAGCCATTTCAAGTACAACCCGAATTCCGGAAAAGTTGGGACGTTTTTTAAATTTTAATAAAATGAAAACTAAAAGACTTTCAAATCACATGAGCCAATATTTTATTCACAATAGAACATAGATAACATAGCAAATGTTTAAACTGAGAAAGTTTACAATTTTATGCACAAAATGAGCTCATTTCAATTTTGATTTCTGCTACAGGTCTCAAAATAGTTGGGACGGGGCATGTTTACCATGGTGTAGCATCTCCTTTTCTTTTCAAAACAGTTTGAAGACGTCTGGGCATTGAGGCTATGAGTTGCTGGAGTTTTGCTGTTGGAATTTGGTCCCATTCTTGCCTTATATAGATTTCCAGCTGCTGAAGAGTTCGTGGTCGTCTTTGACGTGTTTTTCGTTTAATGATGCGCCAAATGTTCTCTATAGGTGAAAGATCTGGACTGCAGGCAGGCCAGGTTAGCACCCGGACTCTTCTACGACGAAGCCATGCTGTTGTTATAGCTGCAGTATGTGGTTTTGCATTGTCCTGCTGAAATAAACAAGGCCTTCCCTGAAATAGACGTTGTTTGGAGGGAAGCATATGTTGCTCTAAAACCTTTATACACCTTTCAGCATTCACAGAGCCTTCCAAAACATGCAAGCTGCCCATACCGTATGCACTTATGCACCCCCATACCATCAGAGATGCTGGCTTTTGAACTGAACGCTGATAACATGCTGGAAGGTCTCCCTCCTCTTTAGCCCGGAGGACACGGCGTCCGTGATTTCCAACAAGAATGTCAAATTTGGACTCGTCTGACCATAAAACACTATTCCACTTTGAAATAGTCCATTTTAAATGAGCCTTGGCCCACAGGACACGACGGCGCTTCTGGACCATGTTCACATATGGCTTCCTTTTTGCATGATAGAGCTTTAGTTGGCATCTGCTGATGGCACGGCGGATTGTGTTTACCGACAGTGGTTTCTGAAAGTATTCCTGGGCCCATTTAGTAATGCCATTGACACAATCATGCCGATGAGTGATGCAGTGTCGTCTGAGAGCCCGAAGAACACGGGCATCCAATAAAGGTCTCCGGCCTTGTCCCTTACGCACAGAGATTTCTCCAGTTTCTCTGAATCTTTTGATGATGTTATGCACTGTAGATGATGAGATTTGCAAATCCTTTGCAATTTGACGTTGAGGAACATTGTTTTTAAAGTTTTCCACAATTTTTTCACGCAGTCTTTCACAGATTGGAGAGCCTCTGCCCATCTTTACTTCTGAGAGACTCTGCTTCTCTAAGACAAAGCTTTTATAGCTAATCATGTTACAGACCTGATATCAATTAACTTAATTAATCACTAGATGTTCTCCCAGCTGAATCTTTTCAAAACTGCTTGCTTTTTTAGCCATTTGTTGCCCCCGTGCCAACTTTTTTGAGACCTGTAGCAGGCATTAAATTTTAAATGAGCTAATTAAGTGGATAAAAGTGTAAAATTTCTCAGTTTAAACATTTGCTACGTTATCTATGTTCTATTGTGAATAAAATATTGGCTCATGTGATTTGAAATTCCTTTAGTTTTCATTTTATTAAAATTTAAAAAACGTCCCAACTTTTCCGGAATTCGGGTTGTAAAAGGATAATGCATTTTGTATTCCAAAAGGGTTTTCATCACAGAATGTTATTTAACACAAAGATATAATTTGAGATGTGATGGAAATAACCCAATTTAAACACACCTGAACCAGCTAATCAAGGTCTGCATGATAAACTAGAAACTTCCAGGTGAGTGGAAGCAAGTTGAAGGCTCTACAAGCCGTTGAACGTTAGATAATGTGATTATGTGATAATGTGATAGATAATGTGATAACACGAAGACAGAGTAACATCCTCTGGCATTGCTTTTCTCCATATTTCCTAATCAACTTTTGCACTCATTAAAATGCTGCAAAATCTCTTATTTAATTTATTTAAAAATGTATTTGTAGCCAAATCATTACAAAGCTTTACAAATCCCACACAAACCAGCCAAAGACAATAGTGGAGTGGAAAACCAATAACCTGAGATAGGAAGAAATGTTGGAAGGAGCTTATCAGTGGCATCTCTACCAACTGTTCCGACAAACAAATCAGGTAGGAGTTTAGATGAATTTTGGTGGACTTAAACTTGAAAAGTTGTATGTAGTGACATCTTTTCATGGTTGAAATAAAAAAAGGTCTGATGTTCATTAAATTTTCATGTTGCACTTTAAGTACATATGTAAAGACAAGTGGTTCACATGCCGCTTGAACTGAGACAATACTACAATCTATCCAGACACATTAAAGAGCCACATAACTGTATTTACTGTTTGAATTGCTTTAAAAATGTACAACATTTGAATGCTGAGACCTTGTTTCATACCAGAGGTAACCTGCTCTGTGTGAGAAATTATGTGTAGTGTGAGAGCAGCATGGCTTGATGGGATAAACTTCATGAACTGCACCTCCTAGACTACAACCTAGCTACAACCACCAAACTCGGCCCAGACCTTCAGAATAGTCTGAAATTAGTTGCTATGTCTTTTCTTACTGATCTGACTTCTGATTTTCGTAAACCAGATTATCAAAACCACCAGAAATCCCATAGACTTTTACAGAAGGTGATTAAACGTCTGTGCATTGAGACTTGTGGTGTATTTAAGATGTCTATTGCTATAACAAAGCTGAACAACTCCCTAATGAAAAACAGCTAAAACTAGTTGAATCTGGTGGGACGCTTTGGCTGGTCTCCCATGCTACTTTTAAAGTGGTTTTGGCAACTTTGAGCTGGTCAGGCTGATCTTAGCTGTGATATCTGCTAAAAGAACCACCAAGTCTAAACCAGCTATCACTGTAAAAAAAAGGTAAAAAGGCTAAGTAAATAAAACAGGAAAAACATGCAGCTTTTGCTTAGAATAATTGAAAACTCTATATATTAATATTAAATAAATTATAAATATATACTTGTGACGAGTGGGGCGGGGCCGAGGGACATGGGAGCGAGGCCGGTGGAGTGATTGGAGATGAACTACACCTGTTCGACCCACCGGTCTCGAGAGGATATAAAACTGGAGCGACGACAGTGAAGGACGAGAGAGGACCAGGCCTGGGCTTTTAGTTGTGTTTTGGTTTTTATTTTGCGCGCACCAGTCGTCCGTGAGGGGCTGGTGCGCTGTTTTTGTGTTTATTTTGAAATTAAATGTTGTTTGATTGTCCGCCGGTTCCCACCTCCTTCTTCCGGATGAATATGAAGGTTTATATTATTACAGTGGTGCCGAAGCCCGGGAGAAGGAGGGACGCGCTGCTGAAGATCCCTCGCCGCTGTGGTGATTCCGCAGTGCCATCGAGCTGGCGAGGAGTGTGCCGCCATGGACGCTCGAGGCGGTGGACTAGAGCGAATTGCCGGGGACGGGCGAGCTCGCTACCAGCCGCCCACGATGTGGAGAGACGGCTGCCGTCCGGGAGGGAGCGGAGGAGTCGGCGCCGTTCGCCAGGTGGCCGGAGCCTGCTGCCATCCGCCGGAACGGGGAGGAGCAGGGAACGGGGGACTCCTGCCGGCTGCCCAAAACCGGAGGAGCCGCCGCCGTCCACCGGGCGGCGGAGGAGTGTCGTGCCGTCCACCGAGGGCCGTCCAGTGCCACCGCCAGGCACCGCGGAGGAGATCGCCCAGCTGGTGGAGGGCCGAGCAGCGGTGCGTCTGGGAACCGGAATTTTTTTTTTTTTTTTTTCTCTCTCCCCTCTCTCGTCTCTGTCGCTCCTCCTTCCATCTCCTTTTCTCTCGCCTCGTCTGTCCTACCCCCAGGTTCCCGCAGGTCCCCGTGAGCGGCCCCCCCGGAGGGAGGGGGGGGGAGTAGAGCGCAGTCTCGGGAGTACCCCCCGGCCTGCGAGGGGCGATGGGGGTATGTGACGAGTGGGGCGGGGCCGAGGGACATGGGAGCGAGGCCGGTGGAGTGATTGGAGATGAACTACACCTGTTCGACCCACCGGTCTCGAGGCCCATGGAGGAGATGGAAGGATATAAAACTGGAGCGACGACAGTGAAGGACGAGAGAGGACCAGGCCTGGGCTTTTAGTTGTGTTTTGGTTTATTATTTTGCGCGCACCAGTCGTCCGTGAGGGGCTGGTGCGCTGTTTTTGTGTTTATTTTGAAATTAAATGTTGTTTGATTGTCCGCCGGTTGCCGCCTCCTTCTTCCGGATGAATATGAAGGTTTATATCATTACAATACTTAATTTTTACATGTAGATATTAGACAACCATCCAACAAGTAAATTTGAATTGCAACTCTCTAGCATATTTACATGAATTTATAAATTACTTAAAAAACGTAAAAAAATCATGTAAAATTTACACCGTTTTGAAGCAAGGAAACTGTGCATGTGTGCAAAGAAGAAAACCCGCAGTGATTAGGGGGCTTCTCCAATCTACACTCCATCTTTTCTCGACAGGTGAGCAACATTAGAAGCCGCATTATATCATGTTTTTTAGATTTAATTTAGTCAGTAATCGTAATTTCATTCAATGATTGTGTTGTCATTACTTAATATGTTCATTTGAAAGGTTTATAGTGTTCCTTAATGAAGATCAAACTAACGTAAGCTATCCATATAGTTTAAAACTTTAAGTTTTACATTACAGCTAAAAATCCAGAATATGTTTCTTTACTCATGATTTTTTTACATTTTTGTTATCTTGTGTGCAATGGTTCTTTATGGGGAAAAGGTTTTGTATATCGCTGCCACACATTAACAATATTGAGCAGGTTTTCGTTCCCTCAATCGTGCACGATATAACTCCTTCCCTCATTTCCTAATTTATTTAGTTACTTACCTTTAAATTCAAATTCAAAAAGCTTTATTGTCTATACCCAATGTGGTAAAAATTGTATTCAGACAAAAGGCTCAACACACAAACAGCACAAATAATCCTCACGACAACAAACTGAAAAAGAACTGTACAGAGGATAAAAAAAGAGTCTCCCACAATAACACTGTAAAAAATGATTTAGCAGTTTAGTTGTTTCAACTAATTTTTTTATGTTAACACAACTTGCAATTATTGAATTTGTTCATTCAACTAAAAATTTTAAGTTTTCACTGTCTCAACTAGTTCGAAAGTTGACTCAACTAGATTATTTATCATCTCAACTTAAAAAAATGCAACATCAATTAAATAGCAACATCACGTTCATCACTTATCGCAAGATCTCATCATTCTCGTGAAGGCCATTGCAGACAGAAGTCAGTCATCTATTTTACCAGAATACAACTTTGGTAAGTTAAATATTTGTATTTATTGGCTTAACGTGTAAAATTACATTTCTTGTCTTAGAAGAGTAAGTATGATTTAAAGAGTCGTATTTTCTGTATGTACCGTATTTTTCGGACTATAAGTCGCACCTGAGTATAAGTCGCATCAGTCCAAAAAATCGTCATGATGAGGAAAAAAACATATATAAGTTGCACTGGACTATAAGTCACATTTATTCAGAACCAAGAACCAAGAGAAAACATTACCGTCTACAGCCATGAGAGGGCGCTCTATGTCTTCAGTGTAGACTACAGGAGCACAGAGCAGCATAGAGCGCCCTCTCGTGGCTGGAGACGGTAATGTTTTCTCTTGGTTCATGTCTCTTAGTTCACTTCTCTTGGTTCATGTCAAATTAATTTTGATAAATAAGTCGCACCTGACTATAAGTCACAGGACCAGCCAAACGATGAAAAAAAGTGCGACTTATAGTCCGGAAAATACGGTATGTAAATGTTCATTTCGCGGCACTCTGAAGCCTCAAAACACAGGCGGTTCCACAGTATTTTCCTTAAACGAATGAGCACCATAGATGAGCACCTCCCTCAAAGTAATTTTGGAGTGCGTAACTTAACATTACGTTTGATATTGCTGAAATAAGCTTGGTTCAGATGAAGTTCTGAAGGTAACGTCACAAACTCTTCCTTCAGTTTTCTGAAGTAACATTAGTCATTCACTAACCCAGTGTAGTGCTGCCTGAATATACGCTCATAAGTAAACTGCATACGTTCAAAACTATATATTTTAGAATAACAGTAATAATAGCATAGGTAACGTTATATATTGTATAAATAGCCATACAATAGAGATAGACACAAATGTGTGAAATTTCCTTTTATTTTGTTATATTTCTGTTATGTGTCATTTAAAAGCATAGTCTGGATGGTAAAGTTTGTCTTTGGTGATTAAAACAAACTTGTCAATACATTTGACATTTCTCTGTATAGATTTATTTATATATTTATGTTTATTATTTTACAGTGTTTTAACATGTTTCTGTATTTTTCATGTTTATGATATTTTGGTATGACTGAAGATCAAGGCAGAATTCAATAATCTTGTGGATGGACCGCAGCGAGTCCTTTTGCAGTTGTATCCATCAAAATGCTGTGCAGACATAATGGAAATGACATTCACATTGTAGAGCTTGGGCAAAGTAAGTCCAGGAGTCTATAAGCTTTATGATTGTAAGGCACAGTTTAATGCTTCCCTTTGTTTTTATTAAAGCACACAGGCTTGGAGCAGGGATTCATCAAGGACATGACTGTTGGGATTACGGTTGTGGATGACCAAACTGAGCAGCATCAGTCTGCAGTGATGTGGTCCAGGTAATAGAAGAAGATATCTTGGCAATCTGGGGTTGTAACACATTTTAGGGTTGTGTACTGTGTTAGACGGTCCGGGACTTGTCACAGAAAGAAACTCATTCAGGTTTAGAACAACTTGAGGTTTAGTAAATGAAAATTTTGATATTTACATTGGAAAACAGCTTAAAGATTGTGCGAACATAGTTTGACATTATTTTCCCTTCATTTTTATTCCTTGATTTTTCTATAATTGGTATATATAAAGTCTTGAATTTATCTTCATAAAACCAGCAGAAACACTGTTTATGGACATCACCATTCTGTATTATTTTTTGTATAATTATTCCTGAAAAATTTTCGGTCTCTTATCAGTGCTGGCATTTTGGCCATTAGCAAATTTGCTTTAAGGGTTAGTTCACCCAAAAATGAAAATTAGGCCATGTTTTACTCATCCTCAAGGCATCCTAGGTGTATATGACTTTCTTCTTTCAGACGAATCCAATCTGAGTTAAATAAAAAATTGTCCTGTCCAAATTATTTAATGGCAGTAGACAGGTGTTTTTTTCTCAGCAGTCCAAAAATAGTCAAATAAAATGCACCCATCCATAAATAAAACGTGCCTCACATGGCTCTGGGAGGTGAATAAAGGGTTCCTGTAGCAAATCGATGCGTTTTTGTCAGAAAAATATCTATATTTAAAATGTTATAAACACTTTTTTCTCACTTCCACTGACTATCATACGTGCAAGCCTAATTACCTGTATGTGCTTCTAATTTGTGACAGATGTATTGTGTCTCTCCTCCGCTCTTCCGTGTTCGTCACTAATCACCGGTGCATGCATGACTCCTCTGTCCTACGTCATCCATTTTAAATATGGATATTTTTCTTACAAAAACACATGGATTCGCTACAGGAGGCTTTTATTCACCCCCCGGAGCCGTGTAAGGTAATTTTTTACGTCTACTTTGTCTACTTTATTATGTCTACTACTTTTGGACTGTTGAAAAAAACACCAACCTATTGCCATTATACAGCTTGGAAGAGCAGGGAGACTTTTTAATTGAATCCAATTGGATTGGTCTGAAAGAAGAAAGTCATACACACCTACGATGCCATGAGGTTGAGTAAGACATGCGTTTGAGTTAATTAACCATTTAAGAGTAATGCTTTACTCTGAACATGCAGTGAAACAGACTATTATTTAAAAGGAATACCTCTTTACACCAATATATTCTCTGATCATTATTAAAATGGTGGGACAGATTAGATGGTTAGAATTGGATTAAGAAAAAACGAATGTGTTGTATTGGTTTGTCACATTTTATGCCATTCAGAAATCATGTAGAATACCAGTGAAGAAAATAATTTTCTCCCTTTTTTAGCCTAGTTAAGTGAATTTTCCACTTATTTTCCCATTGGGATTTTAAACTCGTTGTGTTCAGCAGCTTTTAACAGTTTAATTAACAGGAAGTTATTTTGAATGTTTGTAAACGAAACAGTTCAGGAGTACCATTTACTTTTGACTTTCGTGTTTGGTTACAAACATTTTTCTAAATATCTTCCACTTGAGGGTGAATGACAATTTTCATGTATTGGTAGCTGTCCTTTTAACAAAACATACAACTTTAATAGTGTATGTAAATATGTGTGTTCATTTGTTATAAATTTAATAAGTAATGTAATATTTTGTGTTTTCCCAGCCATCCGGTGAAATTAAGGATGTTGTGAAAGAAATTGAAGAGGTCATTCTGATTATAACTGAGGAGCAGCAATGTGATGTGCTTCCCAAGGAATAATCAACATCGCTCTCATTTGGACATCCTGTCATCACTGACATCTCCGATGTCCCCAAGGCATTTGGACTCCTAATGGGTCTGTATGCAGTGAACATCCACTATCTCCAGCGCATGAAATACACCATTAAGGCTCTGGAAAAACTTGTGAAGAACAGCTGCTCTCACCATGTGTTCACTACAGCGGCAGGAACTGTAGGTTTGGGGGAGTGAATGTACCGCGCTCTCTCCCTCCTTCATTACTATGACAGAGGTGTCCTTGAGCAAGGCACCGAACCCCAGCTGCACCTCGGGCACCGCAGCATAAATGGCTCCCCACTGCTCCAGGTGTGTGTTCACTGTGTTTGTGTGTTCACTGCTGTGTGTGTGCACTTTGTATGGGTTTAAATGAAAAGCACAAATTATACATACTTGGCTGTATGTCACATAACTTTCACTTTTCAATGTTCATGATGTGTTTATCAGCACAACAGCAAGCTCTTTCATAAAAAATAGGTTTTTTAAGAAACTTTGGGTTCTTTTGTGCCTTTCACTATTTTTAAGAAAACTTATTAAGGTTTATCATGTTACGCCTTGGAATATGCATGTTCTCATGTAAACAACTGTTGTTTCACGTCTAATTTTTTTCTATACAGTAATGTACAAATTTCCTTCAAAGTGACAAGTGGTTTTTCTGTTTCTTGTTTTATGACCAGTAAATAGAATTATGATGTTTGTGAAGATTCTTGTGATGTTAACACTTCCGTCTGGTCGTGCTGCACTACAATTGGATTGTTGTGCTCCAATGTGCATTCCATTCATATTTTATTATACATAAGTGCAGTACACTAATTTTTTTGTAAGTAATTGTGATTGCTTTTGTCTTATATATACATACATATAATATCTTGGTTTCTCATTTTGACCAATAACTTGCATTATGGTGGGGGAGTGCATGTAAAATAGTGCAGGGTTAATATGCAGTGTTTAACCTTCTGATTTTCATATTGATGTATGAAATTAAAAATTATCCATGTGGTTTTAATCTGATGAATTGAAATGCAAATATTTGTTTTTCAATCCCATGCCAATGTTATTTATCATCTGTATATTTTATAAGCGTTAAATTGTCAGTAACACAGGTCATTTCATTTATATAAATAGAAAAAAGAACTGGTGATAAAACACACCCCTGAGGAAGGCCAGTGTTGAAAACCAGATTCTCTGATTTTTTCCCATTTACTAATAATATTGTGGACAGTCAAAAAAGTTAATCAATAAGATAAAAGTTTGGTGCACTTGCAACTCCTCCAACCTCCTCAAACAATGTTTATGTTCACAGTATTAAAAGCAGGAGAAAAATCCGTAAATAAAATCCTAACGCAACAATATGCTGCATCCAGTGCTTTAAGTGGGCCGGTATGCACCGATACTCAGTACCGCCACTTCCAAATATAGCTCTTGAGCGTACTGCCACCTCTCCCAGAACGTGCGCCCAGAACGTGCTTTTAGCGTACCGGTACGCTCACTTGTATATATGTTTTAATAGAGGTTTTAATCTTTTGCCTGCGCTGCCGCTTTTCAGAGCGCCTTTCATAATGCAAGCTTCCTAATTCATCCCACCGATGGATGGCAGAGACTACATTAACCATACACCCTTTACCTTTACAAATGTAAAGCGCATGGCGTCTAAGTACTAAAACAACACGGTCAGAATCAGATGACTCGCTGGCTGACACCCTATTAAGCCAGAATGATATCGCTGCAGGTCAGACGCAAGCTAATGAAGTAATGCAGTAGCTCTTTCAGGTAGGGTGACCAGATGTCCCGAAAAATTCGGGACAGTCCCGAAATCTAAACTGTTGTCCCAAATCCCGAATCTGGCCCTAATTGTCCTGAAAATTATACTAAAGCAAAATCTTGAGTAGTTATTGTCTGATAAACATTAAAAACTCTCTGAGGAGGTTGAGTCGTCCTGCAACCAGCCCCCACCGGCTGCTCATTGGCTGCAGCATCTTTTTTCTAAGTTCTAAAAAAATATATTAAATATATATATAAATATTCATTTATCTAATTAATCTATATGCACAAAGACAATACGACATTTTTGTCCCCTTTTTGTTTTAAAGCTTGATGAAGAGAGAGCAAGTTGCTGCAGCTGTGAGGAGGACAGTGATGCACGCGTACAGGAGTGATTGACAGTTCGCGGCACTGTGTACAAAAAAATACGTTTAAGCTCATTAGCGTTAGCGTTACAGAAAGGTCTGATTTACGCACTGTTACAACAGTCATTGTTTTTCTTTTCTTTTTTCAATGACATTTGAGTTCATGATTTTAATGTTGTTGTTTCTTGTGACAGACTAAAGATTAGCCTAATGACAGACGGTTGATCTTTGAATAAAAATGTGTTTAGTTAAGGTTTGAAATTCATTATCTTTTATTATAGGCTACGAAGTCTAATATTATAAGCCCCCCATCCCGTCACCCAAGAGCGTAGACACCCCCCTTATGACCTTCAATATAGTTGTTGTTACCTCAGGGGATGAGGGGAGTCATCAAAAAAAAAAAATATATATATATATATATATATACAGAGGTGGGTAGTAACGAGTTACATTTACTTCGTTACATTTACTTGAGTAATTTTTTGGGGTAACGAATACTTTTCGGAGTATATTTAAAGATGGGTACTTTATACTCTTACTTGAGTAAATTTTTGGGGAAAAATCTGTACTTTTACTTCGTTACTGTGTGTTACGCTCCTCTCGTTACTTTATCTTAATGCAATAAATGTTATAATGCTTCAGTTTATTCCAAACGCGCCGTCTACTTTTCTCTGGGCAATGAACGATGCCCATTCGCGAATGATTCATTCTTTTGAGTCAATTCTGTTCAAAGGCTTGATCAAACCAATTGGCAAACGAGTGAATTGGTTCATGAATCAGTTTGAATGAGTCGTTCAGTTCCCTGCCGCACGCGCTGAGCATCTGAAGTGGTTCACTCGGAGTTGTAACGTTTAAGAACAGAAAGAGCGTTGAAAACGTGGCTGGAACTGCACTGAATTGAAATCTGCAAAGGCTATTATTTGCTAGCGATGGAGATCCTTATTAGATGAACACCGCGTGTGCTGTCTACTGTTTAACAGGTAATAACTTGGGCTACATTCGATTACAGTACACGATACCACTGTGACATTAGTTTGTTGTACGTGTGTGGCTTATAACAGAGGGGAGTCAAGTTGAATGCAGCTTCCAAAAGACAAAAAATAGCCGATTAAGATTTTATTAATTTTAATACAATCACACCTGTGCAAGTACGTTCAGCGAGTCATATTATCAGCTGCTAAATTCAGATCTGTGATTGCTTGCTGGTGCTTAGCCAGAGATAGATGCGTTTATACAGCGCTGCGTATTATAACAAATCACACATGATTCTTTTGAGCTTATTAAAGCATTGGCCAATCAGAGGTGTTCCGATGAGTCATCATTAAAATGCCGGTGCTTCCTTCACTCGCTCACTGACTGGAGACCTCTTTCTGGCGAATTCTCTCGCAGGAACAATAAAGTGCAGATAATTAAGATATTGATTTCACAGTGTTAACAGTTTCAGTGATTTTAATGGGAGTTTCTGAGAGTGATTGAAATCTAGACTGTCAGTGAAAATTATCTTTAATAATGTAAATGTTATTTGCTCTCTTTCTGAACAATGAAAGATTAGTAGCAATATTTATATCACATTAACTTTCAATGTTAAATTCACATTTAATATAAAGTCAGTCGTATTAAAAATATGTTATGGCATGACACCTATATCTGTTACTTAAGTAAACAGACAGGGTTTTATAATAAATTACATAAATTGGAGTAAAGGCTGATGAAATATATACATTTATACACGCACACATACATTACATACATTTTATCTATATATCTAAATAAAAATAGGCTCAGTACAGTATATATGACCCAAAGTAACTAGTAACTAACTACTTGAGTAGATTTTTTATCCGATACTCTTTTACTCTTACTCAAGTAACTATTCAAGACTAGTACTTTTACTTTTACTTGAGTACAGTTTTTGGGTACTCTACCCACCTCTGTATATATATATAATAGAGTACCGGCACCTCTTTTGGGCCACTTAAAGCACTGGCTGCATCCAAGTATTTTTCAAACTTATCCATCAGAGTGAGGGTGGCATCTTCAACTTCACACCCAACAACTCGTCAAGTTTATTCCTCTGAGATCTGACATTTGATAAAATGATGTCAGGTAAAGGCAACCCTACAGCCTCTTCTCCGCAGCCTTTTACGTATTCCTCCTCTCGATCCCCTTTTCTTCCGTTTCCCTTTGGACCTCTTCAAGCCGTGGCCGACTAGAAGACACTGTGGGACATCTTTAAAAAGAGCAGAATCCATAGATGGCAAAACAGCAAGTGGACTTAAGTCCAGCAAATATTCCCGCGAGTATGCCAAGTTTTCTGCGGCTAATAAACATGCTCCAGTCGGCATTGTCCACATAGAAAAAATTGGTTGCAAGACAAACACCAAGAGGCCTAGAATTATCCAATGATCCACCATTATGTATAAAAGACAAACTTGAAAAAATAAAAATAAAAAGTTGGAAGCACTTAAAACAAAACAAAACAAACAAACATAGAGCCTGAGTCACGAGTCGCACAAACAGCATTGCACCCCGGCATTGCATAAAGGACAGGAAGCAAGTTGCAAGTAACAGTCTTTATTAGAGACATAATGTCAGGCTGGGTTGGTGGTGGGTGCCGCAGGAACCTTGATGGCAGCACAGACCGGTGAGAAGGTGATTGAGTGCGCAGGTGAGTGATGATGAGGGATCCGGGTGATGATGGTGTAATCCACAGCGACTGAACAGGAACAAGACACAAGGAGGAATGCTGAGCAGATAGGACACAGACAAGGATCACGGAGGACCTCAAACAACGATCTGACAAACAAGAGACGAAAGACAGGGCATTAAATAGGCTGATGTAATGAGCTGCAGCTGCCACTGATCAAGATGATCAGTGGTAACACCCACATGAAAAAATCAACATGACGTAACATGAGACGAGCAGGAAACAGTGCATTCATGAACCGTGACAGTACCCCTCCTGCTAGAGACGCCTCCTGGCGTCCCCAGACTCCCTTACCTGTCGATTGTAATAATCGATAAGAGAGTGATCCAGGATGTCTCTAGCAGGCACCCAACTTCTTTCCTCTGGACCGTAACCTTCCCAGTCCACCAAGTACTGAAATCTGCGTCCCCTCCATCTTCAGTCCAGAATACGATTGACCGAATAAGTAGGTTCCCCATCTACGAGTCACGGTGGCGGGGCAGGCGGATTAATCGAAGAATTAAATACAGGCTTTATTTTAGATACATGAAAGGCGGGATGAATTCTCCTGTACTCTGGAGGAAGTTTAAGGTGGACTGCCACCGGACTAATGATCTTGGTGACAGTGAACGGACCAATAAATTTGGGAGCAAGCTTATTGGAGACGGAACTGAGAGGAATGTTCTTGGTAGAAAGCCACACTTTTTTACCCATGACGTATACGGTCGGCTTTAGCCTTGGTGCGCGCCCCCACTTGAAGTAGAGTCTCGTGGGCTCAAGTCCAAGTGCGGTGACACCTCTGGACAAAGGCGTGAACGGAAGGGACCGCGACTTCGGATTCCAGACTGGGAAAAATAGGTGGCTGGTATCCTAAACTACATTCGAACGGAGATAGGCCCGTAGCTGATATAGGTAATGTATTGTGGGCGTACTCCACCATCGACAGTTGTTGGCTCCAGGAGGAAGGATTCTTGGAGACCAGACATCGCAACACTCTTTCCAAATCTTGGTTGGCTCTCTCGGTTTGACCATTGCTCTGGGGATGAAACCCTGAGGACAGACTTACAGTCGCTCCCAGCAATCTACAAAACTCATGCCAAAATTTGTACACAAACTGGGGTCCCCTGTCGGAAACCACGTCTGTCGGGAGGCCATGTAAACGAAAGACGTGAGCTAAGATGGTCAACGCTGTCTCCTTGGCTGAGGGTAATTTGGGCAAGGGAACAAAGTGGGCTGCCTTCGAGAACCGGTCCACTATGGTCAAAACTATCGTGTTGCCCTGAGAGGGCGGGAGCGCGGTAATAAAATCTAGTGCCATATGGGACCTGGGTCTCGAAGGGACTGGCAGTGGTTGAAGTAACCGATCAGGGGGTCGATTGGAAGTCTTACCAGTGGCACAAACCGAGCAAGCCAAAACAAAACTGTGAATGTCGCGAGCCATAAGTGGCCACCAGAATCATTGCTTGACCAAAAATTTAGTACAGTTAACTCCTGGATGACAAGCCACATTAGAACAATGCCTCCACTGAATAACGTTGGACTGTAGTCCCTCCGGCACAAATAAGGGATTCGGTGGGCACCCGTGCGCAGGCGTTACCCTTTCTTAGGCCGTCTTGACCTTCGATTCGACCTCCCATGTGAGTGTGGAGACCACTAATGTCTCAGGTAAAATACACTCGGGAGTAGACGGGCGTTCGGAACGGTCAAAAATACGCGACATTAAATCGGGTTTGATGTTCTTGGAACCCGGGCGGTATGAGAGAGTAAAATGAAAATGTCAGAGAAAAAATCCCCACCGAGCCTGCCTGGAGTTCAACCTTTTGGCAGTTCTAATGTATTCTAATTTCTTGTGGTCTAGAATATACTATAAAAGGAACCCCTGAGCCTTCTAACCAATGGCGCCATTCTTCCAATGCCATCTTGACTGCCAACAATTCTCGGTTACCAATATCATAATTACATTCGGCAGGGGATAATCGGTATGAAAAAAATGTGCACGGGTGCATCTTGTCATCTGAGGGAGAAGGTTGGGATAACACCGCACCTACCCCCACCTCTGACTCGTCGACCTCCACCACAAACTACGTGATGGATCAGGGGTGATTAAGATTGGGGCCGAAACGAAGCAGCCCTTCAGTTTGGCAAACACAGCCTCGGCTGTGTCTGACCACCTGAACGTAGTTCTGGGGGAGGTCAAGGCGGTCAGAGGTGCGGCTAGTTGGCTGAAGTTGCGAATAAAACGCCGGTAGAAGTTGGCGAACCCCAGAAACCTCTGTGGGGCCTTACGGGAATCTGGACTTGGCCACTCTACCACAGCCTTAACCTTCTCGGGATCCATGCATATTCCCTCAGTCGACACGATATATCCAAGAAACGGAACAGACTGTGCATGAAAAGCACATTTCTCCGCCTTAACAAAAAGCCCATTCTCTAGCAACCTCTGAAGCACTCGTCGAACGTGCTACACATGTTCCTGGAGAGAAGAGGAAAAACTCAATATGTCATCCAGGTAGACATATGTGAATTGATCGACCATATCTCGCAGCACGTCATTGAAGAATGCCTGGAAGACCGCTGGGGAATTGGACAGCCCGAAGGGCATGACCAAGTATTCAAAGTGCCCCCTGTGGGTGTTAAAAGCGGTCTTCCATTCATCCCCCTCCCTAATACGGACCAAATGAGAAGCATTACGTAAGTCCAATTTCGTGAAGATAGATGCTCCCTGCAACCTTTCGAAGGCTGAAGACTTCAATGGCAAAGGGTATGTATTCTTGATTCTGATGTGATGAGAGTAATGTTTCCAGTGGTGAGTGAGATGACCGGCAGTCTTTGTCCATTGAGGGATTGAACAGTGATCTGGTGAGTGAGGGGTCTGAGGGGAATTTGAAGTTTGCGTGCAAGTGCATGGTCCATGAAATTACCTTCAGCCCCGGAGTCCAGAAGTGCTTGACAGTCGTGAGATCGTGCTGACCATCTCAGTTTTACTGGGAGGAGTGTAGATGATGATGAGGTCTTCTCGGTGGAGATCCCACCCGATAGTATGCCCATACTTACTACCGGGCCTTTTACCGGACAGATGTAGGCGTGATGACCGGTTCCACCGCAGTAGAGGCAAAGGCACAGGGATCTCCACCTCTCCTTCTCCTCCCGGGAAAGCCGAGCTCGCCCTACCTGCATGGGCTCGTGATCGTAGAGGGGGCTGGCCGCATCCCCGCCGCTGACCCGGGTACCCGTAGGAGCTCTCGGTGTAAGATTGGGTAGGTTACGTCATTCTACTCGTGTCAGTCATGCATCTACCCTTAGTGACAGCTCAATGAGTCTATTGAGTGAGGTCGGAAGGTCCGAGGCATAGATCTCCTTCTGGACGCGGTCAGCCAGCCAATGCAGGAACATGTCCCACTGTGCCTCCTCGTTCCATTGACACTCCACCGCTAAGGTACAGAACTCGATAGAGAAATCCGATACTGATCCCTCTCCTTGCCGTAATTCGCCTCTCTCCCGGCGACGGCCCGATTGAACACCCGCATCATCTCCACGGCGAGTGTCTGGAACGAGGCGCAGCATGGATCTTGATTCTCCCACACCTCCGTTCCCCATAATGCCGCCCTCCCAGTGAGCAGTGTTAAGATGAACGCCACCTTGGCTTGTTCGTTGGAGAAGGTCCTGGGTTGAAGGGAGAATTGCATTGAGCATCGTGTTAGGAAAGCTCTACAGAAATTGGGATCACCAGAGTAGGTTTCTGGAACCGGAAGGTGTGGTTCCGGCTAGGAGGGGGTTTTCCGATGGTGTGGGGGGAATGGACGGAGTGAGCGACGCAGTGAAAGCTCACAGGAGTTGTAATTGCTGGGTGAGCTCGGACACCTGCGCCACCAAAGCCTGGACAGCGCGACCAGTGTCATTAAGATTCCATTCCTGGGAGTCCATCCTTCGAGCACTGGCGCTGAGGAACTCTTCTAACACCGAAGATGGGTTACTCGCTGCTCCCATGGGGGGTCAGATCGTTCTGTCACGGCATATAAAGGACAGGAAGCAAGTTGCATGTAATAGTCTTTATTAGAGACGTAACTTCAGGCTGGGTTGGTGGTGGGTGGCGCAGGAACCTTGATGGCAGCACAGACTGGTGAGAAGGTGATTGAGTGTGCAGGTGAGTGATGATGAGGGATCCAGGTGATGAAGGTGTAATCCACAGCGACCGATCAGGAACAAGACACAAGGAGGAATGCTGAGCAGATAGGACACATAAAAGGATCACGGAGGACCTCAAACAACGATCTGACAAACAAGAGACGGAAGACAGGGCATTAAATAGGCTGATGTAATGAGCTGCAGCTGCCGCTGATCAAGATGATCAGCGGTAATGCCCACATGAAACGTAACATGAGACGAGCAGGAAACAGTGCATTCATGAACCGTGACAGGTAAGTATTTAATAAGTACTTATTAAATACTTCCCATCTTTTACTAAATCGTGGGCACATTATTAATTATAGTTATTTGTTGCCTTATTTAACTCAAAATGAGTGAACAAATTAGTGCAATGTGGACAAGATTTACTAAATTGAGGAAAATCATGTTTAACTCTTGGTCACAATATATTTATCCTAAGTTTTTTGGTCACATAAAGCATTAAAGTGAAAAATGGTGATGAGATATTGCAGGATGCTTTAATATGCAAAATCTGATTTGGTACGTTAAGTTGTGATATTTAATTGTCAAGTTCTTTTAAACACATTTTGTGTGATCTTTTTCTGGGCAACAGGTGGAGCAGCATAAAACATCTGTTTTTATGTTAGCTGCAGTTTCAGCAAAGTTTCTTGATTCCTTATTTGTTTAATCATCAAATTAGTGAAATGTATGATGTTAATGCACGTACAAAATTTTAATAAAAACACATTTGCAGTAAATTGATGATTGTTTTTTTTTTCTGTTTTCTTAATTCCATAATATTTCTCATGTGCATCCAGTCCTTTGTGCCTTTGCTGTAAACCAATTAAGAGGACAGAAGAGAGAGACCATGCACAACAAATTGTTGCCCTTAAGATCACACGGGTATTGATTTAAGCATTTTGCTTAAGTTTAACTTTCTAAAATCAAATCTTTAATTTTTTCATCATTTCAGCATTATTTCTCACATGAGGTGGTTGTGCAAAGCATGCAAATTCACTGCATTGAAGAGATCTGAACTTCAAAACATTACCGACCGAAAAAACTAGCACAGCACACAAATGGTCCCAGGTTACGTATGTAACCATGGTTCCCCAAAGGGAACGAGATGCTGCATCCGAAAACGTTATGGGAATGCCCTTCAGCATGACCAGCTCTGAATAACATGTGAAATCAGTCTCATGAACGGGCGTGACGTCATAGGTGGGTGACGTAGCGACCAGGAAGCTATAAAAGCATGTGGGGTGGAATGAGCGTCAGCTTCTAGGAATGTGGTGAACTCTGGCAGGGATGCTGGAAGTATGGCCTTGAGACGCAGCATGCCACGCAGACCTTCAGGGTGAAGTGGATCAACCCTGCAGAGAGAAGGGCCTGCAGAAACTCTAGAACTGTCCCAACTGGGCAAATAACTGGGTCGATTTTGCAGTCTTCGCACCAGGAGGTGAAAGGTTTTCACCTCAAGACATACAGTTTCCTCATAGAGGGAGTTCTGGATTGGAGGATAATCTCAGCAACCTCGGTTGCGAGACCAGAAACTACCAGATGTGCCCCCTCAGGGGCTACTCCCATACTTCCATAGCTCTGGGCAGGGATGGAAAATTGTGTCCTCCACCTATGAGAGGAGACCCCTCCTGACGGTAATCTCCCATGGAGCGCTGTCGAGGAGAGAAATTAGATCAGAGAAACATACTCGGCCTGCCCAGAACAGGGCTACTACTAGAAGACGGACCCTGTCCCAGCGTACTCTCAGCAGAACTCCTGGGAGCAGAGCGATCGGGGAAAAAGTGTACAGACAAAGCCTCTGCAAAGTCTGCACCATGTCATCCAGCCCCAGTGGAGCCGGATGAGTCAGAGAAAACCAAAGGGGACAGTGCGATGTCATCTGAGTCGCAAACAGATCCAACTGACTAAATATTCTCCATATCTGCTTCACCACCTCAGGGTGAAGCTTCCATTCCCCGGGCCTCAGCCCCTGCCTCAACAGGATGTCTGCTCCCATATTCAGATGCCCAGGAATGTGAACTGCTCTCAGCAAGAGAAGTTTGCCCTGGGACCACAAAAAGATCTGGTATGCTAGTTTGTACAAACTACTTGAGCACAGACCCCTTGGTGGTTGACATAAGAGACTACCGCTGTGTTGTCGGTGCGCACCAACACATTGTGACCTCTTAGGTCTGGGAGAAAGTAATGTAATGCTCGAAGCACGGCCAGCATCTTCAGGCAGTTGATATGTACCTAGGCAGGGTATGCCACTCATGACCGCACCCCAGCCGGTGAGGGACGCATCCATTGCTAGTATTACACGATAACAAGGAGCTCCAAGCACCGGGCCCTGAGACAAGAACCAAGATCTCCTCCACATGTCTAAGGCACGTAGGACCTCCGTGTGATCTTGAGCATGCGAAGCGGGTTTCCCCTCAGGGAGAACCCCTTGGTCTTGACCCACCACAGTAGGGGTCTCATGTACAGCAGGCCAAGAGGTATCACATTGGACACAGCTGCCATCAGACCCAGCAGCCTAGAACTGTTTTACAGTGAGTGACCGGCCTTTTCTAACTCTCGTGACTCGATCCGAACAGGAGACATCTGTGCCTGCACCGTGGTCGAATCCCACACCATGCCCCGTTAAGTGGTTCTCTGTACTGGAGAAAGCACACCTTTCTTGGCATTAAGTCTTAACCCCAGGTCTTTCGTGTAAGCGAGAATGACATCTCGATGCCGAACCACCATCCAGTCTGATTAAGTTAATATCAACCAATCATTGCACCATGTGCTTAAATCGTGAAAGTGTGGGGTGAGAATGCAAGACCAAAGGAAGTACCAGTATTAGTAGGCTTTTGCCCCCAAAAGCCAACTTCAGGAACTTCCTATGATGGGGAAGGATGGAGTATGGATCTTTCTAGATTGATCGTGACAACAGTCCTCAGACTTGATTGTCTGCTTTTAGTGCAAGCGTGCTGAACTTCAGTCCCCTGACTGAGTGGTTCAAAAGACGCAGATCTAAAATAGGTCGCAACCCTTTATCCTTTCTCAGAATGGTGAAGTAGTGGCTGTATGAACCAGACACCACTACATGAAGAGGGACCACCTCGATGGCCTCCGTCCTCAGAGGGTGTCTACTTCTGTTCCATTACTAGAGCCTGCTTGGGGCCCACCTGTGTGGAAAAAGCCCCGTTAAATTAAGGCAGAGGAGAACCGAACTGGATTCTGTGGCCGGACACTACAGTGTGCAGGACCCACTGAGATATGTTTGGCAGTAGTTTTCATGCTGCTAAATAGTCTACCTGGAGGAATTAGTCTCTCGAGACTGACCTCTGGTGTTATCAAAGCTGTTGGCTTGGTGCCCTGAAGTGGCGAACCTGCAGGGGAGAGCTGAACTAGCTGCTAAAGAGACATCTATAGAGGTCACGAGCCTCTAAGCACAACTACGTTTCCGGGCATTAACTGAGAGAAGCGCTCGCTGGAGACCTCTGCACCTTGGAACAAGGGCATGGCTGGCAGATCGATCAGAACTCTCAAAGCTGAAGTCTCCTAATAAAAATGATGGCCCTCAGACTCACGTCATCTGCTAGGAAGACTCAGTTGAACAGAGCCTGCTCGGGGCAGGACCCAATGAAGCACACTTGACAGGATGTAGGTTCAGAACTGCTCGAAGCCTTCGGCCTGGGAGCACCACTCTGACTCTAGTGTGACCTGGTGTGCCCTGCATTCTCATTTGTCCAGAGATCACTAAGAGTCACTGGACTCATAGGCCCTCTCATTAAGGTGTATTGTTTATAATTCAGTAAGTAACCATTCAGAAAATCAATACTTTGATCACATTCAAGGTCATCAAAAAAAGTATAAAACGGTGACCTGTGTTTTCCAAAATTGTGAATACAGCACAAATATATATTCAGCTTTTGCATCTCATAAAAACAGGAAGCATACTCCCCACTCGCTTGAAGATTTCAAACCATCTATCCATCAAAATTAAACTTGTCAAACACCTGTAGATACTGAATTGATTGATAAAAGTACTGCATGTGAACCTAATGTTGAGGAAAAACTAGATTTTATCAAATTAATCAATGATATGTTGGGTTGCCTTTTTTGTAAAAATTAGAAAGTGTATACAATGTGTCTAATAAGTGCATAGATTAAATAATAGATGAGTTACAGTTTATAACATTAACTGCTTCAAGTCCAGTTATCAAACAGATTATTGAGACAACTTTAAAAATTAATGGTTGCAGTGTTGATGTATCTGTAGTCTTAGACTTAAATGGGGTTAAAAATCCCTTAATCCACTAAATGCAGCTTTTGGGGTGGATGGACTGTTCAACACCTCATACAAAAGAGAGAAATTTCTGAAGGAGCAATTTCTATTGTTGAACCTGTAGAGTACATACTAGATGAAAAAAGCTAATTCCAGTGTGTTCCTATTTTGTAATTCTTCACAGATTTTAGGTAAGAATAGTGAGGCATTCAGGAATACACAATGCTCTAAAGGTACTTTTGAAATCATTTTGTGATGGTTCACATTTCAAAGAAAATGTATTTTTGTCAGGGGGAGACATAAGAATCCCTCTTAAACTCTACATCGACGATTTTGAGGTGTGTAATCGAATCGGGACATCTACAAAAAAGCACAAAGTTGCTGCGGTCTACTGGGTGTTGGGAAACATTCGTAGTGTATCACACTCTTCACTGACATCCATTTATTTGGCTCTGTTTTGTAAAGGAAATGATGCAAAGAAATATGGATATTCTTGTGTACTTGTGTACATTGTTGACGGATCTCAAGAGCTTGGAGCAAGACAGTGTTTTTTTTTGTCCTTTTTTGGGAGATTTATCAAGGGCACTGTGTTCTGTGTGATTGCTGATAATCTGGGTGCTCATGCAGTTAGAGGTTTTGAAAACTTCATACATCTGCAGATTTTGTACCAGGGCACGGTCCCAATTCCAAGAGTTTGAGGTCAGATCTGGTGCATTTGCTCCAAGAAATAAATTAGAACATGAAACACATGTTCAAACTGCTTTAAGGACTGCAACCCATTGCTTTAGGGTGAAAGACCAGTGTGTCAAATTACTGACAGACTGGATCATTTTCATGTAGTCTCAGGGTATCCTCCTGATGTGCTTCATGATTTGCTTGAGGGAATTGTACACGTTGAATTGGAATTGTGTTTGGATGTATTGATCAGAATAAAATATTTCACTCTTGTGGAGATCAAAACATTCCCATACAAATGGAGTGACAGAACAAACTTACCTCAAGTTGTTGCACCAAACTTTGGGTCTAAACCAGCATCGATGGCAACGCCCATGAAAACTGGTATTGTTTGAGGTTGCTGTCACTTATTGTTTGGGATAAAATACCAGAGGATGAAAACGCATGGCAGTTGATAATGACTCTTAAATATGTTGTTGAGCTTGCTCTGTCACCTGTCTTTTCAAGTGTAAGCATTGGCTTTCTTGACATCAAGATATCTGTACATCCACATAGGTTCTTTGAACTTTTTCCCCAACAAAGGCTGCTTCCAAAATATCACTTACTAGAGCATTATCCTCAGCTTATCAAAGACTTTGGCCCCCTTGTGGCATTATGGACAATGAGGTTCAAAGCCAAACACCACTTCCTGAATGGCAAAATAAGAGTGGAAGCAAATACAACTGCAATGAAGTTTAATGAACCAAGTTCACACCGAACGTCAGAGAATAAACAGAAAGCCACACGATGAATATGGGGCAGATCTCGCACGGCCAGGGATCAGGTCCAGAACCAGATAGCAGGAGAGTGTGACGCAGGGACTGAGAGGGGTGATCTTGAGATGAGTGAGGAGGTGAAGAGCCCACGGTGATTACAGGAGTGAAGCGACCTGTCTTGAACGAAACAAGAAATTATCAAGGATGAAAAGACCAGGCACGAGGATTGGAGATTGCAAACAATCATCTGACAAACGCAAGATGAAATACAGTGTTTGATCTTTGATACATGAAACGGAGAGAGGCCGTTGGGATGACAGAAACACACATAGAGCTTCGTTGAATGACAAAAAGCTGACGCTCATTCCACCTCACTTGCTTTTATAGCTTCCTGGTCGTTACATCACCCACCTATGATGTCACGCCCATTCATGAGTGTGATTTCACATGTTATTCAGAGCTGGTCACGCTGAAGGCCATTCCCATAGCGTTTTCGGATGCAGCGTGAGTTCCTGAAGGGGAAACAGTCAATTCCTTGCCCTTACTCAGACTGTCCTTGTTGGTTTAGGACCTGTTGTGCCCTGCATTCTCATTTGTCCAGAGATCACTAAGAGTCACTGGACTCATAGGCCCTCTCATTTAGGTGTATTGTTTATAATTCAGTAAGTTACCATTCAGAAAAACAATACTTTGATCACATTCAAGGTCATCTAAAAAAGTATAAAACGGTGACCTGTGTTTTCCAAAATTGTGAGTACAGCACAAATATATATTCAACTTTTGCATCCCGGGGTGACGTAGCGACCAGGAAGCTATAAAAGCACGTGCCGTGCAGCTGGCTTCAGCTTCGAGTAGGGAAGCAAGCGCCGGCAGGGGTGCCGGGAGTATGGCTCTGCGACGCAGCGTCTCGTTCCTTCAAGGAACTAGGGTTACATACGTAACCTTGGGACGTTCCTTTTCAGGAACTCGAGCTGCGTCGAAACGCTTTTGGGGAACGATGTGCCCACGCTGCCAGACTTCCAAATCCCTGCCTAGTGTGTAGTCAAAGAGCACAGCTAAGACAAGAGAACAGAAGAGCCCGGCGTGGCTCGCATGTCAAGATCGTAAAATCGGACAAATGTGGAGGGCGTGGACCACCCCGCAGCGTTGCAGATGTCCAAGAGGGACACACCTGCTGAGAAGGCCTTGGAGGCCGCCATACCCCGAGTAGAATGAGCCTTGGCCCCCAAAGGAGGGGGAAGACCAGAGGACTCATAGGAGACGTTGATAGCCTCGACTATCCAACGACTAAGGGTCTGCTTGGTGGCAGGAGAACCCTTGTTAGAAGGACCGTAGCAAACCAGCAATTGGTCGGATTTTCTCCACAGGGCAGCTCTGTGGACGTATGCGTCCAGTGCTCGCACTGGACACATACAGTTTAGCTTCTCTTGGTCTGGCTCCCGAAAGGGAGGAGGACAGAAGGCCTGCAGTACGATAGGTTGTGGTGTAACAGAGGGAACCTTCGGAACATAACCCGCTCGAGGGTATAAGAATGCTTTGGCCATACCAGGGGCAAAGTCTAAATAAGTAGGGGCCACTGAAAGGGCCTGAAGATCTCCAACTCTCTTTAGTGAGGTGATTGCCAGTAACAGGGCAGTTTTAAGTGTCAGATGTCTATCTGAGATATCTTGTATTGGCTCGAATGGAGCTTTACAAAGAGCCTCTAAAACCACAACCAAATCCCAGGGGGGAACACAGGATCGTACTGGAGGTCTCAGCCTCAGCGCACCGCGGAGGAAACGTGTAACTAGGGGGTGTCTACCCACTGACTGATCATTGAAAGGGACATGGAAAGCAGCTATGGCCGCCACGTAAACCTTTAAGGTGGAGTGGGATAACCCCGCAGAGAGCCTGGCTTGTAAAAACTCCAGAACTGTACCAACTGGGCAGTCTGCTGGGTCAAGCTGGCGGTCTCTGCACCATGAAGTGAAGAGCTTCCACTTCAGGGCGTACAGTTTCCTCATAGAGGGAGCTCTGGATTGGAGTAGGGTCTCAACAACCTCGGTTGAGAGACCAGCTGCTAACAGCTGTGCCCCCTCAGGGGCCACACCCACAGCTTCCACAACTCCGGGCGAGGGTGAATTATCGTGCCCTGTGCCTGTGAGAGTAGGTCTGTCCTGATCGGTATCTCCCACGGAGAGCCGTCGAGGAGCGAGGCTAGATCAGAGAACCATACTCGGCCCGGCCAGAACGGGGCTACTAGTAGTAGACAGGCCCCGTCCCGGCGTACTCTCACCAGAACTCCCCGGAGCAGAGCGATAGGGGGAAAAGCGTACAGACAAAGCCTCGGCCAGGTCTGTACCATAGCGTCCAGTCCCAGAGGAGCTGGATGAACTAGAGAGAACCAGAGGGGACATTGCGATGTCTCCTGAGTCGCAAAGAGGTCCACCTGGGCTGTGCCAAATACTCTCCATACATCCATTCCCCGGGCCTCGGCCCCTGTCTCGACAGTATGTCTGCTCCCCCATTCAATCTCCCAGGAATATACACTGCTCTGATCGAGAGGAGTTTGCCCTGCGACCACAGAAGGATCTGGTGTGCCAGCTTGTACAAGGGGCGCAAACGCAGACCCCCCTGGTGATTGATATAAGAGACCACTGATGTGTTGTCGGTGCGATAGACTGCTAGTATCTCTAGGCAATTGATGTGCCATGTCAGATGGCAACCACTCCACAGACCGCGGGCAGGGTGGCCACTCATGACCGCACCCCAACCGGTGAGGGACGCATCTGTCGCTAACGTTACACGGCGACAAGGAACTCCCAGCACCGGGCCCTGATTCAAGAACCAAGGTTTCTTCCACACGTCTAAGGCACGAAGGCACCGCCGCGTGACCTTGATAACTCGAAGTGGATTTCCCCTCGGGGAAAAGCCTTTGGACTTGAGCCACCACTGTAGGAGTCTCATGTGCAGCAGGCCAAAAGGTATCACGTTGGACGCAGCTGCCATCAGCCCTAACAATCTCTGGAATTGTTTGACAGTGAGTGACTGGCCTTCTTTGACTCTCTCGACTGATGTGAGGATCGACTCGATCCGAGCAGGAGACAAACTTGCCTGCATCGTGGTCGAATTCAACACTATGCCTAGATAGGTGGTTCTCTGAACTGGAGAACGTACACTCTTCTTGGCGTTTAGTCTCAAACCCAGCTCCCCCATTTGTGCGAGAACGACATCTCGATGTCGAGCCGCCATCTGCTCTGATTGAGCTAGGATCAACCAATCGTCGATATAATTTAAAATGCGGATGCCTTGCATATGGAGGGATACCAGAGCCGCATCCATACATTTTGTGAACGTGCGGGGTGAGAGTGCGAGGCCAAAGGGAAGTACTCGATATTGATAAGCTTTGCCCCCGAAAGCGAACCTCAGAAACTTCCTGTGTTGTGGAAGGATGGATATGTGGAAGTATGCGTCTTTGAGAACTATTGTGACAAACCAGTCCTCGGATCTGATTTGAGCTACAACCTGGTTGACAGTGAGCATTTTGAACTTCAGTGACATAACTGAGCGGTTCAGGAGACGTAAGTCTAAGATCGGACGCAACCCCCCATCCTTCTTTGGAACTATGAAATACCGGCTGTAAAACCCGGATTCCCTGTCTAGAGGAGGGACCACCTCGATGGCCTCCTTCCTTAAAAGGGTATTCACTTCTTGTTCCATAACCAGAGCCTGCTGGGGGCCGACCACAGTCGGTGTAATCCCGTTGAACTTCGGTGGTGGATGACCGAACTGAATGCAATAGCCTCTTTCTATTGTACGCAGGACCCACTGAGATACATTTGGCAGTAGCTTCCACGCTGCTAAATAATCTACTAAGGGAATCAGTCTCTCGAGACTGACCTCTGGTGTAAGGGGCCCCCGAAGGGGCGGCGAGCATCCCAGCTCCGCTACGCTCACGGGCGGAAGTAACTGGGAGTGGCGCTTGCTGGAGGCCGCTGCGCCCTAAAACTCTGGCAGGGTTGGCAGACCGACCTCCTGAGGGTACTGAGGTGAGACGGGCACCGTATAATGAGGTGGACCGCGCTCTACCCCAGCAGGGGCTACCCTCTGGATCCTGGCATCAGGATCTTTTCGTCGAGGACTTCCGGGCTTCGATGACAGATCTTAAATCGGTTTTTGCCCTAGAAGCCCCCGACTCAGAGCGTCGTTGCCCTCAGTCCCGACGTGGGGGAGCACGAGCGGCGACGCTCTGTTTTTGCGCTTCCCGGTGTGAGGAGCCGGAATGTGGCGTGGTCATCTCCCGCCCAGATGCACCACGAGAGCGACGAGGGAGGAAACTCTGGAACGCCGCCGCCTGCTTGTGTGCCTCCTGGAACCTGTCGACGACAGTGTTGACTGTGTCGCCGAACAGGCCCGAGGCTTGAAGCGGGGCGTCCAGGAGGCAGACCCTGTCTCGTTCTTTAATTTCTGACAGGGTCAGCCACAAATGCCTCTCCGCGGCCACTAAGGCTGCCATAGACTGCCCAATTGCGCGAGCGGTCTCTTTAGTGGCGCGGAGGGAGAGATCAGCGGTCTTTCTGAGTTCTTCTACATCTTCAGACTTAATCCCCTCCCCCTCATCGATATCTCTCAGCAGGTCAGCCTGATAAGCTTGCAGGACTGCCATAGTATGAAGGCACGCCCCAGCCTGACCTGCTGCCACATAACCTTTGCCCACTAGCGATGATGTACAACCCTAATTCCGGAAGAGTTGGGACGTTTTTTAAATTTTACTAAAATGAAAACTAAAAGACTTTCAAATCACATGAGCCAATATTTTATTCACAATAGATATCATAGCAAATGTTTAAACTGAGAAACTTTACAATTTTATGCACAAAATGAGCTCATTTCAATTTTGATTTCTGCTACAGGTCTCAAAATAGTTGGGACGGGGCATGTTTACCATGGTGTAGCATCTCCTTTTCTTTTCAAAACAGTTTGAAGACGTCTGGGCATTGAGGCTATGAGTTGCTGGAGTTTTGCTGTTGGAATTTGGTCCCATTCTTGCCTTATATAGATTTCCAGCTGCTGAAGAGTTCGTGGTCGTCTTTGACGTATTTTTTGTTTAATGATGCGCCAAATGTTCTCTATAGGTGAAAGATCTGGACTGCAGGCAGGCCAGGTTAGCACCCGGACTCTTCTACGACGAAGCCATGCTGTTGTTATAGCTGCAGTATGTGGTTTTGCATTGTCCTGCTGAAATAAACAAGGCCTTCCCTGAAATAGACGTTGTTTGGAGGGAAGCATATGTTGCTCTAAAACCTTTATATACCTTTCAGCATTCACAGAGCCTTCCAAAACATGCAAGCTGCCCATACCGTATGCACTTATGCACCCCCATACCATCAGAGATGCTGGCTTTTGAACTGAATGCTGATAACATGCTGGAAGGTCTCCCTCCTCTTTAGCCCGGAGGACACGGCGTCCGTGATTTCCAACAAGAATGTCAAATTTGGACTCGTCTGACCATAAAACACTATTCCACTTTGAAATAGTCCATTTTAAATTTGTGTTTACCGACAGTGATTGTGTTTACCGACAGTGGTTTCTGAAAGTATTCCTGGGCCCATTTAGTAATGTCATTGACACAATCATGCCGATGAGTGATGCAGTGTCGTCTGAGAGCCCGAAGACCACGGGCATCCAATAAAGGTCTCCGACCTTGTCCTTTACGCACAGAGATTTCTCCAGTTTCTCTGAATCTTTTGATGATGTTATGCACTGTAGATGATGAGATTTGCAAAGCCTTTGCAATTTGACGTTGAGGAACATTGTTTTTAAAGTTTTCCACAATTTTTTTACACAGTCTTTCACAGATTGGAGAGCCTCTGCCCATCTTTACTTCTGAGAGACTCTGCTTCTCTAAGACAAAGCTTTTATAGCTAATCATGTTACATACCTGATATCAATTAACTTAATTAATCACTAGATGTTCTCCCAGCTGAATCTTTTCAAAACTGCTTGCTTTTTTAGCCATTTGTTGCCCCCGTGTCAACTTTTTTGAGACCTGTAGCAGGCATTACATTTTAAATGAGCTAATTAAGTGGATAAAAGTGTAAAATTTCTCAGTTTAAACATTTGCTACGTTATCTATGTTCTATTGTGAATAAAATATTGGCTCATGTGATTTGAAATTCCTTTAGTTTTCATTTTATCAAAATTTAAAAAACGTCCCAACTTTTCCGGAATTCGGGTTGTAACTCGAAGCGGCTTAGTGGGCAATGTCGGAGCCTTTAGAGACGAAGCCGAACCGGGCGACAGATAGCCCGCGAGCGTCTGTTCGACCCGTGGCATTGCTCTATAACCACACTCTCTCAGCCCCATCACGTTGCCATAATATAGTGAATCGGGGCCAAAGAGGCGGGTCGAATACGGGTGGTTCCACGATCTTGATAACTCATCATGGAGATCGGGAAAATACGGAAGGCTCCGACGTGGAGGTGGTTGCCTCGGCCGCAGAAAGCGTTCGTCTAATTTGCTTCTCTGCGGCTCAGTTATTTTCTCAGCAGGCCAGTCGATTTTTAATTTATCTACTGCTCGCGTGACCACCTCCAAAAGCTCCTCATACTGGGGCGACAGGGGTGGCGAATCCCCAGCAACAGTCTCCACATCGACCTCTTCGGAGGACGAGAGGTGAAGAGCTGATCCCTCACCCCGGGGGGAAGAAACCGACGAGCGTGCTTCCTAACCCAGGGTTTGGGCGCCGGATCTGGCAGATGAGGAAGGAGATAAGGACTGGCCCGTCTCCATTCCTTCTGACAGAACCCCACGAGTGCAGCAGCCGCTCTGCCTCGGCAGAAGTGGGGCCAGCACCGCGAGGAACGCTGGTGAAGGCTCCCTCCTCGAAGAGAGCCCTCCGGGATCGAAGCGTCCGCATTGGCAATCGCTCGCAATGCGGACAGTCGGCCCCCTCGAGAGCCGACTCAGCGTGCTTCGATCCCAGGCAAGCCACGCACAGACTGTGTGTATCCCCGCTCGTAATATAGCGAAGGCAGGGAGGCACACAATCTATAACTTGACTTGGAAATGCCCTTCATATGTTTGGTCTTTTGCTTTTGCTTAGGCATATTGAGCTGTTTTAGCGATCTTTTAATGGCTAAGGGACAGACAACATTAAATAGGATCAACAGGACAGACTTTTGACATGCACACACAGAGCGCTTGCTGACAGATTCGAAGCTGAAGCCAGCTGCACGGCACGTGCTTTTATAGCTTCCTGGTCGCTACGTCACCCCGCCCGTGACGTCACGCCTTTCCGATGGACTGATTGCACACGATATTCAGAGTCGGTCCCGTCAGGGACGTTCCCCAAAAGCGTTTCGACGCAGCTCGAGTTCCTGAAAAGGAACTAGATTTTATCAAAATAATCAATGATATGTTGGGTTGCCTTTTTCGTAAGAATTAGAAAGGGTTTACAATGTGTCTAATAAGTGCATAGATTAAATAATAGATGAGTTACAGTTTATAACATTAATTGCTTCAAGTCCAGTTATCAAACAGATTATTGATACAACTTTAAAAAGTAATGGTTGCAGTGTTGATGTATCTGTATTCTTAGACTTAGTTAAAAATCTTAACTCCCTTAATCCACTAAATGCAGCTCTTGGGGTGGATGGATTTTTCAACAGCTCATACAAAAGAAAGAAATTTCTGAAGGAGCAATTTCTATTGTTGAACCTGTAGAGTACATACTAGATGAAAAAAGCTCATTCCAGTATGTTTCCATTTTGTAATTCTTGTCACAGATTTTAGGTAAGAGGTGAGGCATTCAGGAATACACAAAGCTCTAAAGGTACTTTTGAATAATTTTTTGATGGTTCACATTTCAAAGAAAATGTATTTTTGTCGGGGGAGACTTAAGAATCCCCCTTATATTCTACATTGACGATTGTGAGGTGTGTAATCGAATCGGGACATCTAGAAAAAAAGCACAAAGTTGCTGCGGTCTACTGGGTGTTGGGAAACATTCGTAGTGTAATCACACTCTTCACTGACATCCATCTATCTGGCTCTGTTTTGTAAAGCAAATGATGCAAAGAAATATGGATATTCTTGTGTACTTGAACCATTGTTGACGGATCTCAAGAGCTTGGAGCAAGACAGTGTTTTTTTGTCCTCTTTTGGGAGATTTATCAGTGGCACTGTGTTATGTGTGATTGTTGATAATCTGGGTGCTCATGCAGTTAGAGGTTTTCTTGAAAACTTCATCGGGTCACACATCTGCAGATTTTGTACCAGGGCACGGTCCCAATTCCAAGAGTTTGAGGTCAGATCTGGTGCATTTGCTCCAAGAAATAAAGAAGAACATGAAACACGTTCAAACTGCTTTAAGGACTGCAACCCATTGCTTTAGGGTGAAAGACTAATGTGTCAAATTACTGACAGATTGGATCACTTTCATGTAGTCTTAGGGTATCCTCCTCATGTGCTTCATGATTTGCTTGAGGAAATTGTACAGGTTGAATTGGCATTGTGTTTGGATGTATTGATCAGAATAAAGTATTTCACTCTTGTGGAGATCAAAACATTCCCATACAAATGGAGTGACAGAACAAACTTACCTCAATTGTTAAACCAAACTTTGGGTCTAAACCAGCATCGGTGGCAAAGCCCAAGAAAACTGGTATTTTGTGAGGATGCTGTCACTTATGGTTTGGGATAAAATAACAGAGGATGAAAAAGCATGGCAGTTGATAATGACTCTTAAATATGTTGTTGAGCTTGCTCTGTCACCTTTCTTTTCAGGTGCAAGCATTGGCTTTCTTGACAGCAAGATATCTGTACATCCACATAGGTTCTTTGAACGTTTTCCCCAACAATGGCTGCTTCTGAAATATCACTTACTAGAGCATTATCCTCAGCTTATCAAAGACTTTGGCCCCCTTGTGGCATTATGGACTATGAGGTTCAAAGCCAAACACCACTTCTTGTAACAGCAAAATAGGAGTGGAAGGAAATGCAAGTGCAATGAAGTTTAATGAACCAAGTTCACACCGAACGTCAGAGAATAAACAGAAAGCCACACGATGAATATGGGGCAGATCTCGCACGGCCAGCGATCAGGTTCGGAACCAGATTGCAGGAGAGTGTGACGCAGGGACTTAGAGGGGTGATCCTGAGATGAGTGAGGAGGTGAAGAACCCACAGTGATTACAGGAGTGAAGCGATCAGTCTTGAGCGAAACAAGAAACTATCAAGGACAAAAAGACCAGGCACGAACATGGGAGACTGCAAACAACGATCTGACAAACACAAGACGAAAGACAGGGCAATAAATAGAGTGCTGGAAATGCATCACAGCTGCCGCTGTCACGCCCACATAAAACAATCAGTGATAATGAGACACACACATAACCCCACCCACACAAGATCAAAATGAGACAACGGTTATACCAACCGTGACAGTACCCTCCCCCCTAGGAACGCCTCCTGTCATTCCCAGACGAACCTACCTGTCGATTGTAATCTTTGATGAGGGAGTGATCCCGGATGTCCCTAGCAGGTACCTAACTGCTCTCTTCCAGACCGTTACCTTCCCAAGTCCACCAAATACTGGAATCCGTGTCCCCTCCGTCTCGAGTCCAGAATATGATTGACCGAATAAGTGGGTTCCCCATCTACGAGTCACGACGGGGGGTGTGACCGGGGTCGGCAGATTAATACAGAAGTAAAACACGGGTTTGCTCTTTAATACATGAAAGGCGGGATGAATTCTCCTGTACGCCGGAGTAAGTTTGAGCCGGACTGTTACCAGAAACGGAGAGAGGCCGTTTGGATGACACTGGTAACGAGTTATGCGCGTACTCAACCATAGAGAGTTGTTGGCTCCAGGATGAAGGATTCTTGGATACCAAACATCACAACATTCTCTCCAAATCTTGGTTGGCTCTCTTGGACTGACCATTGCTTTGGGGATGATAACCCGAAGATAAGCTAACCGTAGCTCCCAATAATTTACAAACACAAGACGAAAGACAGGGCAATAAATAGAGAGCTGGAAATGCATCACAGCTGCCCCTGATGGAACAATTAGCGGTCACGCCCACATAAAACAATCAGTGATAACGAGACACACACATAACCCCACCCACACAAGATCAAAATGAGACAACGGTTCTACCAACCGTGACACTTCTTTAAGAAGGTTATTCAGAAAACTGGCTGCTTCAGGAATTCAGGAGATGTCTCTGGCAAGGAAGCATCAAGCAATGATTGCGTTCCATTTATATTACTCTTATAATGCAAGGCCTGCCATTTCTGTGACAAAAAATTTCTAAAGTGCCACTTGAAGTGCTACATGAAGAAATAAAAGAAATCCCCAGTGCCACTGCATTAATCATGACAAATAAGGTAGACTATTTTGGCACAGACTACACTAAAGGAATGATGCAAGCATTTGGCTCAAATGGGGGATTGCCTGACTTTGCAGAAATTTTTCAAATGGTTGTTGTTCAAGATGAACTCAGCTTTGTTGTCAGGCTGCAAAGTGCCTGGTACAATGAACGGGGTTTTTATGTTGGAACTCACTCATGATATTAAAGTCCTCCAACAAGCCCAACTAACCAAAGTGTATCCACTGGCAGCCTACACCATGAGAGGGCACTCGATGGTGTCTCTGAAACACTACATTTGTGTTGATTAAAAGGCTATCTATTTTCTATTACATTCTTACAAGTCCTTTGCATTATATATATTGGGCTCAATCAAAATCATAAAAAACTAGAAGAACCATCAGTCATTCTGACACTGACACCTGTTTGTGAGATTTGGACCAGCATTCTAGAGATAACCAAGCATAAACAAGTTTTGGGGAAACAGTGCTGTTGGCAACATTTGATGATCGCTTGGAAAAATGGCCAGAAATTTTTTACAAAATATTTTCATAGAGTTTTCCTATGATATCGACAGAGTTCTCCAAGCTGGAAATCAAGCATATTTAGAAGATGGCACACTCCTTCATAATCATAGTGTAAAATCTGACATCCTGAACAAGCTTGCTGAATCAATATTTAAATAAACAGCATATCCCACAAGTCTCCAAATACAGTTAGTCTTACTGTAGAGGCCCTGATAGCAAAGTATCCATATATGAAGGAACCTGGATGCTTTTCAGGGATGCACACCTGGCAACAATGTCTAAGATACAAAAGGGGATACTATCATGCAAAGTTAAGAAACCAAGAGCTAGCCTATCCAGAGCTTGCGGTTAACTCAATGTAAAGCAAGCAGCCAAATGAGAGAGTTCCTAGCAAAAAAACAAACAAAAAAAAACACCTGAACTGAACTATCTTCCTCCACATCCTAATGGGGAATCCCTTGAGAGTTTAGAAAATGAGCTACAAGCTTTGCTGGATCAATCAAAAAAGAAAGACAATCACAGGGTCATTGCAGACAAAATGGTACTTCTAGGAACTTTTATAATCCTATTAAACTTTTTGGGATTTTGATAACATTAAGTTAATAATGTGTTAAAATGTCAGTGATAATATAACCGCCGCATCTGCCTTAATATTCTCTTACAGTTTCAATATTCCGTTTAATTCGTTTAATTCAAATATCTACCTTTTTGCGATATAAATGCTAGCCTCAATAATTTCTTTAACAAAAACATGTGGATATCACAACCCTTACAAAAACTAATCTTTGTTTTTATTGAAGTAAAATTTTCTTGTTTGTCTAAAATGAAAGTAAACAACTGAAAGAAATAGATGCATGTCTGTATATTAGATGCATGCAGGTATTAAAGGGACAGTACTGAACATGTTGTAATTAAAGAGATAGTTCACCCTAAAATTTAATTTCTGTCATTGTTCATTCACCCACTTGTTGTCCCAAACCTACAGTATATTAATTTCTCTCTTGTGCTGCACATAAAATTTTGAAGAAGCTGATAACCAAACATTTGCTGGTTCACATTAACTTTGATAGTAGCAGGGGAAAAAAATCTCTGGATGTCACTGTGAACCAGCAACTGTTTGGTTTTCCACCTTCTTCAAAATAGTGTTTATGTTTAGCAGAAAAAGGAAACTCATTCAGGTTTAAAACTATTTTTGAGTGGGTACATGAAGATATAAAAAACAAAACTAACCTATTTTAATTTTTAAGTTACTTTTATTATTCCTTTAATTTTAATAAAACACCAAACACAAAGAGAAAAATCACTGAATACTCTTGACAGAAGAACATTAAAACAGTTGCTTTAATAGAATCAATGAATATTGTGTTTTATCTTGTTATTTTTTTTATTTAAATGGTGAGTCATCTCATTTATCACCAGTAAAATATGGAGCGCCACAAGGATCTGTTCTAGGTCATCTTCTATTTTCAATATACATGTTGCCCCTTGGTAATATTATTAGAAAATACGGAATTAGTTTCCACTGTTATGCTGATGATACTCAAATATATATATCAACGAGACCAGAAGAAACTTCTAAATTATCTAAGCTAACAGAGTGTTAAAATTTTAAAAGATTGGATGACCAATAATTTTCTCCTATTAAATTTGGATAAGACAGAGATATTACTTATTGGACCAAAACGCAGTACACAGAATCTAGTAGACTACAATTTGCAACTAGACGGATGTACTGTTACTTCCTCTACAGTCAAAAATCTGGGTGTTATATTAAACAGCAACTTGTCTTTTGAAAACCATATTTCCCCTGTTACAAAAACAGCATTCTTCCATCTTAAAAACATTGCCAAGCTATGAAATATGTTACCTGTTTCTGATGCAGAAAAGCTAGTTCATGTATTCATGACCTCTAGACTGGACTATTGTAACGCACTTCTTGGTGGCTGGCCAGCATCTTCAATAAACAAGCTACAGGTAATCCAAAATGCGAAATTTTTAATGACAGACTAAAAGCTTTAGATTGTTTAATACAATTGAGTTAATGCAATTCATTGTTGTTCTACCATGTTAATCAATAAAAGAGACTTAATTTATATACCACATCTTACTTTCTCTTCAAAACACAATAAACATTCTTATTACTTTGTAAATGTCGAACAACCGGTTCTGTAAAAAAAACAAAAAAAAAACAACAACAACAAAAAAAAAAATATTATGTTTCTTAGTAAGAATGCTTATTGTTTGTAGTAAAATCACATCTTACATTGGAAATGTAACAGGTTATAGATTACAAGTTACCCTTTTTAAAATCTAATAAGTAGTGTAACTATTTCAATTACATAAAAAATGTAATGTAACTGATTACATTTGATTAAATTTTCTATTAGGTTTCTAAATATGTAATGTTTTCAGTTGTTAATCTTTAGAAACACGTAAACCAGCCAGGGTTAACATTACAGTACAGATCTTTGGGAGCACCAAGATAGGGGCGTGAACACATCGCGAGGCTAGGTGTCTCTCCAGTTTTGGCAATTTTGCAGTATTTTTCCTGCTCATCTCAGGTCTGTTCATACTGAACCGCTTTGCTTTAACATCCTACACCCGACAGGAGCTTTGGATATCAGTGAGGACTTTTCCAACACCAATCTTCGACTCATCCCTGAGATCTCCAGAACATCCGAGGCTACGCACTCTACCTGGCCGGGTGGAAGTGCTCGCAAGCGCCGTCGAGATCATAAACAAAGGCAGGGGATCGCAAAGGTCTAAGAGTTAAGCTAAAGCTAACACCGCTCCGGCTCTCTTTACCCAAAATTTTCCTCACTAATGTGCGGTCACTGGTGAACAAAATGGATGAGTTACGACTTTGCATCATCCACAGTAAGATAATTTTGGACTGCAATGTCATGGTTTTCACAGAAACATGGCAACACAGCTACGTACCCAATAATGCTATTGAGCTAGCTGGACTCTACACGCTCCAGGCAGATAGAATGGCAGATGACTCCGGCAAGACAAGAGGCGGTGGATTGTGCATTTATGTTAACAAAGCTTGGTGTATGAACATTGTCATTGTTGGGAGACACTGATCAGCTAACCTAGAGTTTTTCATAGTTAAATGTAGACCTTTTTATCTGCCACGGGAGTACACTTCCACCATTATAACCGCAGTCTATATTACACTGGATACTAAATGCAAAGCTTGCTTTGAATGAACTTCGCGCAGCCATTAGTAAACAACAGACTGCTCACCCAAAGGCTGCTTTTATTGTTGCGGGTGATTTTAATCACTGCGAATTAAAGACAATGCTCCCCAAATTAAATCGGCATGTTTCCTGCCACACCAGAGTAGACAAAACTTTGGACCATGTTTACACAAACATTGATGGAGCCTACATCGCGACCCCCCTCCCCCACCTCGGACAGTCTGATCACCTTTCTTTGTTTCTCACCCCTAAGTATTCACCCCTCATCAACCGTTAGAGCCATCAGTGTGGACCATCAAAGTGTGGACGACTGGCACAAACTCCTTACTTCAGGACAGATTTCAATGCACTGACTATTTATCTCGTCAAACGAATCATATAAGTGCTCCAGTAGTATAAGCAGGATTTTTGGTCCAAGCACGTAGCAACATCCACAGCTGAGGAACAATAGCAACATCCCCAAACCAATCCTGTCTGATCAGGAAACAAATCAGTTTCTCAAGCAGGATTGGAAAAACAGTTAGCCAACAACCATGACCCAAGCACTTACTCTGATGCTTCCTGTTTTATCCCATGCCATGTGCCCTCAGGCATCCTCCTAGTGGCTAGGAAGAAAATAGCACCCACCAGTCCTAAAAGATCCTTTGACAGGCGGTGACTGTTACAAGGTGGATGGTGCACACTGGTGGGGGATGAGGAGATACCCCCTGACAATGAAAAGTGCTTTGAGTGCCTAGAAAAGCACTATATAAATGTAAGGAATTATTATTATTAAATGACTACCGCCCTGTAGCATTCACATCCATCATTATGAAGTGCTTTGAGCAACTGGTTCTAGCACATCAAAGACTGCCTCCCATCCACCCACCCTTGGAGACCTGGAAATTAACACCTCCCTCTGCAACTGGATTATGGACTTTCTGACTAACAGGCCTCAGAATGTTAGGTCAGGCCACACCTGCTCCACCACCATCACACTTAACACTGGCGTACTACAGGGCTGTGTGCTGAGCCCATTGCTTTACTCCCTTTACACCCACGACTGCAAGCCTGTGCATGGATCCAACTCCATCATTAAGTTTGCAGGTGACACCACGGTGATTGGCCTCATCAGTGACAATGATGAGACTGCCTACAGGGAAGAGATACAGCTCCTGGCCACATGGTGCACTGACAATAACCTGTTCCTTAACACCAGCAAGACAAAGGAGCTCATTGTGGACTTCAGGAAGAAGAAAGGAAGCACGCATGACCCCATCCACATTAACGGGATGGTTGTTGAACGTGTCTCCAGCTTCAAGTTCCTGGGAACCACCATCTCGGAGGACCTGTCCTGGACTACAAACACCTCCAGCCTGGTCAAGAAGGCTCACCAGTGCCTCTTCTTCCTCAGGACACTGAAGAAGAACCATCTGTCTCCAGCCATCCTGGTGAACCGGTGTGCGATCGAGAGCATCCTGACCTGTTACATCACAGCTGCGTTTCAGTCTTTGCTAACCAAACCTCACAAAGAGAAACCTTCAGTGGTTGTAGAAACACATTTTCAAACTGTTTAGCACCATGGTATTTATGCAGCATTGTATAGCATGTTATCCTGCATGAAAATTATTTTATTTCTGAGAACAGTATTCTTAATTTTATACCACAACAGAAAATAGTCAGTTATGAACTCCAGATAACTTGCAGAAATCATTTTGACACCCTAAAATTACCTTACATTTCACTTCCCAATATTCCAAACCAAATCATCACCCAACCACCTTCTTGCTGATGTTGCATTTATCTGGACCATTCATTGTACAGAAGCATTTGTAAATTAATAACACTATTCAAAAACCAGTCTTCCTGTGTTTCTACAGCCATTGTGCAGATTTCTCTTTCTGAGGTTTGGTAAGCAGTGACTGAAACGCAGCTGCATGCGCACGGATTATGAATTTGTGGGTACGGATTCAAAAACCGAAGGTAGGCTACGGTTAACAAAATCTGAGCGCACAGATTGGAAATTCATGGGTACGGTTTATAAATCTGTTAAACCGAGGAAACAGTTTACGGATTTGAGAGTGCAGTTTACAAACTGAAGGGACGGACTGCTAAACCGTCGCCACAGATTGTATTTTTTTCTCCTACAGGTGACCTCCCGGGCACCGTAGTACAGCATTTGGCAAAAGGACAAAGAAAAGCAATTTGCAAATAGAGAGAGAAAACCGATTGCCAAATGCATTTTTGTGTGATTTATCAACATAATTTTTTATTGTTTTATTAATCCACATTTTAAAATGTAAAAAATGTGGACAATATCAGTTAACACTAGTTTGGCAAACAAGGGTTTGCTTATAAAACATGCCAGAACCAATTTGAAGCATCTTAACAAGTATAGCCATTGCAGAAAATGTATTATAGAGATGCAGTAAGATAAAACTCTGGAAGCGCAATTGACTGACTTATCACATGTTTAACATATTATTACAATGCCCTTCTTAGATAGTTTATAGTGAAATATAGGGGTATGCTCAACATGCAGAGACAGAGAACTCAACAAATATACCCCTTCGGGTCATGAAACACCCTGACTAACAATTCTCTGAAACCCTGACTAACATATTCTCCAGAACGCAGTGATGATGGATTCATAATTTCATGATGAAGACCAACTGGATATTAAGACACCAGCAGCAGGACTAAATAAAATAAAATAAAATAAACCAAACCATTCCTGTGGCTTAGAGGTGAATGTTTAGAAGAAAATCTGTGCAACCTAATTTTTAAAGTGCAAAAAAAGTATGGGTTATATAGCAAGCCAGAGGTCTTAAGCTAGACAAAAACCAAAGAGTAAATATAGGAATTACTAAATTAAGTGTGAATAAACTAAAATAAAATAAATCAAACCAAACAATTTTTTTTTCCTGTGGCTTAGAGGTGATTGTTTAGAAGAAAACTTGTATGCTATCCTAATTTTAATGGGAAAAAAAATGCTGGTCTAATGTTAAAAATAGGTTGAATGTTTTCATCAATTAAGAAATGATGTCGATTTATTAAAAACATTACTTTGTTTAATTATTTTAACATACATTTAAATCTATATTTGCGGCCTCCGTGTTTGGGTGTGTTAGGGCCGGTTAGTAGGTATGGTTTGAGTGGGACCGGACATAAGCATCCTGAGTTTTGACAGCAGTGTGTGAGGATGTATCAGTGTACCATATTCAGGTCTTTTTTCTTTTGTTCAATTTTCAGTCAGAAACAAGTTCTAGCTTTTAAAAATTGTAGCTAATGGTAGAGTACAACATAGATTTTGACAAGTATCTTATGCTGGTGTTTTAAAGACTTTGTATGATGCATTTTGTCATAGATCACCATAAATATGCGGCTCCTTTTCTTCTGTTTAACTTCTTTACCATTGTGACAAAACTCTAGTTTTCCTAAATTGTAATGAGACTACAACATCGATTTTGACATCTATCGTATTGCTTAACGTTTGCTTCTGATACTTTTTTTGTTTAGATCATGGTAAGAAGTCAACATTTTCTTTTCTTTTCTAACTGATAACAAACTCTAAATAGTTTTTAAATTGTAATGTTACAAGATTTTGACTGCCACTGGCTGTTTAACAAACATATGATACTTTTTTGTTTGTTTCAGATAGATGGTCAATAACAAACTCTAACTAGTTTTTACTCGTGACTAGTTTCACGATCTAAAGTTTAAAGCAAATAGCTTTTGAACAGTTTTCAATGGCCCACACAAAAACACATTCCCAAACAATCATAAATTCCTTATGAATAGATTATTGGATAAACAGATGTCTGGTTAGATTGGAATGAGGGGTGTCCAGAAAGAGATGTCCAAACAGGTGTCCAGTGTGGTGGGTTGGGGGCAATGCGCGGGTTGATCCGAAATGAGCGGTTGCCCGCTGTCACCTGCGGTTACGAGTCATCCAAAAATATTTGTAATGATATTCGGGTCGCGGTCGGTCGGTCGTTAAATTATATAGTACTAGACACAATTTTGAAATATATAGGCCTACACTTTATTGGCTGAATAACTGGTGCGAAGATGACACACAAGCTCAGTCTTAGTGGTGGAAATTTTTATTCTAAGAGGTTCATTTTCAATTCACGAATCACAAAATGATTCGTTCAGATTCATTCACTGATTTGTTCAGTGAACATTTCCTCATATTACACGAAATACGCCACAGCAAGTAGCGAAAAAGAGTCTTATGTGTTATGTCTTAAGTCAATGAACGTATTCACTTGTGACAAAAACTGATTTGGCTTTATTAAAATGTGTGAATAATTGCATTCAATAAATAAAGTCTAAATAAGTTTTTCAGATGAACAAAGCACAAGATTTTCTTGCAGAATTATTTTAATTGTTTGGTCAGACAGTTCATATATTATATATTCACATTCATAAACCGGGGATTAAACGAGGAGTTATGTTCTGTATGCTAAATATATCAAAACAAGCGTATGTGCACAATATTCATTCATTTCATTCTCATTCATTTCATTCATACCAGTTCAGTCATTTCATTCACGAAAAGAGGTGTACCAAATCATTAAACTCGTTCACAAATGACATGGTACCAGTTCAGTCATTTTGTTCATGAACGAGATGTACCAAATCATTCAACTCGTTCACGAACGACATGATACCAGTTCAGTCATTTCGTTCATGAACAACAAGATCTCTCAATCTCGTTCAGACTCATATGAAACTCGTTTAGTGAAGGGCGTATTCGTTCACTACATTCAACAAATCACATGCTCCATCCCATCTCATAGTCGAAGGCTATTGGCTTGAGGTTAAGTAATTCTTTGACAGGATGAAACAGTTCACAGCTACCTGGTTCACCGAGCTTCGCATGCTGCTGTGGAGGGAGGAATTTCAGTGAACGAGAAATATGAGTCAGTGGATTACATGAACGAGAACGATTCGTTCACCTAAAACATTCGTTCAAAAAGAAAGATTTGTTCACGAACGACACATCACTACTCAGTCTGCAGGTAGAGATGGAGGCAGCAAGAGAAAGACTAGGGAGTGGAAGCTTCGCAAATACACAAATAGGAAGAGCAAAGTGTTGGAGACTTTTTCCTAAATAATGAAAGATGACCAAAGTGCTGGCTTTGTCTTGGCCCAATGACGCTACGATGAGCATTTACTACTTTAAAAAAATGTGGGTCAGGAAGCGAGTCGGGTATAAAGTTTTCTTTTTCTGCGGTCCGAGTTGCGGGAACTTTTTTCCCCCCAGACCTGTTGCTTTCTGCGTTTCCACAGCGGTGTAAAGTACTGGGAACATTAGGCAAATAGACTGGTGACATAGGTCTGTGCGCGTTTCTCAATACAGAGTATGCTGATTTTGGACGTGCATCCTCTGTAGTTCAGACTTTTGTGCATTCGACTCGGGAGTGTGATGTCCGTGACGACGCAAATCCAGTAAATCTGCTAACAGCAGCATACTTGATAGAATCAGTCAGCTGACCATGGCTACTGCAATTTTCCTCTCTGTATATTTGCAAAAAAACGAAATAGGATATCAAATACCACCTCCTTTCATTTTCATTTAAACATAATAGCAGCTGCAGAAATGTACTTAGTTCAGGGATATGTGTATATTTACAGCCATTACAATGGAATGAAATAATATATAAATTTACCTTTTTATTTTCATTTGTAACATATAGATAAATCAAATACAGACCAAAGATAACCTGTTAGATTTAGCCAAAACAAATTATATTTCATGTTGAACCACTAAAGAGACATCAGAGCCAGCGGCACATACCAGAAGGACTAGCCGAGGTGAGGCTGCTCTCGAGTACTGAGCTCCCGCTGATCGCGTGGAGCTCACCGTCTCCGAGATCGCCGAAACACATTTTTAAATAGGCGCTGTCTTTATAAATAAACCACAGATTTGAGTTTTTTAACAACTACATTCTCGCCTGAAATACTTTTAAAATTACATTTCATGACACAATAACAGTAATATTTTGAAAATGATCCAAATAAAAGGTGGTTGATCTCAACCAATGCTGCGTGAACTCAACCAATCAGGATGTTTAGCGCCCAAGTCCCGCCCCCGAAAGTTCCAGAACTTTGAAAAAGTACCACCTCGCCAGCATGGACTTTCTGAGGGGCATTTTTTTAGTTCCTGCGGTGGAAACACACCAAGTACCAGGCCAAAGTCCGTAGTTCCTGGGTAAAGTTCCTGCGGTGGAAATGCAGCAATAGTGTCGAAAGCCGAACTAAAGTCCACAAATAGGATCCTCACATCCACACAAGTCCCTATTTTGTCCAGATGTTGCAGGATGAAGTGCAGTCCCATGTTTACTGCATCATCGATGGACCTGTTTCCTCGTTAAGCAAACTGCATTGGGTCCAGAAGGGTCCAGTGATGTCCAGTATAAGCCAGAACCAGTTTTTTAAGACAGACGTTATGGCTTGGTATCGCAGCTATCACTAGGAGAGTGATAGATATATAGTACAGGCCAAAAGTTTGGACACACCTTCTCATTCAAAGAGTTTTCTTTATTTTCATGACTATGAAAATTGTAGAGTCACACTGAAGGCATCAAGGGCTATTTGACCAAGAAGGAGAGTGATGGGGTGCTGCGCCAGATGACCTGGCCTCCACAGTCACCGTACCTGAACCCAATCGAGATGGTTTAGGGGTGAGCTGGACCGCAGACAGAAGGCAAAAGGGCCAACAAGTGCTAAGCATCTCTCGGGGAACTCCTTCAAGACTGTTGGAAGACCATTTCAGGTGACTACCTCTTGAAGCTCATCAAGAGAATGCCAAGAGTGTGCAAAGCAGTAATCAAAGCAAAAGGTGGCTACTTTGAAGAACCTACAATATGACATATTTTCAGTTGTTTCACACTTTTTTGTTATGTATATAATTCCATATATAATTCCACATATGTTAATTCATAGTTTTGATGCCTTCAGTGTGAATCTACAATTTTCATAGTTATGATAATAAAGAAAACTCTTTCAATGAGAAGGTGTGTCCAAACTTTTTCTCTGTACTGTATATATATATAATATAATATACTTCAGTGTGGTACAATTTTTTCAAGTCACTTCAGTGTCTATAACTTTTAATATATTTGGGCATTATCAACTCTGGTTGATAAAGAGTAAAGCCCAAAGGGTCTTCTTTCCAAAGACACCAAAATTATGTGTGTAACAATCATACGTAAGGAACTGTTGCAATCTTAAACTAGGTGGGGCACCCATAATGGGGGGTCTGGTTAACAGGTTAAAACAGATAGTGAGAGTAAGTTTACTGATCAAGAGTCTTCTTTGACAATGGGGAGAAATCAACTTGGTGAAGCCCAGAAATTTGACGCTTCCCTGACAAGCTGTCTTGAGGCTGCAAAGAAAAAGGAAGGAGAGGATGCAGTGTGCTGAAATAACAGGATGCAAGATGCAAGTAAACTCAGTTTATTGAAAGTAGGTCAGATGTAAAGACACAGGTCGGGGACAAACACTCAGGTGGCAATTGAAGCAGGGACGAGATGGCGATCCGGTGGTGGTGCGGTGAAGAGCGTGCTTGAGAAACCCAGGAACCGTGGAACATCCAGACAACACGAAGAACTGACAAAATCCAGACGAAGAACTTAAGCAGACAAGGCACGAGAACAGGACACACACTGAGGAACAACCACAACGATCTGACAACATGAGAAGGAAATTACTGGGCATATAAAGGAACTGGAATTAATGACAGCTGGTGACAATAATCAACACAACGAGTAACCACACCCACAATTACACTCACGCAGACACATCAGTATGAGACAGCCGATTCATTAACCGTGACATGCAGATGAGGTGCAATATTTTTGGGATAGAAGTGTATTGATGCATAAGTGGTTGTCTCAGAATGCTAAAGAATCTGGTTTAAGTCCAGACTACCAGATTGTTTTGCCTTCAGGTTGTCAAACTGCAGTTTCCTTACGCAAAGGAAAATATATTTACCAATATATTTCTTAAAATATATTGTGATATATTGTAATATATTATTTTCCCTTTTTATTTTCTAATATATTATATATTTGAATACATTGAATAATATATTGATGACACATATATATATATACATATATGATGCAAAATATACAAATGATTGCCGCTTTCAATATATTAAAATATTTTGGAAAAATAAATATTAAATCCCATATATAAGAATATATGCCTAATATATTACATGATATGTTCCAATATACTGCAATATATTTTTGTTTCATAAGGGTTCTTAAACTTGCTTTTCAATGAGGCAAGTGCAATTACTCAATTTTAAAGCAAAAATTATGGTGAAAGAGTTAATTAATTCAGATGGATCAAGGAATACATTTTAAATCCAAAGTGTTTGAACAAGTGTTGAAATGGAATTTCTGTAAGTCATGTAGTGCCAAGCACGTATCATCTGCAATCACAGGGAGCTCTCAATCGATTTCACCAGACTGGTGAGGACTGGGCTGATGATATTCCTTTGCTCTTAATTGTGATAAGAGAAACCATTCAAGAGTTACTGTCCTGCAGAGCTCATTTTTGGTCACACGGTCAATTAGTTGCTGAGAATATTCTACTTGTTCCTGTGTCCGAATATGTTACTTCTATTTGTGAATGCCTTCACAAGGTATGTGAGAGTGCAAGAATGAATTTGAGTCTGTGCCAGGTTCTGCTTTTAAACAGAAATTCTCAGGTCCTTAAAGAGTGACAGAAATTGTCTTACTCGAATTATGATTTGTATAATTCAATAGTCAAAAAAAGTCACGAAAAAGTCAAGTTAACATGTTATTGCATTTCTACCTGTGGATGTTGATAATGTTGTTCTCTGTGCCTTCTGGTCAATTGTTGAACCCCGTCATATTAAATGATTTAGATGTTCATTTAAGTCATTTAACTCTGAATCAAAGAAAATATATTGTTTCGTTAATTAAAGATTAATGTACACTCTTTTGTGATATTCCCTCACAGACTACAGTAGTTCAAGTTCAAGTTCAAGTCTGCTTTATTGTCAATTCTTCCACATGTACAGTACATACATACAGAGAGAATCTAAATTGCGTTACTCTCAGACCCCGGTGCACACAGATAACATTAACATTAAAGCCTAAAAATCTAGATCAAAATATAAAATGTAGATACAACTATACAATAATTGAATGTTAAAAAAGACATATATTAAAATTTAAAATAAAGTTAAATAAAGCAGCGCAAGGCAAAAGGCATATAGAGTGCAAATCAATGAAGTGAACAACAGTGCAGATAAAAGATTATTTAGTGCAAAAACAAAAGCTTATTAAGTCTGATTAAAGTGGCAAAGGGCTCAAGAGCAGTTATTTTATTTAACTGACTGATGAGGTAGTGGAATGACGTCAGTTCCATGGAGAATGAGGTAGTGAGCAAACCAATACTGCATAAAGTGACTGGTGCATGTCAACGTATATTAGGGGGGGGTCTAGGGGGGGTGGGGTGGAGGTTCATAGTTCAGTGGTGCCTGGGGCAGAAGAGGGGAGGGGGGGCAAGTTCGGGTTGTGAGTTCAGCTTCCTGACAGCCTGGTGGATGAAGCTGTCCTTCAATCTGCTGGTCCTGGCCTCCGCAGTCTCCTCCCTGATGGCAGCAGGCTGAAGAAGCTGTGTGATGGGTGAGTGGGATCACCTGTGATGCAGAGGGCTTTGCGGGTAAGACGGGTTCCATAAATGTCCTGGAGGGAGGGGAGAGAGACACCAATGATCTTCTCAGCTGCTCTCACTATGCGTTGCAGAGTCTTTCGGCAGGACGCGTTGCAGGCGCCATACCACACAGTGATGCAGCTCGACAGCATGCTCTCGATGGTGCCTCTGTAGAAGGTGTACATGAGGGGGCGGGGGTCTGGCTCTCCTCAGTTTGCGGAGGAAGTAGAGACGCTGATTTGATTTCTTGGCCAGTGCTGCTGTGTTTTCAGTCCAGGAGAGGTCCTCTGTGATGTGCACACCCATGTGATGTGCTTGTTAGTCCCCAAATCTGATTCATCATTTCGTTTTTGCACAGACTATCATAAAGTCAATGCAGCAACTAAACCTGATTCTTTTCCACTTCCTCATATGGAAGACTGCATTGATCAAATTGGTCCTGCAAAATTTATTAATTAATTCATGCAGTATTTTGTCATGGCGTTCAGGATGCGCAATGCACCATCAACATTCCAAGGACTGATGCGGACTGTAGTGGAGATGAAAATTGTGAAGCCTATTTAGACAATATCATGATATATGTTTCTAGTTCGGAAGAGCATGTGAGTTCTCTATGTGAAGTGTTTTCACGTCTTGCTGGTGCTTACCAGACTCTGAATTTATTCAAATGCAAGTTCGCTAATGACCTAAACATATCGAAATGGAAACTACTGCAGAAACAAAGACACCTACATCAATATTGTTTGTTAAAAATTATGTAGGAAAAGTAATAGATTAATTTATGGCAAGAGTGCACCCCAAAAACCTACATTATAACAGGAGTTCTGACCTTTGTTTAAAAAAAGTCTTCTTTGTTGCCTTTTTCTCTATCACACTTTAGAAATCATCAGAAATTATATATCACTTAAAAACATAAAATCTCAGAATTCATCCTTTGAAACCCATTTTAAATTCAAACATTGCATTACCATGAAAATGGTACATCAAAATCATGTAACAAAATATTTTCAGTCATGAATTATAAAAATCTAGGTTTGTATCATGCACATTCAAGTCTATCTTCAAATATGTCATTGACAGTTAACGTAACGGGTTAATTTGAATGAACTATCCCTTTAAGCTTTTGATGTAAGATGTAAATTTTTTCAATGCTTAAAAAAAAAAAACCTGCTTTGGTATTGACTCTAGTATCTATAAGTTTTGGCTTGATCAAATTTGTACTTGGCATGAAAAGAAGAACCACTCTTGTAGGCATCCATCAGAGGCTAATCATGCCTACTCATGCTCCAGACAGTTACAATAGGTTGTTGTTACTACAGTCTTCACAGTGTCAGACTAAACGAGAAAAATAGGCTTGTCCATATGTTTGCAAAAATTGTTTTATTAAAGTTAATGCAACATTTGTCTTTAAGTCCTGTAATGACCTAAGCTAAGACCTTTGAACACGGTGTTACTTTTTAACAGAAGAAAGACAACAGAGACAGATGCTATTTTAAATCTCATTTACTACACATGTACCGCTGCAAATACAAACATGATTTTGTGAAATTGTTACCGTGATGTTACAATGGACCGAACTGAATTTGTGTTTAAAGAAACACTTTTATGCCAAAGAAAAATAAAAGTATTTCCCAAATTAATAAGAGATGCAGATATTTATTGACAAAGATGCTGACGAGTGATGCTAAAGAAATCACTACCCCGTGTTTACATGTCTCCATTTCTCCTGTTTATTCAGGACATTATATCTGTCCTTATGTCCCATGCCTTAGGACTTGAGACATTAGGTGAAGATTATTGTTTGTGGTCATAATGATTACAAGGATAGGCTTTAATTGTGCCATTTATCTTACTTATTTCCATATGAAGTCGTGTATAAAATTTTTGAGGGTGTAACCAACACTGTCACCTTGTCCTCACCCTAAATGTCATTTACAACAGACTCTAAAGACAGTATTTGTTAACACTTTACTTAAACCAGACCATTTCTCTCCTGTGGGATCCAAACTGCATTTCTCTGGTTTTACCAGACTAATAGGATGCAAATAGCTGTAGGGTGTAACCTTTTACGCATACTTATAAAAAAAATATATATATATATAAATAAAAAACATTAACAAGTAAGCCTTACCTATTTATTCCCAAATTGACAGAAATCTAAATATAAGATTATTAGAGCTGGACAAGCTACTCACACGTCTAAACATGCTATAAGGCTGTTAATGTTGGGCTAGCAACTGTTAACAAAATAGGGCAGAATCTGGGAAAAAGATAAGAAAATGTAATGACATGCCACAGAAAAATTAATTCCAAGTCTCAACAGCACATTGTAACCACAATGCAAATGAGGCATATTTGAACCCCTTATCATCCCTGTAATTTTGAAAACATTTTTTGCCTAAATCGCCTGAAAGGCATAGGACTACCCAAAGTAATTTGCATGCTGTTTTTGAACCATTTGCAGTATATGCATGGTTTTGGTCTCTTTCGAAAGGTGACACTCTGATGTTTGTTTTAAGAACAAACCTCAGTGTCAACTTTGAGTGTCACTGTAAATCTTATGCCACATTTCCACTGTGTAGCATGACTCGGCACAGCTCGGTTTGCATTTCCACTGCAGCTTAGTACCGTACATGTCATTATTCACATGTCATTATAGTTGCACTGCATCTACTGAACCTCTGCACTTTCTCAACAACCAACGAAAAAGCCATTTTTGGTTGTTAAAAAAGATGCGCTCCTTCAAAACAGTTACGATCGATTCTTCGCTGACTGTGCTGATCTAAATCTAGCGGTTCTTTTGTGTTTGTGGGGTTCGCCTGGTAAAATTCGCACTTCAGGGGTTAAATAACATATTATTCGGGATCACTTTAACCCATGGCAACAGTGATAAAGTAGTCCAATACCACGGGAAAACTGCGGACTTGGCAACACTGCTCATCTGAGGTGGTATTAAAAAAGTACCAGGTACTGTACCCAGAGGAAAACCCCTCAAAAGTGAATCGTACAGAGCCATACCATGCAGTGCAAAAGCACTATTAGGCGAAACTGTCAGTTCACCCAGCAACTTACAGTAACATCTTATGAATGTGCAATGGGAGTCAAGCCCGTATTCCTTACCAGTTACCATAGTGACAGTGTCCAAAATAATATCAAAGATGGCGATGTCCATAAAACTTAAAGTCTTATCACTTTCTTCTGACACAACAAGAGTCCAGTCAAGCTGTAAGTTCATGTCAAATCTTCATTAACCAACAGCAGCTTTTATATTTGGGTGGAGACTGATTTTTTTTTTTTTTTATCAAATAAATACACCCTTGATGAACATAAGATAATTTTTCTTAAAAAAAAAAAAAAAACACCCCCCAATATTAATACTAGTGTGTAATCTTTTAATATATGACTATTTTGGTCTATACACTCTATGGTCTATACATACATATGATGCTAGCATACTCAAAACCCATATTTTATACATGAGAAGTATTGTATGTTCATTACAAGTTTTAATAGCCTACGTACATCCAAACACATATTTTCAAAAATATTATGCCAAACTCTTGCAATGAATGTGTAGTGAGCAGTGAACACTGTAGGAACCATGTGAACTGAAAAAAAGCTCTGGACCATTTATTTGCAAATAGTGACTCAAAGCTCAAATCCTGAATGTCTGACCCTTTACTGCCCTCCACTGTTCACAGACACCATCCCATGGATTTGTATATAGGTGAAAACAAGCTGCAAACTCGTTTGATGTATAATTATTAATTTGTATTCAAAAAGATCACCATACATTGGTGTCAGCCACTCAAAACTAATGTTCGCTCTCTTTATGAATTATTTGGTTTGAATAAAGATATACACTGTTGGATTAAATTACATTAAGGTGACCAGATTTCTGAAATAAATACCGGGGACATTTCCTAGTTCAGTGGTCAAAATATCACTGAAATCTTACTTGTCATTATCTATGAATTTAAAAATAAGGACAGTATTTTTTTTTTATTTTTTTTTTTTCATTGTTGTGGGTTCAATTTATTAATATCATAACTGATACAGTGGTGTTTGATGATCAAACTTACCCTTCTATACCTTTCTAACTGTATTTAACATTTTCACTACTGTGTGTACATACCTAAAACCTTTCAAATTTTGTTTAAAAATATGTTTCTGGAAATTGATCTTTTCTATCCCTAATCAGACATACTATTTTGCGTTTTAGGGTCACATTGACTAAAAAGTATGTGCTTTCTGCAGATGTAATTGTGCAAGTGCAAAACGGGGACATCTGGTCACCCTAAATTACATGCAAACTCAGACATTAGCCGAATCAATTAGTCTTTTTAAATTATCGGTAGAATGTCTTATATAATCATCAGGGTGTCTCATTCCAGACTATACGACTAACAGGATATGGCTAGATAATACTGAAGAGGACACAAGAAAAATCTAAACAATATTCACAAGAACGAGGTCAGAGAAAAAAAAACGCCATTTCTCAGTTGTCTGCATTGTCCGATTTTTTTACATGCCATCTTGTGGAATTGTGTTTGAAGTGGATTTTATTTTCTACACACATTATATACTGCCATCTGTTAGTCATAAAAATTAAGTGCAACTCGCAGTGTCTGATTACAGCGCACACCGGGAGTGTGTGTGTGTGCACTTTGGATGGGTTAAATGCAGAGGATGAATTGGGGAGAGTGGGGACAGTTGCAACGTGTGGCAGTTGCAACATTGCTGATTTATCCAATCAGGAATGAGCTGGAGTCATGACACTCCTACTGCACATGCTCAGTATGCCCCTCCTTCTTTCTGGAAGTTTACAGCCACATGTGAAACTACCTTATGGGAGAACTGAAATTCAAGGTAAAAAAGTAACTTTTTTTACAACTAGATTTTTTGTCATAATGTCTAAACTGTTTAAGCATTGATCTTTATAGTTTTAGAGTTTGAATGTGCAGTTTCTTAGCTCTTAACAGACTTAGGTACAATGTGTTCAAGCTAATCTGTTAGGCTAGCATCACTAGTTTTAAGATGGCTGCCAGGGGGTGGGACAGTTGCAACGCATTGTTGCAACTGTCCCCACATGGTATTGCAACTGTCCCTCATGACAATAATAATGACAATTAGATATTGCTGTGACATCTGATCCTTTGGAAGTTCCTCCAGTGCACGCAGGGACTTCTGCCTCTTCTGCAGTTCCTCCAGTGCATGCTGGGGCTTCTGCTGCTATTACAGTTCCTCCAGTACAAGCTGGGAGTTCTGCTTCTTTTGCAGTTCCTCCAGTGCATGCTGGGACTTCTGCCTCTTCTGCAGTTCCTCCAGTGCAAGCTGGGAGTTCTGCTTCTTTTGCAGTTCCTCCAGTGCATGCTGGGGCTTCTGCTGCTATTACAGTTCCTCCAGTACAAGCTGGGAGTTCTGCTTCTTTTGCAGTTCCTCCAGTGCATGCTGGGACTTCTGCCTCTTCTGCAGTTCCTCCAGTGCAAGCTGGGAATTCTGCTTCTTTTGCAGTTCCTCCAGTGCATGCTGGGACTTCTGCTGCTACTACAGTTCCTCCAGTGCAAGCTGGGAGTTCTGCTTCTTTTGCAGTTCCTCCAGTGCATGCTGGGACTTCTGCCTCTTCTGCAGTTCCTCCAGTGCAAGCTGGGAGTTCTGCTTCTTTTGCAGTTCCTCCAGTGCATGCTGGGACTTCTGCTGCTACTACAGTTCCTCCAGTGCAAGCTGGGAGTTCTGCTTCTTTTGCAGTTCTTCCAGTGCATGCTGAGACTTCTGCCTCTTCTGCAGTTCCTCCAGTGCAAGCTGGGAGTTCTGCTTCTTTTGCAGTTCCTCCAGTGCATGCTGGGGCTTCTGCTGCTACTACAGTTCCTCCAGTTCAAGCTGGGAGTTCTGCTTCTTTTGCAGTTCTTCCAGTGCATGCTGAGACTTCTGCTGCTACTACAGTTCCTCCAGTGCAAGCTGGGAGTTCTGCTTCTTTTGCAGTTCCTCCAGTGCATGCTGGGACTTCTGCCTCTTCTGCAGTTCCTCCAGTGCAAGCTGGGAGTTCTGCTTCTTTTGCAGTTCTTCCAGTGCATGCTGGGACTTCTGCTGCTACTACAGTTCCTCCAGTGCAAGCTGGGAGTTCTGCTTCTTTTGCAGTTCTTCCAGTGCATGCTGAGACTTCTGCCTCTTCTGCAGTTCCTCCAGTGCAAGCTGGGAGTTCTGCTTCTTTTGCAGTTCCTCCAGTGCATGCTGGGGCTTCTGCTGCTACTACAGTTCCTCCAGTTCAAGCTGGGAGTTCTGCTTCTTTTGCAGTTCTTCCAGTGCATGCTGAGACTTCTGCTGCTACTACAGTTCCTCCAGTGCAAGCTGGGAGTTCTGCTTCTTTTGCAGTTCCTCCAGTGCATGCTGGGACTTCTGCCTCTTCTGCAGTTCCTCCAGTGCAAGCTGGGAGTTCTGCTTCTTTTGCAGTTCCTCCAGTGCATGCTGGGGCTTCTGCTGCTACTACAGTTCCTCCAGTGCAAGCTGGGAGTTCTGCTTCTTTTGCAGTTCCTCCAGTGCATGCTGGGACTTCTGCCTCTTCTGCAGTTCCTCCAGTGCAAGCTGGGAGTTCTGCTTCTTTTGCAGTTCCTCCAGTGCATGCTGAGACTTTAGACTTTAGACTGCAGCGAGGTGTGACTTCAATGTTGGCAGTGCAAGGCATGGGCTCATGAAGCCTGCACTGATGGTGGTTCCATTTATGTTTGCCACAATTATGAGTCAGATGGGGAATTGTGAATACATGATGCTATGAAATAATCAGTTTGTGTTCTTTTGGTGGTGTTATAAAATTGTTAGGGCCTACATTAATCAGTTTGTGGGATTTACAAAGGTGTTACCTGGTTGTGTACTTGTTTTTTACTTTAATAAGTTAACTCAGTGAACTCTGGTCTCAAATAAACTAAAAAAAGATTTGAAAAATGATGCCGAAGTATGAGTTTTATTACATCTAAATGACTGTTGCAACTGTCCCTCGGTACTGTTGCAACTGTCCCCATGTATGGGGACAGTTGCAACATTTTTCAGGGTCCATTTAAGTACAAATTACTTTCATATTATCACATGTACACATGTTGCAACAGTATGGGCAGGTAGGTGAAATATATGGGTTTAATATATTTGTCTTTCTAATACAAACAGTCGCTGAGAAACTGAAGGAAATGTAAAAAGTGTTGCAACTGCCCCCACTCTCCCCCTATGGGTCAACATACTTGGCTGATCACATCACTCACTTAAAAACTCTGTGTTGTGGTTATACCAAGGAGGTAATACACTGCAATATGTATATATTTTAGAGGATGTTAATAAGTTTCACAGTTTCTGTTTTTCTGCTTCAAAATTTAATAAGTCTGTTACAAATTCTTTGTAATGATTTGTGAAATTTACCAGTTTTACCAGAATTTTTTTTTTTTTCACATCTTGATTTTGGGTTTATTTTATAATGACTAGGAAGTATAGAAAGTGCAGGAATTCACAAAGTATCATGTCATTCAATAAATAAATAAATAAACCCAGACACCAACAGCCTATAGGGTTAATTATTTATATACTTAGTTAACTACAAATTAAGTTAATTAGTTATGGTATAATTACTGAATCAGTAATTATAATAAATAAGGCATTATATATTTAGAATTTTTTATTTTATTTTAAAAACTACATATTTCTAAACATTGCCTAAAAAGGACACATAAAAAGGAGAGCTTTAAAGTTATTTTTTAACTGTAGAAGCTTCTAAAGGCAACACAGTGTCAGGGACCAGGCAGACCCGGTCTCAGCCAATCATCAACGCTCACACTCCCCCCATTGACATCCCGACACTTGATGATCTCACCTGCATTTCACAGAAGTCAACTCCACAGAATCCGCACCTGAAATTACCCTCAACTCACCCCTCACGAACTCTCATATCAATAAATACCTTGTGTTGAATTCTACCACCTCTGTCTCCCATGTACTATCCTGACACACAGACTTGTTGCTGCTGCTGTTTTCTCTGAATTTACTCTGCATCACTTAACCTCCTGAGAACCAGAACATATTATTATTATTATGTGTGAATTTATATATAATTTAATTTCCACAGCCAGGACTAAGTTATTTAAAAAATAAGCAAATAAAAAATCAGACATGAAAAGGCATGTATAGGCAAAAACTAATTATTTCTTTTTTTTAATTCACTAATCAGTTTTCATTTTTAACAGTTTTGCCGTTTTTATGTCCCTAAGAATGCTAAATTTGATAATTATGTCAATATCAGTCATATTTAAAGAGCAAGAATAGAGAGTGTTTATGATCAAATTCTTTTTTATTCCTGGGTCCTCTGAGGTTTTGGCTGATGGGCTGTAATCAAACACACCTGAACAAGCTAATCAATATGGCTTAAAGAGGTCATATGTTAAAAGGAATATTATTTTGTGTATTTGGTATAATTAAATGTGTTTATGAGGTTTAAGTTTAAAAAACACATTATTTTCCACATACTGTACATTATTGTTTCTCCTCTATGCACCGCCTTCTGAAGCACGTCGATTTTAACAAAGCTCCTCGGTCTGAAAAGCAAGGTGTGCTCTGATTGGTCAACTATCCAATGCATTGTGATTGGCCGAATACCTCAAGCGCGTGATGGAAGTGTCTTCCTACATCATGACGGAGTCATGTGTTGGCGTGTAAAACTTTTCTTTAAACTGTGTATGGATTATTCTGGAGCATTCTGGAGAAACAGAGCAAAGGACGTTTTTTCTTATAGCACAACTGACCATGCTTATTCAATAATTAACACGATCAATCTCTTCCTTACATACTTTCTTTGCCTTTTGATATAATGGGAAGATTTGCGAGCATGTAGAATGACGTAAACTTGCGAAAACGAAAATGAGTTTAGAGTGGATTCTGGCTAACCTGCACTAAACTCTGATTGGCCATTGCATTCAAAATGATGCCTGTGATTGGCTACAATACTCGATGCTGCAGTTCCTGTGGCTCAGTGGTAGAGCATTGTATTAGCAGCGCAAAAGGTTGTGGGCTCAATTCCCAGGGAACACACATACTGATTTAAAAAAAATTAAAATAAATTATAGCCTGAATCTACTGTAAGTTGTTTTGGATAAAATACATTTTTGGTTTTGTAATTCAAAACCAGAGTGTGCACACGAAAACACACAGGACAGTCTGAAAGCATACTGGTACTGTAAAAGGAACCCCTCCCTTCAAAAAATTGTAAACAATTTTGTATCCCTGCAGTAATTTCTGAGTGAAAATTGTTTAAAAGGTAAATCCTACCATTTAGCGTACCATTCATCTCAGTGCAGTGATTGGCTGATGGTACCCCTGCTAGCCAGGGGGAAATGATATATCAATATGTCTATGCATGTAATATGAGATATTATATGAAAATTTTATTAGGTTATTAGTTAATTGTTACATTCATTATCATACTTATTTATTTACCCAAAGAAAACTTTAAAATGCAAGTTATACACTGATTATAATGGGAAGACCCATTTTTGGCAATGTTTACACATATATTGCGTAAAAGAAAATAGTGTATGAAAGCATTCTATAATATTTTTTTATACCTTTTCCTTTTCTTTTTCTGTGGTTCTCAGGAGGCTAGCCTATTGTGTCTTACACTGACCTCCTGACGGAGAAATAAAGCTTTATGGGTGAACAAGGACTTCCTCACTTTTCTACATTTCCACTACTCTTGTGAGCTGAATCATAAAAATCTTACGATTTGTTTATGAACATATTTTATAAATGTTTATGCATTGTATTCAATGAATGGGACCAGAATTTTTTGCATGTTTTTTATTTTAATTGTTTTGGGTCCAATATCTTATTGTTATAATAAATAGCCTAATTACAATTGTTAATAATATAATAAATAACTATTTTATATATTTATGTTTTTACTTTATTTTATGCTTGTGTTTATGGAAATAGATATTCGCTACCCTGAATTGTGTTTATAAATTTCCCTATTGCCAGGGACCACTTCAGTTGGAGTTCGGAGACATGACACCAAAAACTGGCGGATTTTTGTCACCATTGCTTAAAATTATCCAACAAATTCTATACCAAAGACCACAGGTGTTAAAGGTCTGCATTACTATCTAAACCAGCACATCTGTTTTTGGGTCGGCCTCCTCCTGTCCGGATCACAGAAGACCTGGGCTGAATCTGAAAGTCTCGGCTGCTGACTTGTTGCCTCGCCTCCTTATCAGGCAATGACTTTGCAGGCAGTGTTTTCATACAAAGGCACCTCACAAAAATGATTTCAGACACACATTTCTGACTTCTGAAGCAGCATAGTAGTTTAAAGGGATAGTTCACCCAAAAATGAAAATTATGTCATTAATAACTCACCCTCATGTCGTTCCAAACCAGTAAGACCTCCATTTATTTTCGGAACACAGTTTAAGATATTTTAGATTTAGTCCAAGAGCTCTCAGTCCCTCCATTGAAGCTGTGTGAACGGTATACTGTCCATGTCCAGAAATGTAAGAAAAACATCATCAAAGTAGTCCATGTGACATCAGAGGGTCAGTTAGAATTTTTTGAAGCATCGAAAATACATTTTGGTCCAAAAATAGCAAAAACTACGACTTTATTCAGCATTGTCTTCTCTTTTGTGTCTGTTGTGAGAGAGAGTTCCAAACAAAGCAGTTTGTCATATCCGGTTCACGAACGAATCATTCGATGTAACCGGATCTTTTTGAAACAGTTCACCAAATCGAACTGAATCGTTTTAAACGGTTCACGTCTCCAATACGCATTAATCCGCAAATGTCTTAAGCTGTTAACTTTTTTAATGTGGCTGACACTCCCTCTGAGTTCAAACAAACCAATATGCCGGAGTAATTCATTTACTCAAACAGTACACTGACTGAACTGCTGTGAAGAGAGAACTGAAGATGAACACCGAGCCAGATAATGACTCGTTCACGAATTAGAATAGTGAGTGTTAAAGTTAGAGGGTCAAATAAAGATGGAAGAGATGTGTTTTAAGCCGATTCTTGAAGATGGCTAAGGACTCAGCTGTCCGGATTGAGTTGGGGAGGTCATTCCACCAGGAGGGAACATTTAATTTAAAAGTCCGTAAAAGTGACTTTGTGCTTCTTTGGGATGGCACAATCAAGCGACGTTCACTTGCAGAACGCAAGCTTCTAGAGGGCTGAATATAACATAGGTCTGAAGTAACAAATTTAGGTAAATGGTTGCAGAGCCAGTGGTAGTTTTGTAGGCAAACATCAATGCCTTGAATTTTATACGAGCAGCTATTGGAAGCCAGTGCAAATTGATAAACAGAGGTGTGACATGTATTCTTTTTGGCTCATTAAAAATTAATCTTGCTGCCGCATTCTGAATTAATTGTAAAGGTTTGATAGAATTGGCTGGAAGACCTGCCAAGAGGGCATTGCAATAGTACAGCCTGGGCAGAACAAGAGCTTGAACAAGGAGTTGTGCAGCATGTTCAGAAAGAAAGGGCTTGATCTTCTTGATGTTAAATAAAGCAAATCTGCAGGATCGGACAGTTTTAGCAATGTGGTCTGAGAAAGTCAGCTGATCATCAATCATAACTCCAAGGCTTCTAGCTGTTTTTGAAGGAGTTATGGTTGATGTGCCTAACTTGATGGTGAAATTGTGATTAAACGATGGGTTTGCTGGAATCACAAGCAGTTCTGTCTTGGCAAGGTTGAGTTGAAGGTGATGGTCCATCATCCAGGAAGAAATGCCTGTTACACAAGCTGAGATGCGAATAGCTACCGTCGGATCATCAGGATGGAATGAGAGGAAGAGTTGAGTGTCATCAGCATAGCAGTGGAATGAAAAGCCATGTTTCTGAATGACAGAACCTAATGATGCCATGTAGACAGAGAAGAGAAGTGGTCCAAGAACTGAGCCCTGAGGCACCCCAGTAGTTAGATGTTGTGACTTGAACACCTCACCTCTCCAAGATACTTTGAAGGACCTATCTGATATGTAAGACTCAAACCATTGAAGTGTGGTTCCTGAGATGCCTTTTGCAAGTAGGGTTGATAGGAGGATCTGGTGGTTAACCATGTCAAAAGCAGCGGACAGATCAAGCAGGATAAGTACTGAAGATTTGGATTCCGCTCTTGCCAGTCTTAGAGCTTCAACAACTGAGAGCAAGGCAGTCTCAGTTGAATGTCCACTTCTGAAGCCAGATTGGTTGCTGTTAAGGAGGTTGTTGTGTGTGAAAAATGTAGAGAATTGGTTGAACACAGCTCGTTCAAGTGTTTTTGCAATGAAAAGAAGAAGGGAAACTGGTGTGTAGTTCTCTAAAAGAGATGGGTTGAGGTTGGGTTTCTTAAGTAGTGGAGTTATACGTGCCTGTCTAAATGATGAGGGAAAAACAGCAGTGTGGAGGGATGTGTTGATGATGTGAGTGAGTGCAGGTACAACTGCAGGAGAAATGGCTTGAAGGAGATGAGATGGAATAGGATCAAGCGGGCAAGTTGTAGGGTGATTAGAAAGGATGAGTTTTGAGACTTCTGCCTCAGAGAGTGAAGAGAAGGATGTAAATGATTGTTAGTTTGCTGATGATATGAGCTTGACTCATTGTGGTGTGGAAAATTGTGCACTAATCAGTGCTTTAAGTGGGCTGGTACGCACCGGTACTCAGTACCGCCACTTCCAAATATAGCTCTTGAGCGTACCGCCACCTCTATGTGTGCCCAGAACATGCTTTTAGCATACCAGTACGCTCATTTGGACATCTGTTTTAATAGATGTTTTAATCTTTTGCCTGTGCTGCCGCTTTTCAGTGCGCCCTTCACAATGCAAGCTTCCTAATTCATCCCACCGAGAGCAGAGACTACATAACTCATACACCTTTGAGTTTTACAAGTGAAAAGCGAATGCGTCGCTTTTGCCGCTAACATTAACAACTCAACGTGTCCGGAGAGAATGTGTGAAACAGAACACTCTACTCTGTAAAAACTCAAATACAGTGAGCAACACTTAATATTCTCTCCTAGCTTCAGACTGAGTACTAAAACAACACGGTCAGAATCAGATGACTCGATAGCTGTCACCTCACCAAGCCAAGCAAGCTAATGAAGTAATGCTAAAACAGGTAGGGTGACCAGACTTCCCGAAAAATTCGGGACAGTCCCGAAATCTAAACTGTTGTCCGAAATCTGGCCCTAATTGTCCCGAAAATTATACTAAAGCAAAATCTTGAGTAGTTATTGTCTGATAAACATTAAAAACTGTCTTCGGAGGTTGAGTCGTCCTGCAACCAGCCCCCACCGGCTGCTAAGTTCTAAAAAAATACCGTAGGTGGCTAGGCACGAATTTAGATATTCATTTATCTAATTAATTTATATGCACAAAGATAATACAAACTTTTTGTCCCCTTTTTGTTTTAAAGCTTGATGAAGAGAGCGCAAGTTGCTGCAGCTGCGAGGAGGACAGTGATGCACGCGTACAGGAGTGATTGACAGTTCACGGCACTGTGCACAAAAAATACGTTTAAGCTCATTAGCGTTACAGAAAGGTCTGATTTACGCACTGTTACAACAGTCATTGTTTGTTTTTGTTTTCTTTTTACAATGACATTAGAGACACTAAATCTAAAATATCTTAAACTGTGTTCCAAAGATAAACGGAGGTTTTACGGGTTTGAAACAACATCAGGGTAAGTTATTAATTACACAAATTTGCTATCTGGGTGAACTAACCCTTTAACTTGTTTCAGTGTTTCGTGGAGAGAAGTGAAGTGTGTGTGCTGCTGAGCGGAAGAGGAAATAGTTCCTGTCCTGCACAGCTACAGTGCATTTCATCTAATTTCGCACTTATGGTGTGCCGTTATTTTCAATAGTATATATATATAATAAATATAAAGTATATATAAAATTAAAATACTTTGAAAGAAACATTTATAAACGATATAATTAAAAGAGGATATATCCTAATGGAGTAACGTGTCAGATCCTTCCGCCTGCAAGCGTGTACGTCTGCAGACTGCAAGACGGGGGCGTAACTTGAAGTGGGCGTAACTTGAAGTAGGAGGCGTAACTTGAAGTTGTCCAAATCACACAGAACCACGCGAGATCTCACAACGATAAGTTGTTGGCAATAGAGTGCCGAAGTTATGACATCACTTTGTAGGCCAAAACGCGGAAGTGAGTTAGCATTTTAGCGCTATGGGTTCCCTCACCCTAAAGTCTATGGGTTTTTTGAATGGGTTTTTACTAAATCGCCTGAAATAAGGTCTGTGGTTAACAAAGCCTCTAAATATTTTCAAGTTTTGATCTATGGCATAAAACACACCAGTTATAACCTGCTTGTGATTTTTTTAAAACTTTATTGTGTCTTAAAAACGGTGGTTGCTAACAAGTTGCTAAAAGGGACTACATCCTTTGGCGGGGACTTTAGACGTCATCAAGACAAACATGAAATCTCTCACTAGCCCGCGTTTCAGCCTTTACTGTCTATGGTTTTAGCCTCACGTTCAGTTCACCTTTCAGTTAATATACATAACGTTATATATTTAGTCTTTTCAAGTTGTAGTTTTTACAAATATTATTGTACACAGAATTCTGTGATATTAAGGTAACCGATTACCAGTTCTTTATTTATGTGGAGAGACTAGTTCGACAATGGTGTTTTGTTTTGTCCCGAGATGCAAGCACAAGTCGTCGAATGAAAGATGCTCGGTTTACCGTTTTCCGTCCGATGTTATCAGCAGAGACTCTGGGTTCATGCCGTAAGGTAAGCTCCCACAACGATGATTTCCATCTGAACACCGTATTTACTGCCTTAATGTGGCCACGACGAAACTTTAATGGTGCATATTTCTTAACACGCTATTGTTACTTTGACGGTCAGATGGAGTTAAAAAGGCTAGCAAGAAAAAAAGTTTTTCATAACCAAATCAACAGCTAAAATACCTTTGTCTTTCTCTTAAAATATATAAATGCTTGTTTACTTTGCCACTGTTTAATAGATTAGATCGGCTGCAGTTTTATTAAAGGCTAACGTTACGTCGAGAAATGTGTTTGTTTAAAATATTCAAAATAATACCTGGTTTATTGGCTCTTTGTAACTAGTTTGGATATAATTATAGAAAGGGTGGGTCCTGCACCCTGATATTTGTGAACTTGGCTTTTACCCACTTAAAATAATATGATTGTATTTGTAAACAGCATTAGTTAAGGCATTAGGTAACAATGATAATAAATGATCTCTGTTATTTTAGTAGTAAATGTATTTAAATATATTTAGTAGTAACTATATTTAATGTGCTATATAAACGTTGACAGATCAATGAGGAAGATTAATGTAAATGCTAAAAAACTCCATTCTAATATAATAGAAATATTTTATTGTGTGATTTTCCCCCACCCCACTTTGTAATTTTAATCTGTAAAGGTGTAACTTCCATAAAACTAACATTGCTTATTTTGAATTTATCCTCAGACGAGCTGACCGGAAGCCCAGTGTCCATTCTCGCATCTGCAGCGGTCATTTTCCTGCAGGGGAAAAAATGTCCCTGTTTTGTTTTTATCCACAAACGATGTTCCCACTGGACAAATTTTGGAAGATCATTCATACTCCCTGAAATGTTCAACCACCCATTGTAGCAACAATGTCATCTTTCCCTGTAGAGACCTGTTGTGTAAATTATCAGTTTTTGCAATTAGTATATAGTTTGTTTTCAGTTTACTTATTTTATGAAAATATAGATGTTTACTACAGCTCTTGCTGTAAGGTTTCTGTGGCTCAGTTATTAGAGCATTTTATTAACTGTGCAAAAGGTTGCGAGTTCAATTCCCAGAGAACACGCTGATATGTATAGCCTGAATGCATTGTAAGTCGCCTGTCTGACAAATACCAAAAATTTAATGTTAAACTATTGTATACTACTTGTATACTATTGTAACTACACTCCAGTCAGCTCACAGTAATGTGAATGTGAGATAAAATTTACTACACTGGCTCTCACATTGGGGCTTGTGGATTACCAGGTAAAAATATATAGAAAATGTGAATGAGTATATATGGTTTATTCAGGGAACATATATGGTTTATTTACATTATATTATAATAAGCATTTGTTGATGCTATTGGACAATTCTCTTTAAATTCAACAAATGTAATTATATACAACTATTATATTAAATGTTTGTAATTTAACTGTGTTATGCTTGTTCAGAGATTGTTTGTGTAGTTATCTTAAATACATAGAACACTATTATAACTCCTCTAACATTATCCCTCCCTAGTTTTACTTACCGAGACTCGATAAACCTTGTCCCTCATGCTGGCCCTTACAATACGGGTAAGTAAACCAGCATCTAAGCTGCACTGTTCTACATGTCCAGATTTATAGTGGTTCTCTCCACGATCTATGGTTTTTCTATCGTCTAAGAAACAAGGACATAATAATGGAAATTGATACGGCCATAGCTAACCTTAGTGCTTCTGAGATGGTAAAAGCGCTTTTTTTTTCTGGTGAATTAGCAAATGGTACACACTAAAAAATAATGGTTCTTCAGCGGTTCTTTGTGGTGGATATGGTGCTATATAGCACCACTACCATTTAAAAAACCTGTCAAGCCCAGTTTGGTTCTTCAGTGGTTCTTCAGCGGTTCTTTGCGGTGGATATGGTGCTATATGGCACCACTGCCATGCAAATAACCTGTTAAGCCCCTAATTTTTAGTGATATTAGTTCTCTAATATCCTAAGTGTCTTAGCTTTAGTTGGTAATAGATAGGATTAGAAAAATGACATTAAAATACTGTGATTTTCCTGAACAAAAGGCACATATCCAATCAAGGCCTCCACACAAGACTATTTGACCACAGAAATTTTTAGATATATACCGAAATTATGTCACAAACTTCAATAAAAACGTATATTCATATTCATCAATTGCTCTTTGTTATTTGTGTAGGTATATAGGCCCCAAATAATTAGCCTAAAATGAGTGAGGAGAGAAGTTATGTTTAAAAACGTGTTTCAATTTCTACTTACAAAATGTGAAAATGTGTCAAAAAAAAATTAAGTTCAATAAAAGAAATTATAAAAACATGATATATATATATATATATATATCATTTTTTTATTATTATATTTATTATATTATATTTTATTATAATATATAGATATATATATATATATATATATATATATATATATATATAAACCTATGCGAGTATGCGCCGAATAGTGTGCAGTGCACTGTGCAGTTCAGGTGCACGTGAGCAAGGGCGAGCGCCGGCCGCATTCCTCAAAGAACTACGGTGGCCTAGTGGTGCACAACACAACGACATTAAAAAAGCAAACATAAGCTCACAACACAACGACATGAAGCCACAACACAAAGACATTAAGCCACAACACAACGAAATTCTCACAACACAACGACATTAAGCCACAACACAAATACATTAAGCCACAACACAACGAAATTCTCACAACACAACGACATTAAGCCACAACACATTAAGCCACAACACAAGGAAATCTCACAACACAACGAAATTAAGCCACAACACAACGAAATTAAGCCACAACACAAATACATTAAGCCACAACACAACGAAATTCTCACAACACAACGAAATTAAGCCACAACACAAATACATTAAGCCACAACACAAATACATTAAGCCACAACACAACGAAATTCTCACAACACAACGACATTAAGCCACAACACATTAAGCCACAACACAACGAAATTCTCACAACACAACGAAATTAAGCCACAACACAACGAAATTAAGCCACAACACAAATACATTAAGCCACAACACAACGAAATTCTCACAACACAACGAAATTAAGCCACAACACAAATACATTAAGCCACAACACAAATACATTAAGCCACAACACAACGAAATTCTCACAACACAACGACATTAAGCCACAACACATTAAGCCACAACACAACGAAATTCTCACAACACAACGACATTAAGCCACAACACAAATACATTAAGCCACAACACAACGAAATTCTCACAACACAACGACATTAAGCCACAACACATTAAGCCACAACACAACGAAATTCTCACAACACAACGAAATTAAGCCACAACACAACGAAATTAAGCCACAACACAAATACATTAAGCCACAACACAACGAAATTCTCACAACACAACGAAATTAAGCCACAACACAAATACATTAAGCCACAACACAAATACATTAAGCCACAACACAACGAAATTCTCCCAACACAACGAAATTAAGCCACAACACAAATACATTAAGCCACAACACAAATACATTAAGCCACAACACAACGAAATTCTCACAACACAACGACATTAAGCCACAACACATTAAGCCACAACACACGAAATTCTCACAACACAACGAAATTAAGCCACAACACAAATACATTAAGCCACAACACAACGAAATTCTCACAACACAACGAAATTAAGCCACAGCACAAATACATTAAGCCACAACACAACGAAATTCTCACAACACAACGACATTAAGCCACAACACATTAAGCCACAACACAACGAAATTCTCACAACACAACGAAATTAAGCCACAACACAACGGAAGTGCTCCCGACCACTAGGGGGCAGTGTTGAAAGTTAAACACCGATATTTCATCGAGACGTATGTGTAACTTAATATGTGTAATCGATTTTTAAATGAAAAACGTGTTTTTTTTAATGTTTTGATATTCTGATAATCTTAATGTATCGATTCATGAATCGAGCAAAAAATAAATTGATAATATTTTCAATTTGGACCGTTTAGCTCTGCTCTTGTACACAATGTTTTTCCTAAGGGGGCTTATTTAAATCCGGTGCTGTGCGGGGAAACCATTGCTCTTTCCGTAAAGCTTTCAAATTGACAAGAGGAGAAGATTTTTCATCTTACAAAAACTTCCAATGATGACTGTAAATGAATTTCATCGTGCGGAGAAGGGCATTAAACGTGACATCAACAACTTTAGGGTGAGTATTGTTCTATCGTCTTCTAGCAAATCTAGCTAATAAGGCTGGATAACGCTGCTGCACTGACTTGATCAGCTCAAAAAGCAGGGCTAAGTTAGAGTTTAGCTTTAAACTCCGTCCACCTCATCTTTTTATAACTCGTAAGAGATAGTAGAAATAAAAGCAGGACTCCCGGTAATCCACGTTGATTTGCATCGGTAAAGTAGATCAATTTAATGTTGCCATTTTTAGATTGCCATGTATCATAATAAATCTTAAAGGACCGTTCACACCAAACTATAAAGAAAACGATAAAGATATTTAGTTTTAAAAATCGTTCTCAGTATTTAAAAAAAGAGTCCACACCACAGCTATAATGATAAAGAAGATAAACAATATCAATATCATTGGAATTAAGAACTATTTTTTTTCCAGCTGATGAACGATTAAAAACATTGACAGCCAATCAGAATCCTGCTATAACGAGCTCAAGAATGTAAAGCAGCGGACGAGCGTGTGCGCGCTTAGAATAAACAGATTATATCGTTCGCTGCTGTGGACTCTATCGTTATCTTAATAGTTATCATTCATTGTGTGAACGGGACTTTAGTCTGACAGTTATTGTTATATTTTCAAATTATATTATTTGTAACCTGAAGCTTGAATTATTTGGTCACATTTATATAACAGTTTTCCAGGGATCCCCAACACAAGCATGATAAAGCTATTTAGTAAAAAGCAAAAAAGATCAGAAATGGTTAAAAGAGATAGGGACATCCTTTGAAATATTACTGATCTCTTTACAGTCTATTGGCATGTTTGTAACTTTATATAAAATATTAATTATTTGTCATAATTTATTTAAAATATAGAGTAATTTACAATGTAATAATTTAAAATGCAACTGAAAGTAATCCAAAATGTATCTGAAATCAATTAAATATGTAAACCAATGTTATTATCTTCACAGATTGTTTTAACGGACTCCCATCCATACTGTAGCAGACAGCACACTATTCAGAACTGAGAATAAGTGCAGTTCCTCCTGTACAGAGCTGCACTGAAGGGAGCAGAGCTGGCACAAACCTACAACAATGGTAAGTAAGAGAATTATCAAATTCGTTCATGTATGACATAACTAATAAACTTTGATTAATAATATTAACACGCCCCATTGGTATGCCTAGAGAATTAAGCCAGGTCCTGTCAGTGGGATGGTGGTCCTGTTTTCAAGAGAGGAAACTCGCTGAGTGGTTAAGGTAGGAGGAAAGTGTCTAATATTGATACATCATCTTTTCATATCTTGCTTTTATTCATAATGTATAACATGCCTATTTGATTAGCCCTAACAGAAAAAAGACAAAAACACAATCATAATGATTATGGCTCTATTCATTATGTATGCAACTTGTAATGATGGTGGAAATTTTTTATTTTTCTTAATGGTCAATTTACACTATACCTTTGTTTTTCATCTCAGGAGAATGTTTACAGTGATGTCACCAGTGATCTGCCTGACCTAGCAGTCCTCCAAGTGGCAGAAGTGTTATAAAAATATAGTAACACACCATTACACTGTCACAGTTATTAGTATTTGTATTTTACATAACTATTAAAACTGTATCAAAGTTTAAAAAATTTAATTGTGGATATTTACACGTTTACACTACACTGGTGAGCAAGAAAACATATTAAAATTACATATATTTGCACTTACATAATATTTAATTTACATTTTATATTGTAGTCTGTACAAATAAAACCAAATGAATCCATCACAAGTTTTTTGTGTAAGGCCAGATCTCTCTGTGGAAGATCGACTGAAAGGTGGACCATGAAGAGGGGGAACTCATCGAAGGGCTGCAGAGACTGACACTGTCAAAATAAATGTTAAATAATTATGATACATGCATGTAATGTGTGCATCAAAAAGTGAAAATAAATATAACATTTTTTTCTCTGTCACAAACTATACAATATCAATATTTACCATTGCATTGCTTGTTATTCCAACTTCTCTCCTCGCTGTAGCTGTCCTTGCTCTGGTCACACGAACCATGTGGAATGCAGGTTCAATAACTCTCCAAAAGGCCATTAAATTGATCTACTTCTCAAATCTAGATTGGATGAGACATGTTTTCAGAAAATACACACCATACAATGTAAAAAGTTTGTTTGCCTACACTGAACCTGAAGGATACTTAAAAATGTATAATGTATTGACATACAAGTGGAAAAAAGGTAGGTCTGTAAAAAGATTTTAGCTGGGGTTTTAGCTTATTCTCCGTGTCATTCTAAACTGTTCTGAATTTATTCTGTGGGGTCTATCTAGATAGCTGGCTGACGGTAACATTATTTACAACATTTCTGTATGCCAATGAACAAAGCAAGCCATAATGGTTTACAGCGACATAATGTTGAGTATATGATGACAGCATTATTTTTGGGTTAATCATCTATTAATACGTATTGCCTTGATCCACGGAAGAGGTTTTTAAACAAACAGGCAACCACAGCGACAAAAAATAAATAATGACAATTAAAAAATTCACAATAGGCCTACATTGTGCTCGTTAATACAGTAATAAAGGACTAGATCTTACCTAGTGTAGATTCGCATGCTGTTATCATTCTTGAAGAGGTGCCTGCAGACTGAAGTATCAGAAGTGATGTTGAAATCCTGAAATCTTTCATTACTAATTTGAATCCACTTATTTCGAGTTTCTACATCCAGTGGAGAAGTGTGAAAAACCTTTGAGGAGCCTCACAAAACGGGTCACAGCAATAGCTGTGTAAACCACCCTCACAGATGTCTATGGAACTCTTCATTAAATAACTATATTGCTGTGGTATACTTAATTTGTCGTATTATAGCAAAATGTATAAATATTATGTAATATTCATCGTTTATGGATAAAAGTTTGCAACTGGTAATGCACTCTCTTATTCGCCCTGAGATTTCACAGGAAATATGTAGTCTATTGCCCGTTTCTGCAGACCAACTGCCCCCTAGTGGTCGGGAGCATTTCCGTTGTGTTGTGGCTTAATGTATTTGTGTTGTGAGAATGTTGTTGTGTTGTTGCTTAATTTCGTTGTGTTGGGAGAATTTCGTTGTTTTGTGGGTTAACGTCTTTGTGTTGTGGCTTAATGTATTTGTGTTGTGGCTTAATGTCGTTGTGTTGTGAGCTTATGTTTGCTTTTTTAATGTCGTTGTGTTGTGCATTACTGGGCCACCGTAAAGAACACTCTAGAAAAACTGGACCGTTAGACTCGACGTCAATCAAAACCAGGACGACGACGACGAACACATTTCTAAAAAGAGACAGAAGATATCTTTCGAGGTGAGTGTCATAGCGCATACTGCGACTGAAATATACAATTAACGTTAAGTTACTTTCTCAGGGGAATCTTTTCATTGTATTTTGCAAAAGTTTTACCGTGTTTTGTGACATTAATGCTAAGTTTAGTATCAATCTAATGTTCGCTGACTGAGGAGCCTGACCAACCGTGTTTTGGCTAATAAATATGTTGTTTCACAAACACTGAACTGTAAGTTAACTGGGGTCGTTCTTTTCTTGACTTTCTCCAGATATAATGTTATAACACTACCGTTTAATATGGTCTAATTCCCCCAGTGACGGGCTTTATAACTAGCTGGATCGTTACCATGGATACTGTGTAACGTAGTGTTTACATGTAACGTTAGCGTTAATGTCTCGCCTGTTAGTGTACATTTAAAGGATTAAGTTAGTTCACCTCAAAATGAAAATGTACTTATAATTTACTAACCCCGATGACATACAGGTTTTCCATGTCTTTATTTCTTCAGTGGAAAGCAAATAATAATTTTGAGGGATACACATTCAGACTTTAATGTCAACCAACTATCCCAATGTTCAATAAGGTTCAAATGTCCGTGTCAAATCATAAAATACTGTCAACATGCATAAAATATTTAATTTATTAATGTTTGTCATCACTGGGCTGGTGTAGATAGGTCTATAAGTTACTCTATAGGCTTACATTCATCCTATTGTTGTAATTAGTTTTTGTTATTTTCTCTCTTTCTTCAGGTTATGACAGACTTCACGGGTTGGACTGACCATTAGTCCTTTTATCCTCATATTTTTAAAGTTGCTGGTCCCAATGTTGTAGTTTGAGAGTTTGTAACAATTTAACTATCCCAATAGGTTGATGCAGGAGAAGATGAACAAAGCATCAGGGAACATCTCCGAGTAATAAAGGAGGAAACAGAGAAGCTTAGACCAAACTTAGAGTTTCTTAAAGAAAGGATGGCGCTTATAAAAATCTACCAGATAAATTTTTATGTCTAACCACAGCACGGAGGAGATTATCTCTGAGTTTCCATGTTTCAGACTGGCCAAAATGGTAAGTACAGTAGTGTATAATTGCCTCCTTAGTTATGACTAATGAGTTATGAGTTATATATGTCTTTTCTACTTTGCCTTCATCTTAACATAAGCTCCTTTGGGGTATGAGAGACCGTACCAACGTTGATGTGGACCAGCAGATTCTCTCTCAGCTCTCGGTAATGGCACCTAAAGTCCTTCACGGAGTTTCACGGAGTCCCCTGATGGAGAAGTTCAGGTGTGTGGTTGATGACTGTGAAGATGACAGACTGAAAAAAGGTAATTAAATCTGCACTGCTTAGATTTTCTGTGTATCACTGACTGACACCCATATCTGCCTGTGTTAATACATTCCTGCATGTATCTGTCTTGTATAATAATAAACACAAATTTCTAGTTTATTAAAGGTTGTAATAATTACTGTCTTAGTAATTAATTGAAAATCAAAGAAAACTTATTAGATAAAAGCATCCACCATGTTATGTTAACCTAATTCTTGTTTTGTTTAAAGGACTACAGTTGGAAGCAGCTATTCTGCTCTTGCCTGCACTGTTTAAGGAAGACCCGGGTTTGCTGTTTGAAGTTGAGGTGAGCCATGAACAGTTGACTGAGTGTGAAGCAAGTCTAATTAAAGGGTTAGTTCATCGAAAAATCTAAATTATGTTATTAATAACTCACCCTCATATCGTTCCAAACCCGTAAGACCTCTGTTCATCTTCGGGACACAGTTTAAGATGTTTTAGATTTAGTCCGAGAGCTCTCAGTCCCTCCATTGAAGCTGTGTGCACGGTCTACTGTCCATGTCCAGAAAGGTAAGAAAAACATCATCAAAGTAGTCCATGTGACATCAGAGGGTCAGTTAGAATTTTTTGAAGCATCGAAAATACATTTTGGTCCAAAAAGTGTAAAAACTAAGACTTCATTCATCATTGTCTTCTCTTTTGTGTCTGTTGTGAGAGAGAGTTCAAAACAATGCAGTTTGTGATATCCGGTTCGCGAACGAATCATTCGATGTAAACGGATCTTTTTGAACCAGTTCACCAAATCGAACTGAATCGTTTTAAATGGTTCGCGTCTCCAATACGCATTAATCCACAAATGACTTAAGATGTTAACTTTTTTAATGTGGCTGACACTCCCTCTGAGTTAAAACAAACCAATATCCCGGAGTAATTCATTTACTCAAACAGTACACTGACTGAACTGCTGTGAAGAGAGAGCTGAAGATGAACACCGAGCTGAGCCAGATAATGACTCCTTCACGAGTCAAGAACCGTTTCTGTCAGACGTGTCCAATTCGAGAACCGAGGAGCTGATGATACTGCGCATGTGTGATTCAGCGTGAAGCAGACTGACACACAGAGTGTCTGAATTGAACTGATTCTTTTGGTGATTGATTCTGAACTGATTCTTTTGGTGATTGATTCTGAACTGATTCTTTTGGTGATTGATTCTGAACTGATTCTGTGCTAGTGTTATGAGCCCAGGTAAACCGAAGGCTTGAATCAAGGGCAATCATCGCAAATGACGTCATTACGTCGAGCACAAAAGAACCGATGAACCGTTTTCTTCAACCGGTTTACTGAATCGAACTGTCCGAAAGAAGTACTGGTGATCCGAAAACCGATGCAACCGGTTCTTGAATCGAGAACGAGTCAATCTTTCGTTCATTATCTGGCATGGCTCGGTGTTCATCTTCATCAGACACGAAAGAGAAGACAATGCTGAATAAAGTGGTAGTTTTTGCTATTTTTGGACCAAAATGTATTTTCGATGCTACAAAATATTCTAACTGACCCTCTGATGCCACATGGACTACTTTGATGATGTTTTTCTTACCTTTCTGGACATGGGCAGTATACCGTACACACAGCTTCAATGGAGGGACTGAGAGCTCTCTGACTAAATCTAAAATATCTTAAACTGTGTTCAGAAGATGAACAGAGGTCTTACGGGTTTGGAACGACATGAGGGTGAGTTATTAATGACATAATTTTGATTATTGGGTGAACTAACCCTTTAAATTCACTGTAAAACAGCTTCAATGGGCTTATTGTTTTATTCAACTATTTAAGGTTTGCCTTTCAAATAAATGAGAAGATGGTTAATGCTATTATCCCCTCTTTCCCCCAGGGCCATGCTCAGAACTGCCCTCCTGACACACCAACAACTAAAAAGGTGCTCAAAGGCTGCAGGGAGGGTCATCCCATGCAATACGACCACATTGTCGTCATGTTGGATGGCCAGTCCATTACTGAGGAGAGTGAGGACATCTCAATGGCACTGAGCCTCATCCTTTGTATATATTTTCTGTTTGGGATCCAATATCTTAAAGGACTGAAAAAGACACTGACCTTCCTGGAGTGCAATGTCTTAAAAATGAAGGATGCAGCCGGACTTCCTGTCACAATTAAAAGAGTGTATGACTCAATCTGTGCATAGAGACTCTCTCTCTCTCTCTCTCTCTCTCTCTCTCTCTCTCTCTCTCTCTTTCTTTTTGGGGCCTATTCCAATTTCTTTTTTTTCCTTCTATTTATTCTAACTCCTTTAGTCAGTGTTAATGTTAAAAAGCACTGATTATATTTGAAACTAAAATAAATAAATTAAACTATTTTAAAAGTGTAATGTATTTTGTTTATCAGTAAGCTTTTAGTACAGGATTTTGAATCTTTCAATCCACGATTTGGTATAAAAGCGTCATTTAGAAGCATATTGACTCAAACATTGTAGTAAATGGCATGATAATGGCCTACTACCTAAAAAAAGGTTCTATAAAGCACCATTTGCCAAATGTGTCATGAAGCTTAAGTGCCATTAATGCCAAAAGAGGTTCCCCTATAACGAGCAAAAGAACCACTGTTGAGCACCATTTTTGTTGAAGAAATTGTAAACAATCAAGATGCTTTATGGCACCTCTTATGGTTCTACATAGCACCATTTGACAAAGGTGCTGTACAGAACCTTTAAAGATAAGTGCTATATGGCACTTAAAGTGGTTCCCCTATGATTACGAGCCAAAGAACCACCTTTAGTGCTATTTAGCACCTTTTCTTTTTAGAGTGTATGCAAACATACAATCAAACATAATACAGTGAAAGATAATCTTTAAAGTTTATTTGGGGCACAATTATAAGGCATAATAATCTTAATCACAAAGAAAATAATATTAAGGTTTATATAAAATAACAAAATATTACATAAAACATTAACAAAAGATTAAAAAAAAATCTCAGAGAGACACACATAAACAAAATTAGTTTCTAACATTTAAAAAAAAACGAATAGGCAATATTCTCATGGAGAAGTGGATAAGTGTTCATACACAGCGCAGATCATAATGAGCGAGCGTGTTTTTTAAATAAAGTTTGCGGAAGCTTGATGATGACATTGATCCGCGACCATGGTGTGCTGTAGTCCGTTTATAGCCTACCGTTAGCATTTTATATCTGACGGCTTTATTTAGGCTTCAAAATTTATACATTTTGGAGTAATTTGTAAAGATTATCTTGATAGACAAAACGTGTAAGGGTTATAACTCTTTGTTGAACACAGATCTTATTTTTTGCGATTTCCAAAAGTCTATGGGGAAAATGCATGGCTTTTCGATCGAGGGAACCCATGCGCCGCTAACTTCCGGGTTGGCCTACAAACTGACGTCATAACTTCGGCACTCTATATGGCGGCTTTAATTAGGGCACAGAGTAGAATATTGATTACGTTTTAAGGGATGCAGGGGTTTTAGGCAGGAGTTGATGCATGATGCATGTGCAGAGGTGGGTAGAGTACCCAAAAACTGTACTCAAGTAAAAGTAAAAGTACTTCTAGAAATATTTACTCAAGTAAAAGTAAAAGTACTAGTCTTGAATAGTTACTTGAGTAGGAGTAAAAGAGTATCGGATAAAAAATCTACTCAAGTAGTTAGTTACTAGTTACTTTGGGTCATATATACTGAGCCTATTTTTATTTAGATATATAGATAAAATGTATGTAATGTATGTGTGCGTGTATAAATGTATATATTTCATCAGCCTTTACTCCAATTTATGTAATTTATTATAAAACCCTGTCTGTTTACTTAAGTAACAGATATAGGTGTCATACCTTAACATATTTTTAATATGACTGACTTTATATTAAATGTGAATTTAACATTGAAAGTTAATGTGATATAAATATTGCTACTAATCTTTCATTGTTCAGAAAGAGAGCAAATAACATTTACATTATTAAAGATAATTTTCACAGACAGTCTAGATTTCAATCACTCTCAGAAACTCCCATTAAAATCACTGAAACTGTTAACACTGTGAAATCAATATCTTAATTAAAGATTCGTACACACATCTGCACTTTGTTGTTCCTGCGAGAGAATTCGCCAGAAAGAGGTATTCAGTCAGGAGCGAGTGAAGGAAGAACCGGAATTTTAGCGATGACTCATCGGAACACCTCTGATTGGCCAATGCTTTAATAAGCTCAAAAGAATCATGTGTGATTGGTTATAATCAGTGTTGGGAAGGTTACTTTGGAAATGTAATAGGTTACAGATTACAAGTTACCCTGTTTAAAATGTAATAGTAGTGTAACTTTTTCAATTACTTTATTAAAGTAATGTAACTAATTACTTTTGAGTACTTTTTGATTACTTTTCTAAATTTGTGAAATTTAAAGAATAATAAATAAAAGCATATACATCAACTTTAATACATTTATCTAATAAGCATGTGACATTCTGTGTAATAAACTCCTGAAACATTGGTGTTTTTTTTAAACTGCTGTCTCTTTGTATATGATGATAGTTTTCTCAAAATAAGTAAAAGGCACATGAAGTGACACAGAGCAGTTCTAGAAATTATGTTTATGTGCTCGTGTACTCCTATATTGAGGCAGCAGAGGTTGAAAACAGTGCGAGCTTCAGTAGGCCTATGTGTAGAAAATGAAACCATGTCTTTGCCATTAATTTACAGGAGGGACGGACTGGGAAAAAAAATTCAGACTGGAAAATTCAAACTCATACAAACAAATTCATGGACAATACTATTTTTTGTATGGACCTGACATAAAAAAGGTTTAAATCTTTAATTTGGGGACATGCAAAATAATTAAAAGTTCTCTCCTGAACTGCACCTTCACTTCCATTTTTCTCTTCAGTCTCTTTATTTTGCTCTGTTATCCATCTCTCTCGTGACTTTAATACTCAAGATTGAACAAAACTATACTTTACAATACAATACTCTACAATACTACAATATCTTTATAGAAAAATCCTAATACTGTACACGAGTCATGTTTTTCCCTTACAAAAAATTACCATGCTTTTATTAGCCTATATAAAAGTAAAATAACCTTGTTTTTTTTGTTTTTTTTGCAAATGGATTTGTATTTATTTTTAAATTTTTATTTTTGGTGATCACAGTTAAACAATAGTAACCATTTTCTCTGGATTTATAGTTAAATATTAAAATGTTAATTTTCGTAAGGGTTGTGTTGTTGTCTGTCAAGCTCCCCCTAAACCTATAAAAAAATCGGATTTTTTTTTTTCAGATAAATTCCTACTGTAACATTACAACTGATAATAATGATGTCCTTTATATAGTTTTTTTGAGTGATGACTGATGAGCAACGTGCTGCTGCTTGATTAAATAAATAAAAAAACAAAGACAAAAAAGCATCTTTACAGATGAAACTGACCTAAAACCCTGAACAGGAGTTCTGCTTCTCTGCTCCAGCGCGCTTCCATAGTCTCTCTCTCTCTCCCTCTCTCCCTCTCCCTCTCTCTCTCTCTCTTTCGCATTGATTACTCTGAGTCTGATCCAAACCGTTTGGCGGAGGCGCGGAGAGTGCGCGAGTCACGACTAACAATTCATGACTTATTAGAGATTTAATTATCAAATGGCGGATTCGCAAATGATCACTTTAGTACATTCGGCAGGCAATTATACAATAATGATATTAAATAGAGGGCAAAATCGGCTGCCAGGCCACCGAAATTGTCCCGGTTCTCCCGGTGTCCAGTCCGCGCCTGATTTCCACAGACACGCAGAATGTGCAAGTCATATATTGCATTTTTGGGGCTTTATATTCACAGACACTAGTCCATGTCATGTTTTGATTCAAGTGTACTGACCTACTTTTGATTTAGTCATCCAAAATGTGGCATATTCCGTCCGCGTTAGGCATTTCGTTTTTATGACTGGATTCTACAAACCAGACTGTGTTTCCGCATCCCGGAAATTATTAGGGCGGTATGTCTCAGAATAGTCCGTGCAATTTGGGAAAGAAATCAGTTAAATCTGTATGTGGATGTGTGTAAATATTCAAATGTAATCCCCTTTGTAATCGTAAAAAATTTCATAAGTAACTGTAATTTAATTACTCATTTTTTCGTAGTAACTGTAACTAATTACAGTTACTATAATTTTGTAATTAAATTACGTAACGCCGTTACATGTAACTAGTTACTCCCCAACACTGGTTATAATGCGCAGCGCTGCATAAACGCATCTATCTCTGGCTAAGCGCCAGCAAGCAATCACAGATCTGAATTTAGCAGCTGATAATATGACTTGCTGAACGTACTCACGCCGGTGTGATTGTATTAAAATTAATAAAATCTTAATCGGCTATTTTTTGTCTTTTGGAAGCTGCATTCAACTTGACTCCCCTCTGTTATAAGCCACACACGTACAACAAACTAATGTCAGTGGTATCGTGTACTGTAATCGAATGTAGCCCAAGTTATTACCTGTTAAACAGTAGACAGCACACGCGGTGTTCATCTAATAAGGATCTCCATCGCTAGCAAATAATAGCCTTTGCAGATTTCAATTCAATGCAGTTCCAGCCACGTTTTCAACGCTGCTGATGTTAAACGTTACAACTCCGAGTGAACCACTTCAGATGCTCAGCGCGTGCGCCAGGGAACTGAACGACTCATTCAAACTGATTCATGAACCAATTCACTCGTTTGCCAATTGGTTTGATCAAGCCTTTGAACAGAATTGACTCAAAAGAATGAATCATTCGCGAAAGGGCAATCGCTCATTGCCCAGAGAAAAGTAGACGGCGCGTTTGGTATAAACTGAAGCACCTAACATTTATTGCATTAAGATAAAGTAACGAGAGGAGCGTCGCCCAAAGTAACGAAGTAAAAGTACAGATTTTCCCCAAAAAATTTACTCAAGTAAGAGTATAAAGTACCCATCTTTAAATATACTCCGAAAAGTATTCGTTACCCCAAAAAATTACTCAAGTAATTGTAACGAAGTAAATGTAACTCGTTACTACCCACCTCTGTGCATGTGTAGATATTAATGTTAGTGGACAATGTGAGAGATGTGTACATTTTAGTAGGAAAACGTATTATCTGATCCACACTCCGGAACAGAAGAGGGCGGTAATGCACCAATAAGCTGCATGCCAACCGCCGTTAAACTGGAAAGAAGACGAATCATCTCGGTTACGTATGTAACCTTGGTTCCCTGAATAGGGAACGAGATGCTGCGGTGACGTCACCACGTATGGGAACACCTTCGGTGTGACGAATGTCTGAAGCCCTATACCATCCCGCCAATCCTATTGGCCAAATAGCGCGTGGCACCGCCCCGCATGCGTAGGCATATATATACCTGGTGCCGCGCGCCATTTACCTCAGATTTCATGACGAAGAAGAGAAGAAAGCTATCAAGGTATGGCACGGCCAGAACCGCAGCATCTCGTTCCCTATTCAGGGAACCAAGGTTACATACGTAACCGAGATGTTCCCTTTCATAGGTCACTTCGATGCTGCGGTGACGTCACCACGTATGGGAACGCTATACCATCACGCCTGACGTACCTGATAGCTTGGATCCAAGGAAGCATCTGCTCAAGCGGAGAGAACCCGGGAGCCAGGAGCCATCCTCACATCCAGACTGTAAGACCTGATAAAAGTGCTCGGTGAGGACCAGCCTGCCGCAGCACAGATATCATTCAAAGAAGATCCACTGAGAAAGGCTTGAGAAGAAGCCACTGCTCTTGTAGAATGACCTTTTACTCCTAAGGGCGAAGCGAGCCCGTGCGCCTCATAGGCCAAGGAAATAGCCTCCACCAGCCAATGGGACATGCGCTGTTTCGTAACTGCATGGCCCTTATTCTTATGTCCAAAACAGACAAACAGCTGGTCAGACTCACGCCATGGGGCAGTGCGATCCACATAAGTCTTCAACGCCCTCACAGGGCAAAGACTTAGATCTCCAGACTCTGTCGCAGCAGGAGAAAAAGCCTCCAGGACCACCTGCTGAAAATGAACAGGATTAGACGCGACCTTAGGAACATACTTAGGCCTAGGTCGCAACAACACTTTCACAGAGCCTGGTGCAAACTCCATGCACGATGGTGAGACAGAGAGAGCCTGTAAATCCCCAACTCTCTTGAGGGAGGATAAAGCCATGAGAAGAAGTGTCTTCAGAGTCAGGAGCTTATCCGATACAGTTTCCAGGGGCTCAAACGGATGCCCTGATACACCCAGTAACACAATGGATAAATCCCATGAAGGAACTCGCACAGGGCGGAAAGGTCTCAACCATCGCGCACCCTGTATAAAGCGAGAAACCAGTGGATGACGACCCACTGAAACACCACCTATATGCTCATGGTGAGCTGAGATAGCTGCCACATAAACCTTCAGGGTGGCTGGTGTCAATCCCTCCGAAAAACGGTCTTGAAGAAACTCCAGTACTGAAGCCACAGGGCAGTAAACTGGATCCACATCATGAGTTTCACACCATGTCATAAACAGTTTCCACTTGAAAGCATATAAGCGTCTCGTAGAAACTGCTCTAGAGTTCAGTATAGTCTCGGTAGTTTCAGCAGAAAGACCGGGACATATCAACTCACTCCGCTCAGAGGCCACGCCCACATGTTCCACAGATCTGGCCTCGGATGCCAGATCCGTCCCTGTGCTTGCGATAATAAATCCCGTCTGAGGGGAATCTCCACCGGAGAGCCCGCTAACAGATTGATGAGATCCGCAAACCACGGCTGTGTGTGCCATTGCGGAGCCACCAGCAACAGCTGTCCCACTCTGTCCCGCCGTATTCTGCATAATACCGCTGGGACCAGCCGAATCGGAGGAAACGCATACAAACTGGTCCTGGGCCAGCTGTGAGCTAGCGCATCCAGACCCAGGGGTGATGGAGGGCATAGGGAGAACCATAGCGGGCAATGCGTAGTCGTGCTCGACGCGAATAAATCCACTTTCGCTTCCCCGAAAATATGCCATAGGTGATTCACCGTTTGGGGGTGTAATCTCCATTCCCCTTGTTCCAGAGCCTGCCTGGATAATAAATCCGCTCCGAAGTTCAGTCGTCCGGGGATGTGAACAGCCCGGATCGACAGAAATCTGTCGTGATACCAAAGAAGAATTCGCCTCGCCAGTCTGCACAGAGGGCGAGAACGTAATCCTCCCTGATGGTTCAGATAAGCCACGACCGCAGTGTTGTCCGTTCTGAGAAGCACATGACGGCCGGTCAGTAGACTCGAAAAATACTGGAGAGCCAGAAACACCGCCAGTAATTCCAATTTGTTTATGTGCCAGCTGCGTTGTGCCGCTGTCCACACTCCGTGGGCTGGGCGCCCCTGACAAACAGCTCCCCACCCGGTCAAAGACGTATCTGTCGTGACAGTCTCTCGGGAAGCACAAATTCCCAGCCGAACCCCGGTGAGGAGAAATTCGGCTGATGTCCATTGTTTTAACGACATCACACACCTCCGCGTCACCGAGATCGTTCGATGCGGAAAACAACGGGGTGAAATATTCTGTCGTTTCGTCCACCACTGAAACGGGCGCATGTAAAGCAAACCCAGATGAATCACGGGAAGCGCCGCCGCCATTAGACCTAGTAGTCTGAGGCACAGTCTCACTGTCACTGTGTGACCCGCCCTGAAGTGCTGAACGCATGACGTAATCGACTGGGCGCGCGGGACAGAAAGCCTTGCTGTCATCGCGCGAGAGTCCAATTCTATTCCCAGAAAGGTAATCCGTTGAGAGGGGATTAATACACTTTTCTGGAAGTTTGTGCGTAAACCCAGGCTGTGTAAATGATTCAGCACAATATCTCGATGAGAGTGCGCTTGAGTCTGAAATTGTGCTAACACCAGCCAGTCGTCCAGATAGTTTAACACACGGACGCCCCGGAGCCGCAACGGGGCCAGAGCTGCGTCCATGCATTTTGAGAATGTACGGGGAGCTAGCGCTAAGCCAAAGGGAAGAACGCGGTACTGATACGCTTTGCCCTCCAAAGCGAATCTGAGGAACTTCCGGTGTCTCTCGATGATCTGAATATGAAAATAAGCATCCTTCAGATCGATCGTGACAAACCAGTCGTTTGGTTGAATCTGAGACAAAATAGATTTTACCGTCAACATCTTGAATTTGCTCGACCTGAGTGCAAGATTTAGACGGCGTAAATCCAGAATGGGTCGTAATCCGCCGTCCTTTTCTGGTACCACAAAATAACGGCTGTAAAACCCTGACTCCATCTGAGAGGGGTGTACTTCTTCTATAGCCCCTTTGCTCAGTAGAGCTAACATTTCCTGTCTCAGCACCGCCATGTCCATCGGTTTCATCACCGTGGAGAGAATTCCGCGGAAAGGGGGCGGGCCTTTCCGAAACTGAATGGTGTATCCGTGACAAATTGTGCGTAACACCCATTGAGAAATGCCGGGCAAGCGTTCCCACACGGCCCGAAACAATATTAGCGGTTTCAACATGTTCGTTTCCTGCAACGCTGTTGCACACATAGAAATGTCCGGGCACGAAAGACTCACGGTGTTCGTGCACACGGGAAGTATATGCATAGCAGGCGTTGTATCTCGTTGTACGTAATCCTGAAACGTGTCCACGGCAGGGATTAGGCCAACAGATTGAGCATCGGGCTCTGCCGCTAGCGAAACAGCGGTGGCTGTGCGAGCCGTCATGACGGGCCGTTCGATGATGACCCTTTGAAGCGTTCCTCGAGCTCTGAAAACTGGATCGTGCATAGTGTCTGAGGAAGCGATTGGTGTTACAGTTCGCTCCGATGCTGTTCGAGGCGCTGTCTGCGGCGAAACAGTCAGGGTTTGAGCGTGGGGACTGCAATGAGAGTGTTGGATGCGCGAAAGCGGTCCAACAGCGCTCTCTAGCGGAGGGCACAGTCCCTGGCAGGCAGCGAAAAAATCAGGAGCTGCTGTTAGGTGCCCGAGAACGAGAGGCATTGGCCGTCGAACTCAGGTTCAACCTTTTTCGCTGGCGTTGTTGAGCCGGTGGAGCAACCCTAGGGCCCCAGTCCTTGCGAGGGGGCGCCATAGGTGAAGGCTCTTCCCGAGAGGGCACTCGCTGGCGGTGAGAGGAGGTTGAGCGAGAACGCGCGGGCGCCTGACGGCGTTCAATCTCTCTGGGTCTGCGGGGAATCAGCTGGCGGAAAGCGGCTGATTGCTGTTTCACTGCTCTGAACTTCTCCACCACTGAAGTGACAGCCTCTCCAAATAAACCGTCCTTAGACACAGGGGCATCCATGAGGAAAGATTTATCCTTTTCCTTTATATCGGTGAGATTAAGCCAGAGGTGGCGCTCAACCGTAATTAATCCAGCCATGGAACGGCCCACTGCTCGAGCAGTATGTTTGGTAGCACGAAGCGCCAAATCAGTTGCTCGCCGTAGTTCCTTGACCGCCTCAGGTGTAATGCCGTCCCCCTCGTCCAATCCTTTTAACAGCTCCGCTTGGTAGGCCTGAAAGACCGCCATAGAATGAAGCGAAGCAGCCGCTTGGCCAGCGGCCATATAGGATTTTCCCACTAAACTAGACGTGACTCGACACGCCTTCGAGGGGAGGAGGGGGCGGGACTTCCACGCCGCGGCCGAATTAGGCGCAAGATGTTCGGCGAGAGTCTCTTCCACCGGCGGTATCGCTGTATAGCCATGACTCGCCATGCCCGAAATGGTGGCGAAATCTGCGGCCGCAGCGTTCGTGATGCGCGCCGCGAACGGCTGTTTCCAGGACCTCGAAACCTCCTGGTGGAGGTCCGGGAAAAAGGGTAAAGGCCTCCGGGGCTGCACAGGTGTCCGACTAGTTAAGAAACGGTCGTCCAGCTTCGAAGAAGGTTGGGCCTCGGCCTTCTCAACCTCCCATTCCAGCCCCAATGTACCCACTGCACGGGAAACCACATCCAACAGCTCACTGTAGGAGGGGGAAACATGCCTCTCCTGTCCACTAGGAGGGAGAGGGCTCGTGTCGGCCGCGAAGTCCTCGGACCCCGAGGCCGCAGTGGAAAGAACGTCGTCATCATGGCGGTCACAACCGAAGGAGATGGCACTACATGCCCCCGGTGTGGGCCGTAAATCCTCACAGGAAAAGACGACAGGTTCAAACGTTTTCCTGTGTATTAGGGTAGGGGAGAGCGAGCGATGTGGAGAGTAATTTTCCATCGCTGAACTGTCCTCGAACTCCATGTCACACGTGTCACCCCAAGCTATCACCTCGTGCGGTGCCTCGGCAGTTGCAGAAGTGGTGTGGCGGGGGTTAGACACGGCAACATCGGAGAACACATCTACCCTAGAGCGAAGCACCCTGAGTCGCAGGCCATCGCAATGGGGGCATGAAGAAAGGCCGCTAAGCGCCTCCTGTGCGTGGTGTAAGCCTAGGCAAACTACGCACCTGTCATGAGTGTCCCCCTGAACAATGTAACTGGTACACGGGTCCTTGCACTTCTTGAAACTCATCGCGTCCGCGGAGAGGAGTATACTGCTCGTAGACGATCGCTGAGAACGCGAGACAATAGGGCACAGAAGATTCGCTTCGTACTGAAGGAATGAAATCTGAGGTAAATGGCGCGCGGCACCAGGTATATATATGCCTACGCATGCGGGGCGGTGCCACGCGCTATTTGGCCAATAGGATTGGCGGGATGGTATAGGGCTTCAGACATTCGTCACACCGAAGGTGTTCCCATACGTGGTGACGTCACCGCAGCATCGAAGTGACCTATGAAAGGGAAATGACAGCTTTCTGTGAGAGACAACGGTGAGAATATTTTTTTCCCCGAAATAATTATTTAAATTGAAGTGTATAAGTCATTTTCATACAGTGGTATTGTTTTTGGAGTTAATAATTTATTAAAACTAAGGCGTAAAGTAAGCAACCTATAATCAAAAGGTCTAATGACGCTATCCTCCGGTTTCACAGGCTTAATCTAAACCCTGTCTGTGACCTACATAATATAGCATATTTGTGATTTTGCTGTAAACATGTTTTATAATGCATAACTAACAGGGGAGCTCCATTAAGTACACGACTCAATAGTGGATTTAGATAAACCATATATACTTCTTTTAGTATTACTAAAATGTCTATTTATTATCTGACTGGATAATGTTTGATAAGAATTGTAGATGAGCACATCTAACAGACATGAAACAGGTGTCTGAGTGATGTGTGTATGATATTGTGTAGAATTCACTTTTGTCAACACTGCTATAGATGAGTGTAAGTCATGTAAACAAACAAATCTATGTAAAGTAACTAAACATAAGTTATCTATTTTATTTGTCCATTTGCAATATTGATAATTTAAGGAACATTTGTGTTGGATAAAAAGTGAGTTACATCAGTTATTAACTCAACATGTAAATGCAGTATATCACAGATATATGACAGAAGAGACTGACTCTTGTCTGGATGTTACAGGGACAGATGAGACACACGTGTGTTTATCTGCTGCAGAGACACTGATGAAGGAATGCTGCCATCAAAGGATTTGTGTAAGTACACTACAAAAATAAATGAAACATTTTAAATGTTAAATTTTAATGTAATTTTAAACAACTATTACACCTCTTTTCTTATTCTTGATTTCTGAGCATTTGCCGCAGATCTTTTGTGGTGGAGCAGGACCTGCAAGGAAAGGTGAAAAAAAGGGAAAACCTGAAACAAAAGAATAATGTAATGACTTTTTGTATTGTGTATGTGTATTTTTGTAGGACATGAAAATGTCTGTAGACTGGTGTGTGCACTGAGGATGGAGAAGACCACAGCATCATCCTGGAAATGATTGAGAGTCACAGATGAGACGCTCCATCACTCCAGCTCTTACTGTCTCATCTGGACCAGATGCTGCTGTGATGTCTTCATCCTCAGTTCGAATACCAGGGAACACGTGTTAAATAAAAACTGTTAGTCTGAATGCACTGTAAGTCGCTTTGGATAAATTTATAATTTATTTATATATTTTAACCACTTCAGTGGTTTAGTCCACTACAAAAGTAATAAATCAATGCATGTACTTGTAAAACTGTGTAAATGTTTTTCAGGTAGTCGTGCTCATGGGGTGCAGGCACATGAAAGTTTGGAGCAGACACAGCAGTCAGATTTTCCTGCACGTGTTCTTCTGCTCTCGCTTCAAGGTTGTGTGGTTTAGAGAGCCGACATCATGGTCTTCCTCATCCTGTTGCTCAATGACATCCCCGTTGAGAAGAGTGAGACTGTGAAGTGCAGCAGCAGAACTTTATCAGCTGTGTTCAGATCGCAGGAGGATGTTGGGTTCACCATCTGTAAATACATGATTGTTAGAACATTAAGTTTGAATGAAGCTTTGTATCATGTGTTGTTGACTTGTACATGTATGCATTTATTGTGATGCTAACTTTTATACATTGTTTTAATCATTTAGACATGTTTTTTGTTGTCAGTAAATAACATAAATATTTTATCCATTCATGTATTAATTGCTTGACTGAAAATGGATGTATTCACATCGACTGCATTTGTTTAACTAGTATATATTCACGTATAGAATTGTCACAAAAGAAAATACATTTGGCTTCTTTTACTAAAATGTAATTTTAAACAAATTATATAATTATTGGTTGGCATTTATCGTTTTTATTGCATGTAAGTGTTGGGGTGGGCAAAATATGCAATTCATTATGGGGTAATGTTAATTTTTGAGTAGTAATACTTACATTTTTAGAGTATAAAATCAACAGTCTTCTCCAAAGGTGAGATCTTCGAGCAGCTGATCGAAGTACCCTTTGTGCAGATATCGCAGAGTCGCTGTGAGGTGTATGTGCACCTGACCCTCTTTTTTATTGTTATTGCCAAATTATTTCATAAAAGATCATGGTAAGATGGTTGTATCTAACAATAAACAATCATAATGCCTTAAAACAGTAAATAAATAAAAATCATGTTTTCATCATAGTATGAGATACTATACAAGAAAAACATTTTTCACGTAAAATAATTGAAAAAAAAATATTAAAGAGATAACGATTTTGGGTTTTCTAATAATAAAAGAAATGCTTTAAGGATAACACTTGATCACATTAGTGGAGTTAAAAATATAAAAAAACTGAAAACCAACAGTATTGGCTATACTACAATCACAAAATAAAAAGGCAGCCGTTTCTGCAACAAGACTACCTGTCACTTATATCTTTTAAGTTTGTGTGCTTGTTTTAACTTTGTAGGTCACATGATCAACATAGCGGATGATGATATACAAATTGCATTCATACTTCATACATACGCATTTAGGTTGTAGAGTATGTAGCCTACTCTTTTAGCGCTCGTTAAGTTAGTACTTATTGAAATTAAGTGCCTAATTAAAGGGTATGCGGTTTCGAACGCATCCAGACAAAATCTCGTTTTGACATCTCGCGTGGTTCTGTGTGATTTGAACAACTTCAAGTTACGCCTCCCACTTCAAGTTACGCCCCTGTCTTGCAGTCTGCAGACAGACCCATCTCTCCGCCTGTCCCTGCTGAAGACAAGGGAACGCGCACGCTGCACTCCTTCCCAATGTAAGCGTGTCTGCCATTTACAAACAACTGCAAACTCACTGCAGGCTCAAAGGCTCAAACAAGACCTTGCTCTGGGAAAGCCTCTGTAGTTGTGCGTGTGGTGACTTAAAATGAAAGTTAAACTTCATTCAGAAGCTTATTCGAAGACACAAAGTTGCTCCAACAGTGATGATGAGGAGGGAACAAACAGCCTCTGCGACAACCAGTTTATCGTCATCAAGCTTGAAGATGAAGATCCAGAAACGGAGATGGACCTGAGTATATTTGCTCCTGTCGAGCCCTCGTAGTGTGAAGATGAAGATGATCTTTCGGACTCATCCGGCGTGTCCACCTGGAGAAAGAAGAGCACCAGAGAGCCAGGTTTGGTATGTTTGACCTAACGTTACATCTAATACTGTATCATCTGTTATCTCTCTGTCTGTCTACACAATTATCAAAACTAGAGTTAATAGAATATAAAGTTGTAAAGTAAAGATTGCTTAAACGTTACTTTTCCGAGCCATTTTCCAATAATCAATTATTTTTAGTGATTGTCAGTGGATCTGTGAAGTCACTTCTCAAATTCAGACAGGCTTAGTTCATCACATTAACTGTAAGCATGATCCAATCATGTTTGACAACTGCATGGTGTCTAGAGCGTTTTGTTTGTAATGCAAGCATTTAAGTGTCCATATATGGTCAAAATTGATTCCATATGTTTCCTCACCGATCATTCTCAACTTTCTGTCTCAGATAACCCTGAGGATTCGGCGGCCCTTGAGAAAGTGTCTTCCAGGAGGAGTTTACAAGGACAGGGAAACAGCCGACAGACCTGTCTGTCTGAGCAGAGTCTGGACTGTAGTGCAGCAGACAGGGTACTGACCCACAGACCCTGCATCCTTGAACTGTTGCAGTTAATAATTAAATAATCCCTCAGATGCCTGTATCAATACATTCTTGGAATTATTTTTTTTAATTGCATGCCTGTAGATGAAACAGTAGAGCATGGAGCTAGTAATGTGCAATGCATAAACTGATAAAACGCATACATTAAATGCAATGTAAGTTGCTTTGGACAAAAGCATCTGTCAAATGCAGTATGTAAATGTACTCCCTTTCTTCATGTTAAATATTGTACCTCAGCTCAGTATGTGTCATGCCAGAGGTGATATCAAAATAGCTTTTTGCATGTAATGGGTTGGGTTGCGATGTTTTAATGGTTTAAAAGTGATCATGATTGACTTGAGAGAGAAAAATCAGTGGAATTATGATTTCAGGTGAGCAGAAGTATTGCAAATAAGCCCTATTCGGGCAGGACAAGTTTTCTAGGAGGATGTTAGAGAAGTTTGTGTTTCACAGCCAGTTTGAGATTTGAATCCTGGCTGAATCTGCCAAGTCTGTATTTTCCTCACACAACCTCTGTAAAGATTCCAGAACAAATTACCTACTGTTTTTTGGCAATCTTAATCACCATCTGAGATATCTACTAATGTCCGGAAGTGAATGTCTGTGATCGTTGATGTATTGTATTCCAATGCTTCTCATGCTTTTTTTTTGACTAACCTGAGCTACCATTGGTGCACTCTGATACATTTAGAAATTAATATGGAATGCACCCAATGAAAAAGTAATATAGTACAGTTAATTAAGGAGAGTCAAATCACACAAACCTGGCAGTTTTAATATCAGCATCAGGTAAATGGGTGAATAGGGCTAGGCTACTCTTCTTTTATGCTATTTTGTCAGTTTTTGTGTTTTGGCAGTCGATACCATCACTTACTTTCATTGAATGGAAAAGAACAGCCCAGATGCTCTGCAAAAAAATCTCTTTTTGTTTTTCACGGAAGAAAGTCATATGAGTTTCGAACCGCATAAGTCTCAGAAAACATCCTTTTATTTGAGTATTAGATAAACAGTGTTGAGTTCAGTATGCATCCTCATTGCAGTCATGATCATTGTTTTCCACAGGACATGAATGTTGGACTTCCGTCTGAGGATCACACATTTCCCCGAGCTGTGCCTCCGTCTGATTCAGCCAGAGGTCCTGCAGAGATGTCTGGGCTGGACATGGCTATCAGCCCTTTAGCTGCCATGGAGCCTCCTGTATTTCCAAATGCAACGGTACAGGTTTGTCTAATAATAACTGTTGAAGTTGACACTAGTCAATGTTACCTCAATTCGTATATGTACCTTTCTATGCATAAATGACACTTCACCATTCAGTTGTTAAAGAACAGTTTCCATTTTCAGTGATGTCCTAATTATTTTCTAAACCAGAGCAAATCTGTTGTTAGCGAGGACCATCAGAATATACTACTTGAGGTCCTGAACCATTGTAGGGTAAGAGCTCATGTCCTCAACACATTCAGGTGTCTGATCTAGAAGTGGACCCACAGATCGTCTTACTGTAGGGAGATGAGAGGGTCTGACTCTGTGTTACTTACTGTTGGAGAAAGCAAAACGGTCAGCTTGGATCACGTGTGCCTTAATAAGCAATCACATTACAGACTTGATGTCATTTGAATTTCTGGAGTGGCTGAGAAGATCATTAAATAGTACAGAGCGTCCCCTAGAGTGTGTTTGCTGTCAAAGCTGAGAGGACGCGAAAATCAGCAGCTCCTCAAATGGTTGAAACCATAGGTATATAAAGATAGATGCCCTATTAGTGGCTGTTTATATGGGCTGATATATGTAAGCATCCGCCATATTAGAGTAGTCAAAGCTAGTCCATGAACACTCGAGGAAGATCCCTGTGTGTCTGAAACTGTTGTTATAGGCTACGGATGCACGAAAATCTATATCTGCAGTAGACTGAAGCAGATGCTTTTTGTAAACATACACAATACAACAAGATGAAGCAGTTAGCTAGCAAGGCATTTAAAATGTAGCCTACTTTAGTTAAAAAATAATTAATTAATAAATAAGCTTTCCATTGATGTTTGGTTTGTTAGGATCGGACAATATTTGGCTTGAGATACAACTATCTGAAATTCTGGAATCTGAGGGTGCAAAAAAAAAGAAAAAAAAAAGAAATCATAATATTGAGAAAATCACCTTTTAAGTTGTCCAAATGAAGTCCTAAGCGATGCATATTACTAATCAAAAATAAAGTTTTAATATATTTACATTGGGAAATTTACAAAATATCTTCATGAAACGTGATCCTTAATATCCTAATGATTTTTTGCATAAAAGAAAAATCAATAGTTTTGTCCCATACAATGTATTTTTGGCTATTGCTACAAATATACCCAATCGACTTAACTTGTAACTTTATTTTTTTTGGTCCAAAATCAATATGAGCAAGTACATAACCAGCCAGTGTTCGAAACTATCGCATTACTTTAGCCCGATTCACAACGGTTAATTTTATAATAATGTTTTCTAATTTGAGTGGTTCGGGTAATTTCGAGCATGGCACTGCGTCATTACGTCACGTCTGTAAACAAAAATTAGTTGTCCCGTCTACAGTCGTGGCCAAAAGTTTTGAGAATTACATAAATATTGGAAATTGGAAAAGTTGCTGCTTAAGTTTTTATAATAGTGAAGTGACATTCAGCCAAGTATGGTGACCCATACTCAGAATTTGTGCTCTGCATTTAACCCATCCGAAATGCACACACACAGAGCAGTGAACATGCACACACACTGTGAGCACGCACCCGGAGCAGTGGGCAGCCATTTATGCTGCGGCGCCCGGGGAGCAGTTGGGGGTTCGATGCCTTGCTCAAGGACACCTCAGTCGTGGTATTGAAGGTGGAGAGGGAACTGTACATGCACTCCCCCCACCCACAATTCCTGCCGGCCCGGGACTCGAACTCACAACCTTTCGATTGGGAGTCCGACTCTCTAACCATTAGGCCACGACTTCCCATAAAACAATTTGCATATACTCTAGAATGTTATGAAGAGTGATCAGATGAATTGCATAGTCCTTCTTTGCCATGAAAATTAAGGCCTTGTCCACACGGACACGGGTATTTTTATAACCGGAGTTTTTCCTCCTGCGTTTAAAAAAAAAAATCCCCTCCACATGAAAACGCCAAAAAATGCTATCAAGCGCTGTCAAGAGCATGCCACACCAGCAGGCGGCGATATAACCCAAATTGTAAAGTCACCTTGGCCAATCAGAAGCAGGCAGCAGCGCACAATCTGACATCAAACACAGCGGATAACGGCGCACACTCTGACGTCGCAAGGCAAAAACCCCGGTTATCTTGTCCACACGACAACACTGCAACCGGCGTTTCTGAAAATGCTCACCCTGGCCGTAGTTTTCAAAAATGTTCGATTTCGGTGCCCTGAAACTGCATTTTCGTGTGGACGAAAGGCCGAATCGCGTAAAAAAAAGTCACGGTTATAAAAATACCCGTGTCCGTGTGGACAGGGCCTAACTTAATCCAAAAAAAAACTTTCCACTGCATTTCATTGCTGTCATTAAAGGACCTGCTGAGATCATTTCAGTAATCGTCTTGTTAACTCAGGTGAGAATGTTGACGAGCACAAGGCTGGAGATCATTATGTCAGGCTGATTGGGTTAGAATGGCAGACTTGACATGTTAAAAGGAGGGTGATGCTTGAAATCATTGTTCTTCCATTGTTAACCATGGTGACCTGCAAAGAAACGCGTGCAGCCATCATTGCGTTGCATAAAAATGGCTTCACAGGCAAGGATATTGTGGCTACTAAGATTGCACCTAAATCAACAATTTATAGGATCATCAAGAACTTCAAGGAAAGAGGTTCAATTCTTGTAAAGAAGGCTTCAGGGCGTCCAAGAAAGTCCAGCAAGCGCCAGGATCGTCTCATAAAGAGGATTCAGCTGCGGGATCGGAGTGCCACCAGTGCAGAGCTTGGTCAGGAATGGCAGAAGGCAGGTGTGAGCGCATCTGCACGCACAGTGAGGACAAGACTTCTGGAAGATGGCCTGGTGTCAAGAAGGGCAGCAAAGAAGCCACTTCTCTCCAAAAAAAACATCAAGGACCGATTGATCTTCTGCAGAAAGTATAGTGAATGGACTGCTGAGGACTGGGGCAAAGTCATATTGTCTGATGAAGCCCCTTTCCGATTGTTTGGGGCATCTGGAAAAAGGCTTGTCCGGAGAAGAAAAGGTGAACGCTACCATCAGTCCTGTGTCATGCCAAAAGTAAAGCATCCTGACACCATTCATGTGTGTGGTTGCTTCTCATCCAAAGGAGTGGGCTCACTCACAATTCTGCCCAAAAACACAGCCATGAATAAAGAATGGTACCAAAACACCCTCCAACAGCAACTTCTTCCAACAACAGTTTGGTGAAGAACAATGCATTTTCCAGCACGATGGAGCAACGTGCCATAAGGCAAAAGTGATAACTAAGTGGCTCGGGGACCAGAATGTTGAAATTTTGGGTCCATGGCCTGGAAACTCCCCAGATCTTAATCCCATTGAGAACTTGTGGTCAATCCTCAAGAGGCGGGTGGACAAACAAAAACCCACTAATTCTGACAAACTCCAAGAAGTGATTATGAAAGAATGGGTTGCTATCAGTCAGGATTTGTCCCAGAAGTTGATTGAGAGCATGCCCATTCGAATTGCAGAGGTCCTGAAAAAGAAGGGCCAACACTGCAAATACTGACTCTTTGCATAAATGTCATGTAATTGTCGATAAAAGCCTTTGAAACGTATGAAGTGCTTGTAATTATATTTCAGTACATCACAGAAACAACTGAAACAAAGATCTAAAAGCAGTTTAGCAGCAAACTTTTTGAAAACTAATATTTATGTAATTCTCAAAACTTTTGGCCACGACTGTACTAGACTATCCCATGTGAGGTTCCTGCAGGTGGAGGATCATTTAATTATAGCTTATTCCCACAGCAGCTGGAATAATTAAATGTCAAAAAATCATTTTGATTGCGGATTGTAATCAAGAAAGATTATATTAAACACGTGAATTAAATTATATTGCAGTTTTAAATGTGGTTCTGATTATAGATAGCCTATGTTTACACAAGATGTGTATTTTAAAGTCAACCAGTTCGATAGGAGCATAGTTCGCTTTTTGGGTTAAAATAACTTCTTAATATAAAATTTGAATGATGGGACAATTAGAGATTAAACTGTACAAAAATTAAAATCAACTTGCAAACACACTACTCATAGTCATGCAATGCTGATGTGGTTAACAATAATCATTTGCAGTGTTTGATGTGTTATGAGCTAATCAATCATTAGATTAAATCACCATTGATAGTGCAATTTATTGTAATGCTTTTTTCCTCAGTTGGTCTTAAAGCGTGGCAGACTATTTTACTTATTCAGATGACAATATATGTTGAAAATTATTATTTGGGTCATATAATCCAAGACGTAGGCTAGAATCTGTATATTACTAAATTAAAGTGAGTGAAAAAGTGAAAGTGAAGTGACATTCAGCCAAGTATGGTGACCCATACTCAGACTTTGTACTCTGCATTTAACCCATCCGAAATGCACACACACAGAGCAGTGAACACACACACACACACTGTGAGCACACACCCGGAGCAGTGGGCAGCCATTTATGCTGCGGTGCCCGGGGAGCAGTTGGGGGTTCGATGCCTTGCTCAAGGGCACCTAAGTCGTGGTATTGAGGGTGGAGAGAGCACTGTACATGCACTCCCCCCACCCACAATTCCTGCCAGCCCGGGACTCGAACTCACAACCTTTCGATGGGGAGTCCGACTCTCTAACCATTAGGCCACGACTTCCCTTGTATATAGCTACACATTCACCTTAAAACTAATTCATCCACGCTGGAGCACAACCCACACATGGAATATAATTCTGCAAGGATCTGTAATTCCAGGTTTTCAAACATAGATGAAGGCAAAGAGGCAAAACTTACACACTGCAGCTTTAAATTTATGCAGTTTTTACAACCAGATACTTCATAATGTCGACTGACACACACGGAAACATACATGTGCTAGGTATAAAATGATGTTTTGGAATTAGCAATGCAAAACCTATCGGTTGATTACACTGTATCTGCTGGTGTGGTTCAACCTAGCTATCGGTGAAATCCAATCTCAGTCGACCTCTAGTCTGATCAGAATCAAGGTCTTAATATACCAGTTTAGTGGAGTGAATTATAGTAGTAGCTGATTTGGGATGATGGATGATTTCAGTGGTTTGTTTGCCGTTTGACCTCTTTCAGTTTCTGCATGCAGCAGTACAGAGGCTTGAACAGAAGATTGACAGACAGATGTTAAATGAGGTACTGAGCTTTTAAAGTCACTGATCCAGGGCTCAGCAATAAGAATGACCCAGGACCTGCTCACAGAACCGACACTTACCCAATATATGCTGTCAGTTCAGTTTGCGCTTACATGTTAGAATGTTTTACAACTTTTTTTTTATTTATTTATAGATTTACAACTGATGGCAAGTACAAACTCTTATAAAATTAAAAGGTTAATTGCTGTAAATTTATCTTGTGCAGAAATCTTAATATTTGAAATAATTATTTTAGATTAAAAAATGTATTATTACATTTGCAGTATTATATTATTGGATTATTATGTTTACCGTGAAAATGTCACCAGTGCAGGTACAGTTCTGAACTACTAGACCAGCAGAAAAGAAAAAAAAAAAGAATCTTATTGCTGAGCCCTGAGATCGTTATTTTGCTGATGTGCTCAATGGCTGTTGTTCCATGTTTAATGTGATATTTAAAAAATAATATTATTTTCTCATCTGTACTGACTAAGTCCTAAACGAAGTCTAGTACTGGTTGCTAATATGGTGGATTAAATTTTGACGTGTGCCTGTATTGCCTCACACAAAACCAAACGGAATCTTCAGTAATGTCAAGTATTATCTAGCAAGTTTATTTTCCTCCATATATCTTACAGCGGCAATATCTTAACTCATAATACATATAACAAAAACAACAAACCGAATTGTTCAACACAAAGGCACAAAGGCACAGTCGAAAACTGTTTGCTTCCCAATCAGCAACACCTGTGTCTGGATTTCCTCTGAGTTAAATGATCTACCCAGGCTGATCCGAGATCAGCTGAGCCACAAAGCACATACACCCCCCTAGTGGCACAGGAAAAAATTACATAAATAATACAAAATGAATATGGCTCATACACTCCAGCCCCTAATTGCGTCTGCCAGAGCAATTACACCAAATTCAAAAAGAGCCATAAATACTGAAAATATAGCTTATATGAAATGGAAACCAATTACTCTTTAGCTTCATTAAGCAAGCATATTTTAGTTATGGGTCGTTCAATGATGTTTGTCTTGGTCTTCAAACGAACCACACGAACCAGACCTCTCTTATCAGGAAAGGTTTCCAGGACTCTTCCTAACATCCATGACCCACGTGGTGCTGTGGAGTCCGCAACCATGACCAGGTCTCCAGGAACAAAATTCCTCTTCTCCTGGTTCCATTTTTGACGCTCCTGTAAAAGCGGTAAGTACTCGCGGATCCACCTCTTCCAAAAGAGATCCGAGATGTACTGGGTTTGTTTCCACCTTCTTCTTGCGTAAACATCCCTTTTGTCGAACAGTCCTGGTGGGAGAACTGGTTTTCCTTTAAGGAGTAGCAGATGGTTTGGTGTCAACGCCTCAAGATCGTTGGGATCCTCTGACAGTCCTGTGATGGGGCGATCGTTAAGCATAGCTTCAGCCTCACAGAGCACGGTATGGAACCCTTCGTCATCCAAGGTTTGCTGACGGAGCACAGAGCACAAGATCTTCCTGATCATCCGTATTATGCGCTCCCATGCGCCACCGTGATGTGACCCAGCTGGAGGGTTAAAGCTCCACTTGATTCCCTTCTTGGACAAGGCTCTTTCAATGCGGTCATGATTCAAAGAGGCTAAGGCTTCTCGCAGCTCCCTTTCCGCACCCACAAAGTTGGTGCCATTGTCAGATCTCAAGTGCGAGACTTGTCCTCTTCGACAGATGAACCTTCGCAAAGCGTTGATGCACGATTCTGTGTCAAGAGAATAAGCTAC